>NC_058375.1:117210439-117580439 GCF_018350175.1 Felis catus
ATTAGCCATGATGCATTTTTGGTCCAGGATCCAATTCAAGATGAGCCATTGTATTTAGTTGTTCCGTCTCCACAGTCTCCTTCCATCTGAGATAGGTCTTCCACCTTTCTCTGCCTCCCTTGCCTTGAGAGTTTTAAAGAGTATGGCTCATCCCATAGGATGACCTCTCCCTCGGTTCACACATTGTTTGCAAATGTCCACACCCCAGCCTGCAGCCTTGGTGTTCAGGAACGAGAGACGCACCAGACGACTTCTCAGGGCCTCACACCAGGAAGCACGCATATCGACCCACCTCGCTCCTAGAGATGTCAGCCTTCATCATCTGATCAAGCTGGTGTCTGCCGGGTTTCTCCACAATAACGTCGACGTTGTTGCTCTGTATTTGACTAGCATGTTATTGGGAGACAGTCCAGTATCATGCCAATACACTGTTCTTTGTCATACTTCTACCAGCCAACCTTCCGATCCATTTACAGCTCCTCCCCGTATCAGCTATCACTATGGTGACTGCCAGGTGGCGATTATTTCTATCAGCCCCCCCTACTTCCATTAATTGCGTTTTCTTGCAAGGAAGACCTCTCCCCATTCCAATGTACTCATGTATGTGTTTATTGACTTGTATCAATATGGCGTCATGGTTTCCATTGTCGTTTGTAGGTTGTGTTCTGAAGGTGGTATTCTGTATGCTGGGTGTGCTCATTGCCACCAGGGGGTCACGGCTTCTCAGGTCTCTTGGTGAACATATGCCTACATCAATATGCCCATACGCATATATCTACAACTATTTCTACATCTATCTGGTAAATGGACTTATAAGCCTGGGAGTTCACATCGTACTTCCAATGCCATGCCAACTCCTCAGGGTTCTTTCCATCCTTCCCTGTTCCCACATTTGTAATTCAGAGATATGGTTCCCATATCCTCAATATATTTACTTACGTGCTCAATCCATTAACTATTTGCTCAGTGTAAGTAATCTTCTGTCCACTCCAGCCACCTCCACAACCTGCCACCCCTGCCCTAGTTCCTTGGAGCCTGGAGAACACAGGTGTCCACACCTCTGCAAGGTACCCCTTCCACCCCACCCCCCGCCACCCTGCTCCCTCAGATGCAGACAACTCCAGGCTTGAAGGGGAACCAATGGGTAGATGGAAATGACAGAATTATTTGAAAGAAGACCCCTGCTTTTAAAGCAATCTGAGGTTGGGTTTTCTGTTACAGGATAAGCTGTCTTACCTGATGCTATTGGGATTAGTAATTGGACCAATTTGAAAAAGCTCAAGTAGGGATCCATAAAACATGTTTCGAAAACCACATGCATGAACGCTTTCCTTAAACTTTTAATTTAACTTTCAAACCGCAGACACGTCTTTATTTTCCAATATTTTGATGTAGGGCTAAGGCCTTTCTTCGATGTGGGTTATCTTTCACACATAAACCACACGGAGAAGACATTGTCTACAATTTCCGGTGTCAATGTCCTTGGAGTGATCTTTAAAGGTGTTTGCAAAGCTCTTTGAATGCAAAATCATTTTACATTATGAAATTCCCCTAACCCAGATATGTAAAACTCTCTTGCATTTACTCTCTTTGTAAAACCAGTTGGTTTCAGTGACTTGCATTTAATGTGCCTTTCCATGACATTTAATGTAATTTTTATAGCAGTGATACTTTCTTTCCACACTCTTATTTCATTGATCTAGGGGCACCTGGCTGGCTTGTTGGTTTGATCTCATTGATCTATACACTATTTACTTAAATTATATACACTTACAATAATAAATATAATTAGCGCAAACAAGTTTGGAGCCAGATACAACTGATTGGCATGCGTACAACTCAGCTGATAAGAGCAGAAGTACATGAAGTTCTAGAACACTCCAGGATACTTTTTTTTTAATAAGGGTCACAAAGCAAATATTTTGTCCTTTGTGGGCCATGTGGTCTCTATAACAATTTCTGAACTCTGCCACTGTAGTGAGAAAGCAGCCATAGCCAATATGTACATAGCTGAGCATGACTGTGTTTCAAGAAAACTTTATTGACCAAAATAGGCGGCGGGCCAAATTTGATCTTCAGGCCACAGTTTGCTGACTCCAAGGGGGTACCTGATTAGTTACATGCATTCCATGGGCCATGGGCATCCATCAGGATGTACTGGGGGAAATGGAGTGCAGTGGTTACTTGAGTGGACCTAAGAGACCTCTTACTGCCTTGCATCAGAAAGCATCCTTACTGGGGCGCCTGGGTGGCTCAGTCGGTTGAGCGTCCGACTTCAGCTCAGGTCACGATCTCGCGGTCGGTGAGTTCGAGCCCCGCATCGGGCTCTGGGCTGATGGCTCAGAGCCTGGAGCCTGCTTCCGATTCTGTGTCTCCCTCTCTCTCTGCCCCTCCCCCATTCATGCTCTGTCTCTCTCTGTCTCAAAAATAAATAAACGTTAAAAAATTAAAAAAAAAAAAAGAAAGCATCCTTACAGACACTACCTGACTCAGCTTCCCCAGTTGCCCATCATGCTGACCTTTCTACTTCCAAGCTAGAGTTCACTCCTTGGCATTTTCCCGAGGACAAGGTATGTTTTATTGTATTTTAAGAAAACTTTTTATTATGGAAAATTTAAAAATATAGAACTGTAAAGTAGAATAATAATAAACCTGATGTAGCCATCACTCCACTGCAACAATTTTTTTAAGCTTATTTATTTATTTTGAGAGAGAGAGAGCAAGTGGGGGAGGGACAGAGAGAAAGGGGGAGAGAGAAAATCCCAGGCAGGCTCCACACTGTCAGTGCAGAGCCCGATGCGGGGCTTGAACTCACAAACCATGACATCATAACCTGAGCCAAAGTGGGACACTTCAGTGACTGAACCACATCCCCCCCAACTGTGACAATTATTAACACATGGCCAGTTTTCATCTGGAGGCAAAGAGGAGCCTTTTTCGCTTCCCTGAAAGCCTCTGCTAACTCAGGAGAATTGTCTGGGGAGGACAGCCAGCGGAGTCACACTTGGGGATCCCTGTGTGGGGGTAAAGGGGGCAGGAGACTTGGTAGCTAAGAGAAACTGCCCCCAAAGACCTCGGGTGTCCAAAGCTGGGTGCAAGATGAGTGTTGTCTGCCTTTCAAGGACTCTCTTACTGAGGAGCTCAGAAGCTAAACTTTCAGGTGAATACTTAAGACCTTCCACCAACGTCCCTTCCCCAAATTCTTTCTTTCTTTCTTTCTTTCTTTCTTTCTTTCTTTCTTTCTTTCTTTCTTTCTTTAACTCTCTGCAAATATAAAAACACAAGTGTGCACCATGGCCCTTCAAGCAGATTTTTGAAGAGGCCGCACAGCACAGCGGCCAAGGGTGGCTCCAGAGTTAGACCACCTGCTCCTGGATCCAGTCCTCCCACTGCCAAATGTGGGGACATCTCTTCTCCTTCCTGTGCCCCTGTTTCATGCCTCTTAGGATTTTTGAGAGCATTAAAAGGGCTAGATAATAAGTGTAAAGCACTAAAAACAGGTGTTGGTACATATTAAATAACATTATTAAGATGAGATGATGATACAGAAAGACGATGCTAGAAGCTAGTAGTAAAAATACCTGGGTCTTACTACAATACTAACTACTGCCTGTAGAGAGTGGGCTACGGTGGGGATGAGGTCAGGCTCCTGGCCACACTCTTAACTAGTTTTGTGACCATGAGTTAGTCACTGTCCCTTTCAGGGCCTCCAAGTTCCCATCTATAATAGAAGGTACTCGAGCAATCTATCCCTTTTGTATTACTTTGGTCTGAAACCTGGAGTCTGTTCCCAGCTCACCGTGGGCCTCCTTAAGCCCTGGGGCTTATTTTTAATTAACCAACCATCAGGAATGCAAAAGCTTAGAGGTCAGATGTCTGAGGCCACCAGCCTGGTGCCTCCTCCTTCCACTCACTCCCTCTCCAGTCAGGTCTCAGACTCAATAGCCGCAGGCCATCCTCTGGCCCAGCTCACTTAGGTGAGGTGGCTGCCCCTGGAGTTCAGGAGACTGTGGGCTGGACAGTTCCCAAAGCCCTTGCCAGGCCCGGAATTGCCACCTGCAGCTAAGAGGAACGGGTGGGGCACCCCATCCAGGACGCCAGCCCCTTTCCCCAGGGTGTCCTCCCTAACTCTAGATTCGAGACTCTAGAACCACTCGGTCACCTGAGGCTACAGGTGCTCCAGAATCCAGAAGGTAGTCTGCAGTCTAGTCCTAAATAAACAAGGGTCTCTTCTGAGTCCTCTACTGCTGGACCCCTCTGTCTTGGGGTATGCTTGACTTCAGCTTTCAACCTCACCAAGTAAGAAGGTGGTGCCGACCGTGTGGCAAGTGCCTGGCTAAATGGGTCGAATGGGGAAGAAGGGTCACACGCCAGTAATAAGAGAGCTGAACTTTAGTCTGCTCTGTCACCAGCCAGTGGATCTGTGGGCCCACTCTCCTGGAGGGGGTTGCATCCCTGAGCCCCATGCCAGCTCTCCTGGGTGAGTCTAGGATGTGCAGGAGAATGAGGAGCAGAGACCAGAGTGTCCCGAATAGTAAAGCAGGCTCTCACCCACCCGTCCACAAGCGTGTCCCTGACACTCCATTACCCACCCACAACCTCTGGTGTGGCTTTCAGATGTTCTCTGGGCACACGTCCGCTTTCAAGACCTCGAGCCTTGCATTAGGGAGACGGTTGGGCAGAACTCACTCTCGGGCTGTATAGGTGACCGCGGGTGACAGGGAAGCAACAGAGACCCACGGAACAGAGCTTCTCTCTGCGTCGTCCAGGTCATGGGAGTGACTGTGGGGTGAGGCTCAGCTCTCCCTGCACAGAGGGTCAGACTCACCGTGGGACCCTGGTCTCAGGTCCGCTGAACGTGGGAGGATGTCCCTGATTAAGTATCCAAACACACGCTTATGGGTCTGGCTTGGACGTCCTCTGGACACACACATTCCCCAAGAAGTTCCTGAGCTGGGCTTTCCTCACGTCACCGCTGGTCACTCCAGCTACCAGGCCTCAACGTTTAGAAAGCTCAGTCATCAGTGGCAGCTTGCTGGGCGCTCGGTGATCTCTCTCTCTCTGTCTCTGTCTCTCCTAATGCCTTTGCCATGACACCTGCATGGTTGTCCCCAGTTTCACCTTTATGGCTGCGTTCTCCAGCCAGTGAGCATCAGCCTCTCAAGCAAACTCCATCCTTGCATTTTGACACATCAGCTGACATTCTAGGCTATACACTGGCT
This sequence comes from Felis catus, assembly GCF_018350175.1. Lineage (NCBI taxonomy): Eukaryota > Metazoa > Chordata > Mammalia > Carnivora > Felidae > Felis > Felis catus. The sequence continues at coordinate 117,215,662 of NC_058375.1, forward strand.
CTTTGCCTCGCCTCCCTCCTTCCGCCCAGAGATGCGTTATCCAGTTATTATAAGAGTTGGAGGCCCTCAGATTTCAATCCCACTGCATGACCGTGGTCTTTCTAAGCCTCAGTTTCTTTTTTAAAAAATGGTTACTTGTTTATTTTGGGGGGGGGGGAGAATCCCAAGCAGGCTCTGCACTGTGAGCGCACAGCTGGAAACGGGGCTCAGTCTCACGGACCGTGAGATAATGACCTGGGCTGAAATCAAGAGCTGGATGCTTAACTGACTGAGTCACCTAGGAGCCCCTAAGCCTCAGTTTCTGTGTCCATAAAATGGGAATATTGGCGGTGTCTCTCTTACTGGGCTATTACGATAAGCAAAAGAGATGATGCATTCAAAGTGATTTGCACAATGCCTGACTCCAGACCTTTTATTTATGTGCCTTCTCTTGCACCCATCTGAGTAGTGAGCTCAATAGAACAGCTTAAATTATGCTTCTGGTAGCCTATATTTGTGGAATGATCTATTTCTTAAGTTACACATTAATTCAAGGCTTCGTTAGGTAGCTCAATGCCTTGGGCAACAGATTACTTATAAATAGCATAATATTTAGTGGCTCCTTAGTTGTGCAGTCAGACATTATTAATGGGCCATGACTTCGAATCGGGATGAAGTGTAAACACACGTGCACATCCACTCGTGTCGCCACGTGCACACACACGTGTACACACTGAGCGACCGAGGAAGATACTCCCGAAGCTGCTGGCATGAGTTTATCTTACAGTTGGCTTTGGAAAACGAAGATCAGCCTGGAAGAGAAAGAGACCAATCCCTTTTTGCATCAAAGAATGGGAAGGACATATTCCAAATGTTGATTCGCGGGCTTCTCGGTGCTTATCCCTAATTATTGCCAAAGCATTGTTTCAAGTTTACTCTTTTTACAAATGTTATTAGTCCCAGGGATAATTTTCTGAGTCTTTCACTTGGCAGAGGAATTACTAAATTTCCCATAGCCTATGTATTTATTTATTTTTAAAATTTCTTTTAGATAGAGAGCATGAGCAGGGGAGAGGGGCAAACGAGAGAGAGAGGGGAGGAGAGAGAGAGAGAGAGAGAGAGAGAGAGAGAGAGAGAGAGAGAACCTCAAGCAAGTTCACTGGCAGCATAAGGCCTGACACGGGGTTTCATCCCATGACCCTGGGATCATGACCTGAGCTGAAATCATGAGTCAGACGCTCAACTGACTGAGCCACCCAAGCATTGCATTCCATGGCTAATTTAATCATTTGGGTAATTTAGGTAAAAAGGAGATCACAGTGATTTAGAACATTCATCTGGGGTAACTCAAGGCTTCCTGTATTTTGGTGTGTGTGTATGTGTGTGTGTGTGTGTGTGTGTGTGTGTGTGTGTGCGTTTTGCCAGGGACAGGCTCCTGGAGGTCAGGGTTGGTTGAAGAACGTATCAAAGAGAGACTTGTGAATACCTGACATTGTGGAACAGCCTGGAACAGATCAAGGGCTTTGAAGGTGGTCCAGGTGTTCCAAATGTATCTTGGCTGCAGCTACCTCCATTACACATTTTTGGTTTTTGGTTTGTTTTGTTTTTTCACTAAAAATTCGGGGTGCCTGGGTGGCTCAGTCGGTTAAGCGTCCGACTTCAGCCCAGGTCATGATCTCACGGTTCGTGAGTTGGAGCCCTGCGTCGGGCTCTGTGCGGACAGCTCAGAGCCTGGAGCCTGCTTTGGATTCTGTGTCTCCCTCTCTCTCTGCCCCTCCTTAGCTCACACTCCCTCTCTCTCTTTCTCTCTCTTTCTCTCTGTCAGAAATAAATACACTTTGAAAAAAAAATAAATAAAATTGGAAGGCTCCATCATACTACGTTTTCCCAGAATGATGAGAGATGTGGTTATTCCCGGTCTTTCAGCTCTGGGCAACTCCCTGAACCCGAAGACCTTGTCCTCATCCCCCTGCTCCTTACCCACCAACATTGTGGGGAGGCTCGGGCTCTGACCGCCTGTCAGAGAGCCAAGCAGACCGGCCCACCCACAAACCATTCACTTGCTTCTGGGTGCAGAGTCTATTCCCAGCTCCCCTAAGATCTGGAACAGATCCTCTGGCCAGCGGGTATCGTTGTTTGGCCTCCTGTAGAGCACAGGATTTGGGATGTCATCACAGAAAACACCAGATTTTTGATCCCTGTTCCATCGATTCTCACCTTCTCTCTGCTTCTCAGTGATTCCCCAAATCACAGAACTTTACAGCTGGCGTAAACCTTAAAGACCATGAGGTCAAATGTGATAGCCTGGGAAACCAGGATGCAGAAAGAAAATAGAAGTCATGGCCACGGGCTGCCACAGTGGCCACAGCAGGGCCGCGGCTGGCTTCCTCGACCTCGTCCTGATGTGCTCTGCTGGTTCCTGGAGGTGACTCCTTCTCCATCACAGCACATGTCCACCTCTGCGTCTGGAGGCCTGGAGTCAACAAGACGTCGTACGCCTCTGCTCTGCATTTGCCAAAGTACCGAATGGCTTCCGCAGAATCTAGAGAAAACAGCACCAGGGCCCAAGGAAGCAGATGGTTGGCCCTGTGGCTGTTCAGTGCGTCCTTGAATTGTTTCTGCTCTGCTTTGACAAAACCCAGGCCGGGGCTCCTGGACGGCAGCCCCACATTGCATCCAGCTGCGCCCTGGTCCAAGCACACCCCTCCCCCCTGCCCCGGGTGCCCAGACCCTCGTGCACCTGCTGACCCTGTTGGCTCTCCTGCCTGGAGTGCAGCTGAATGCACAGCGACATCTCTGGCTTTAGCGCTCCCTTACCCTCCTCGTGACAGCTGGCTCCCCCTTTCCTGGATAAAGCAGTGGCGAACAGCTTTGTTCAGAGGTAACAACCCCTGATTGTTGCCTTAGGGCTGGCTGACGCCTGGGGGACCGTGCTGCCCGGGCTGCAAGCCTGTGCCCTGTGAGCTTGGGCACGAGAGAAGGAGAAAGTCTGTGCTGCTCATTTGTTAGAAAACCGAGTTCCTGGTTTGCCCTGTGACTCTCCAAACACAGATTTAAAAGAGCCTCGCTTCTCACGGACCCACAGTACTGCAGGGCTCCTGGGGCCAGAGAAACGCCTATAAACCCTGCCCCCGGAGTCCCCGGGGCCTCTCCTTGGGAACAGGCTATGCCGCGTAAACCCCTGGAGGTAGCACCAACTTTCTATCCGTATCCCCGCCTGACGCTGAGACGCATCACGGTTGCTCTGAGCACACGTTAGCGTGACGGCTCCTGGACGGGGGGTGAGAGGGTCTCACCACACCGAGCTGCCCTGCTCCCCCACCTCCTCAGGAAAAGGCGACAGTGTTGGCCGTGCACCTGCAACATATGGTCCAGGGACCACCCGCTAGGCTGGTACCTATGCACCCCTCAGGTGGGGCTCCGGGGGAAGGGAGGGCACAGTCCGCAGGGGCAGGACTGGCAGAGTGGGGTGAGTTTTACGGAGAGCTAGGAAGGTGTCTCAGCCGTGCCTGTCCATCAGGGAGGTTTGCTGTGTGGGAACTGGGGACTCGGGGAGATGTCGAGACAAGCGAGATTAGGACCGAGGGGGCGGCGGGGGGGGGTACATCTGGGAGGATTAGGAGTGAGATGCGACAGGACGGCGGAGACAGGCGGAAGCAGACAGGGGGTGGAACTCTGCAGGCAGGTGGCAGATGCCGGCCTTGGAGCCGGACACGCTGGGCTTCCACCAAAGCAGGGTCGCCGTGGGCCATCGCCTGAAGCTCTCTGAGCCTCGTTCACTCATCTGTAAAATAGAATGCTAACTCCAGTCTGATCAGCAAGAGTAAGTGACATGAATAAATGTACAGCACACAATCAGTGCTCCATAAATGCTTGCTCTCTGTGGTCGAGCAGAAGAGGCCCTGGTCATTGGCATTTGTCACAGCAGCTAGGAAATGTCAGGTCGGTGTTCCTGCCAAAGGCTGTTCCATCTCGCCCGGCAGTGCCCCAGACCATCCTTCCAAGGGCCATTATGCTGCAGACAGCTCATTTGCATGCCCTGGTTGGAAAGTGCCCAGCTCAGGAATGGAATGTTCTGGCCCCACCAATTTGATTTTCAAATCACTTCCCTCTGAGCAGGAGCCGCCCTGGTTACACCGAGCCCCAAAGGCTAAGCCGACTGATTACAGGACACTGAGATTGGAGTGGGGGAGGGGCAGGCCCCCACCCTGTGCCACACACCCATCTCCCAGTATACGTACTTCTGGAAGCCGGGTTAGGATGCTGTGGGAGATGGCCTGAAGAGAAGGCAGGGGAATCTGAGGGGCCAGGACCCCTGCTCTGCGGGATAGACACTGTGGGTGCCAGTGGAGTACAGATCCCTATTTCTTACCGCAGTCGGTCATCCCAGGACTCTGTCCAGAGTAAGGACCATTGGGCAGTGCCCCCATCAAACCCTGATCTAAACCTCCAGCAGTAGCCGCCTTCCTGACACGGCCAGCAGAGGGCCCCAGGAGCCTGGTGGAGAAGTTCCCGGCAGCAGGGCGCTGCTCTCTGTCATCCGCCTGAGCTTACGCTGATGCTGTCCCCGGTGTCATCTGTAGACAGAGTAAGAGGCCGCGTGGCTGGGGTGATCTCAGAGAACTGTCCCAGTTGCTTTTCATGCACCTCCCTCTGCGATCATAAGCCCTTTCTGAAAGGGCGGGACTAAATTTCCAGTTCTCCTCGGGAAGGGAAAGAGGGATTTGCCTGCTTTTCCAAGAAAGTATAATGAGGACCCGGGCTCTGGGAGTTTAATTCCCTTGCCTGAGGTCACCGGCAAACGACACGGTCTGGGGTTGAATCTGATCAGCCTGACTTCAAAGAGGGGCTTTTAATCAAGGCTGTTGTTCTGTCTGGTGCTGAAGGATGTGTCTCAGGCACGGCAAACGCACGAGAGGGAGGGGTAGAGCTTCTGAGGGGTAGCGCTGAGACATCCGTCACTCAGGCCATGCCCACAGGCCCCTCACAGCTGTCCAGGGTGCCAGCCCCCCTCCCGGCTGGTCCCTCTGCCCACGCTCTTCCCTCCCGCGGCTGCCTTGTGGCAGAAGGGCCAAACCTTGCTGACCACTCCGTCGGGGAAGCCTCTTCGAGCACGCTCACTCCCCCCTTCATTCAGAGGCTCCTTGGAAATGAAACTGACTCCGGAACAAGTAAGTGATTCAAACGAGTTGCAAAACATTGCAAGCCACGGACTCATCATTGTAGCTGAGAGCGGAAACCACCACCGCGATGCCGTCGTTAAAAGCGCGAACCCGGAGCCCCCCAGGTTGGGTGACGGAGCGGACAATTCCGCAAATAGGTTGCAGGAGGAAATCAAAGGACCGCTCCACAAAATGCCCCATGGGCCTCAGCACCGAGGGCAGAAATGGGGTCTGGGATCCTGGGGACGTCCGTCTTCTCAAGATCTGTTTCCAGAGAGCCCGGGGAACTTGGGTCCCAATGGGCAAAACAGGACTAGAAGCGAAGGGCGTTCTCCGGGGGCTGCTGTAGCATATTACCGCAAACCTACTGGCATGGAACAACACAAATTTATTCTCGTACAATTCTTTTTTTTTTTTTTAATGTTTATTTATTTCCTTGAGGAAGAGGGAGAGTGCGAGTGGGGGAGGGGCAGAGAGAGAGGGAGACGCAGAATCCGAGGCAGGCTCCAGGCCCCGAGCCGTCAGCACAGAGCCCCACGCGGGGCTCGAATTCACGAACCGTGAGATCATGACCTGAGCCGAGGTCGGACGCTCAACCGACTGAGCCACCCAGGCTCCCCGTATTCTCTTACAATTCTTGACAGTGGAAGTCCCACTGGGCTCAGTCGAGGCGTCTGCAGGGCAACCCTGTTCCTGGAGGATCTAGGACAGCACCCAATTCCTTGCCTTTCCCAGCTTCTATAACCGCAAGCATTCCTTGCCTCCTGACTGCTCACATCTTCAACTCCTCTCTGTCTCTGTCCCAGTCCCTCTTCCTGACTCTGACCCCCAGGTCCCTCTCATCAGAGCCTTTGTGTGGTGACACTGGGCCTCCAGGATGGTCCAGCATCCTCTCTACCTCAAGACCCTTAATTCAATTACACGCACAAAGTCCCTTTGGCCGCGCAAGGGAACCTATTCCGGGGATTAGGGCATGGAAATCTTTGGGGGGTCATTCTGCCCTACCACAATCACCCTTTGGGTTAGAAAAAGGGCCCTGGACAAGCAACCTGACCCCGGGGGTTAGCAGAGTCCGGGGGCTTGGCGAGCTTCGGCTTCCTCCCAGGCCGCTGGAAAAGGCAGGGAGGGCATCCGAGGTGAAGAGTGGGAATGTCCAGAGGTGGAAGGAGCCATAGGGCTGAGTCCGGCTACTTGTTCACCTACCCACCTTCTTTTTTTTTTCCTGTTAGATCCTCTCTGTTAAATTATGTGACCCAGAAACCTCTCCAGAAGCTCCGGGCTCCATCTCTCCCTCTGCCTCCTGGCTGGGGGGGCCTGCTGGACACACTGATGCCCACTGTCCCCCAGAGCGTGCACCTCAGCCAGTCCAGGACGGGCCCTGGAATATGAATGTTTAATAAGTGGCCAGAGATCCTACGAGAAGCTGTGTTTGGAAGGCACTGCATGAGGTCACAGACCTAATTCCTCAAGGTGAGGCGGCGGCGGGGGTGGGGGGGTGGGGGGATTTTTAATGCGATAGGGGAGAACGAGTCCCCTACCCCCTTTGGCTGAGCCCAGCCAGTCAGCTGGCCCTGCGTGCTGGCTTCAGGCTGAAGCCTCTGCTGGCTTCCGGGGGAAGAGGGGCAGGTGTCCTCAGACGCGTTTGCTTTGAGCATCTCACTTTCCTCCCCTGATCAAGGGGGCTACCTGGCGCAGGTGGGGGCAAGGGTGACTGCCCTGTGTAACTCCGGAGCCAGGCATGTGGGATGCGGATGTGGCCCAAGGGGGGGGAGCGACTGCCCATGCAGGGGTCACAACCATTTGGCCGGTCTCAGAAAGGAGACTTAGAGAGTCAGCCAGCCTCAGGCTGGTTCCCCGGGGCAAGCTGTCCCCCTGCACCCCTCCCCGCAGGGAGCTGGGGTCCTGGGGCTCCACCTGCCTCACGATGCTCTCTGCTGCACTGACACCCCCACCCAGCCCGACCGACCCTCTCCACCTCACCCTCGGTCTCCCACTTGTGGAACGGTTTGGCCCCCTGTGATGCCCTCACCAGGGAGCAGCCCCAAGAAGGTTATAGAACATTTATACCCTTAAGATCTCTTTTCATCTTCACAATGATCCTCCCCCAAATCAGGCAGGACACCCCTCCCCCAGGGTGCCACAGTTTGGCACCCTGGTCCACTACCATGCCCGCCTTCCAAGAGCTGAGGGTCAGAGCCACAGAGGCCTGCGCAGCGTATCCCATATCTGGCTATCTGGTACCTGTGGTCCCCTTCTCCAAAAGGAGCACCGAGGCCACCCTAGAAAGAAGCCTGGTGAACTCAGACCCGTGAAATCCAGCAGAGCCATTCATTTTCAGCCCTATACTGCCACCTGCTGGCCAGATAGGCTGGGTTGTTCCCAGCCGGTGGTAGGGGGGAAGGTACCACAAGGGCAGGTCCACCGAGGCCGTATCACATTTCTCTTCCAAACTTGCTTCTCCTGCACCGCTGGACTGAGCCAGGCCTCCCATCGTCCCGAAGTGTGACTGACCCGCCACATTTACCTCCTTCCTCCCACCATCAAACCCATCTCGGATGATAGAAAAATCTGCTACAATAACTCACACTGAGGCATCATGATTGACGCCGGCTTTGATTATTATTTATCTCTTCCCCAAGCTATAGGAGAATGAAAATTTTCTATTAGAATCTAAGTGTGGGTGTGTTCATCTCCAAAGAAATGATTCTCTAATGGTGGAAGTTCAGGCTCCGTGGTGACATTTTGGATAGAAAGAAGTTGGCAGCGCTCTTTCTAAGCATATTTTGATCTCTGACTCTCTGAGTATAGAGATCAAGCTTAGTGGGGCACATCTGGGGTCCATTATCTCAGACTGCTATGAAGTAATAGAATATTGGAGGTGACAGGGCCCTTAGAGACCTGGTTATGGTACAGACAAATCTGGGAAGTGATTTGCCCATATGGAACAGACTGGAAACAGAATCTCTTCCAAAAAGGCTTAGGTTTAGGGGAATTTCTGGAAGACAGACACGCTGAGAATTTTAAGGGGAAATGTGAGCTTCATATCGCAGAGACCAGTCTCCTCCCCCGCCCCCAACTTATCCCCTATTCCCTCTCAAAGATGGAGGGAGAGGGCCTCCGTGGGCAGGGGGAGCATTGCTGGGTTCTGTCCACACTATCCTTCTCCGGGGTCCAGCTCTTTTCCAAGTGGGAGCCCCCCAAGGAATCCTGACTTATTTTCCATCTCTTTGTCTCTCTGAGAGGCATTACGGGTAATTTTTTCCACCCCCCCACCCCCCAACTCACTAATTCTTTTGCAGATGTGGCCCATCTGATGTTTAAACCATTTCTGGCTTGTACGAGTTTAATAATTATATTTTCATTTAGAGACGTTGTAGTCGGTTGTGAAATCTGGTCCTTTTTTGATCACGTTGTGTTCCCTGATTGTACGCTCGATTTCTCCCTTTGTTTCCGTGAACATTGAAAACACGTGACTTGTTATTCTGTTCCTGATAATTCCATTTTGCCAAGTGTTTGGTGGTGTAATTCTAACAGGCGCTGCTTCTGCTGACAGTTGCCCGTCATCGATCATTTCTTCACGTTTGGGCCACTTTTCCCTGGGAGTTCGTATTCGGTCTGTGGAACCTGGGTCGGGGGGTCTGTAGACGTTTCTGTTCATTTCTACCGGGAGCCTCGGGATGGCTGCCATCTTGGAAACACACTAAAATAATTCTCAGCTTGGATATTGTTCGGGGAGTGTAAACTCAGACCCCAAATCCCTGTGACCATGAGTTTTCATATTTATTTTTTTTTTAATTTTTTTTCAACGTTTATTTATTTTCGGGACAGAGAGAGACAGAGCATGAACGGGGGAGGGGCAGAGAGAGAGAGGGAGACACAGAATCGGAAGCAGGCTCCAGGCTCCGAGCCATCAGCCCAGAGCCCGACGCGGGGCTCGAACTCAGGGACCGTGAGATCGTGACCTGGCTGAAGTCGGACGCTCAACCGACTGCGCCACCCAGGCGCCCCGAGTTTTCATATTTAAATTGGCGGAGGGGAGGGGCACAATCTCTCCTCCTCTTCTTGTCCTCTTTCCCCTCACTTCCTGTTTCCTTCACACAAAGCGGTGGCCAGAACACGTTTCCTTTTCTATATGGCACCATTCATTGAGGGCATAGCTCTTCGAGGAGTCTAGCTTCTTCCAGAAGTTTCAGTCCTGACTCTCCATCTTGTCTACCTGGGCTCAGGGCCCGGCCTCCTCTCTTCTGTATGGCTGTTAGAGGCAGTGGCTGTGGGTTTCAGGTATTTCCAGATGCCCCAGGGCAGCCCTCAGCTTTGGGGATCACCTGCCACTTTGCTTTCAGCCACCGCTTAGCTGTTGGTCCTTGGGGGTCCCCGGCGTCCTTACACATTCAGCTTCCTTACACTGAAAGTCATGTTGGTCTTATTTTAGTCTTCATGCCTAGGTATTGGCATTGGAATTTTTGCCCCAAATGCAAGTCCTACTTTTGTACTCAAGCGTATCAACCTTTGCTCCACTTGAAGAGTTACACAGTCACAAGAACCGTGTTGTTGGGGGATCACAGTCCACACGGAGGACCAGCCCCCCTTCCAGCATCAGTGAGTTTGGGGGGTGTTTCCCCAAACCACCCTCAGGCTTGATAATTTGCCAGAAAGACTCACGGACAGCTGTCACCCTCCACGTCTATGCGTGGGCACAGACTAACGTGAGCCAAGGAAAGGAAAACCTGGGGCAAGGTCGAGAGGCAGCCCACGTGGGAGTTCTGTTGTCTTCTCTCCGTGGGGTCAGGACGCCTTGCCTCCCCAGCAGCGACACGTGACAAAGCACAGGAGTACCGACAAACAGGGAAGCTCCCCAGCCTCGGGGTTCAGTTTGTGGCTCCATTATATAGGAATGACCGATTGCCTTTGTGGCCTGTTCAGTCTCCTGTCCAGCCCCCGGGTGTGCCCCCAACACCATCCCCTTCCCATCACACTGCTGGCGTCCCAGCATGGCCAGCTCCCCTCCCACCACGACCGTCAGGTATGGCCATTCTCTACTGGAGGTCACATTGTTAGACGCTCCAGCGTGACCCAAGACTCCCGGGCAAACAAGGACACTCCTATCCGTCCCGATACTCCAGCTGACGGATCACCTCTTTCAGGGCAAAGTTAAATTACTTACTACACACCAGTGTTCCTACCAAAGCCTCTCGGTTCTAGAATTCATCGTGATTCATCCCTTGGATGGCAGAATTTTCAATCCAGTAAACTTTCTGGTACAAGAAGCCTCCTGGGCACCGTACTCTGAGTTCTTGCATATCTGCAGACGTCTGCCCTGTGTCTTTATACTCGGAGGACACCTGGTCTGAGTGCGAAGTTCTTGGTCACATTTTACCCCTCAGGACGTCAGGCCCTGAACGAGGCTCTGGGGAGTGTGAGGCTGGCGAGCCCGGGGCCCCACTCGCCGCCCCTGCCTGAGGGGACAGGAGACGGGTGTCCCCTCCTGAACAGACTTAGGGTCGGCACTTCATGCCCAACAAACTCATCGGGACGTGTTTTGGGTTGATCACTGTAATTTTTACTGGGACGTGATATAACATGTTTTTGCTATGTAATTTCAACCTTGCCGCATTTCAGGAAGGCTTTCTTCTGTTAACATTTTACTGGGTTTTTAAATTCCTTTACTGTTTTCTTTTTCAGAAGAATCATCCCTTTCTATTTATTAACTTTCTGCACAATCACTTCTTTTTTTAAAAATTTTTTTTTAACGTTTATTTATTTATTTTTGAGACACAGAGAGACAGAGCATGAACGGGGGAGGGGCAGAGAGAGAGGGAGACACAGAATCGGAAGCAGGCTCCAGGCTCTGAGCTGTCAGCCCAGAGCCCGACCTGGGGCTCGAGCTCACGGACCGCGAGATCGTGACTCGAGCTGAAGTCGGACGCCTAATCCACAGAGCCACCCAGGCGCCCCTCTCCACAATCACTCCTATTCCTCTGTTCTTGTCTGCTTTATTGTACACGATCCCCTTTTTAGCTTCTAATGTGGTTTTTTGGGTATGTCTGGCTTTTACCCCTTTTTAATTTTTTATTAAAAAAATTTTTTTTAACGTTTGTTATTGAGAGACAGAGAGAGACAGAGCTTGAGCAGGGGAGGGGCAGAGAGAGAGGGAGACACAGAATCCGAAGCAGGCTCCAGGCTCTAAGCTGTCAGCACAGAGCTGACACGAGGCTCAAACTTACAAACCGCGAGATCATGCCCTGAGCCAAAGTGGGTCGCTTAACCGACTGAACCACCCAGGCGCCCCGCTTTTATCTGTTTGATAACTTTATTTTTCTCTTCTGTTTCTTTCCTGAGCTATTCTAGCTCATGCTTTCCCTCCTGCTGGTGTAACTTTGTATCTCCGCTCCAATCTCTTTCGCATCTAGTTGAAAGATAGATTTTTTTTTCCTTCTGAAAAGCCATGCTGTCTTTAATTTTTTAAATATGAAGGACTATTTATCTGATTTCTCCTTTATGCTGTTCCCTGGGGATCCTCTGGGTGGGATTCCTCTTGTGATATGTATTTACTTGTCACTCTTTCTGCTCCTACCTTGTGGCTACTGCTCAATTATTGTTTTGTTTTGTTTTAATGTTTATTTTTGAGAGAGAGAGAGAGAGAGAGAGAGAGAGAGAGAGAATGCAGGGAGGGGAAGAGAGAGAAAGGGAGAGAGAGAATCCCAAGCAGGCTCAGCGCTGTCAGCACAGAGCCCAACATGGGGCTTGAACTCACGAACTGCGAGATCATGACCTGAGCAGAAATCAAGAGTCAGGCGCTGAACCCACTGAGCCACCCAGGCGCCTTGACTGCTCGGTTTTGAGGGGGAAGTGGTCTGTCCCTTTTTCGCCCTCAGAACTGTTAGACCCCGTGACCCAATTTTTCCCCTCCAATGTTTTTATTGTGGCAAAATGCACATTACATAACATTGACTATCTTCACCATTTTTTTTAAATTTTTTTTTCAACGTTTTTTATTTATTTTTGGGACAGAGAGAGACAGAGCATGAACAGGGGAGGGGCAGAGAGAGAGGGAGACACAGAATCGGAAACAGGCTCCAGGCTCTGAGCCATCAGCCCAGAGCCTGACGCGGGGCTCGAACTCATGGACCGAGAGATCGTGACCTGGCTGAAGTCCGACGCTTAACCGACTGCGCCACCCAGGCGCCCCAATCTTCACCATTTTTAAATGCACAGTTCAGTGGTTTTAAATACATTCAGAATGTTGTGCCACCACCCCCACCACCCTTCTCCAGAGCTCCTTATGTCTCGTAAAAGTGAGACTCTGCTCCATTAAGTAAATAACTCCCCATTCTCCCTCCCCCAGCCCCCTGGCAATCGCCATTTTCCTTCTGTGTCTACGAATTTGAGTACTCTAAGTACCTCATATAAGTGGAACCATACAGTTGTTGTTTTATTAAGACTGGCTCATTTCACTCAGCATAACATCCTCAAGGCTCACCCATGCCATGGCGTGTGTCAGAACTTCCTTCCTTTGTAAGGCTGAGTAATATTCCATCATATGTATACACAACGTTTTGTGTATCCATTCATCTGTCAGTGGACACTTGGGTTGCTTCCTTCGCTTCCTACTGTGAATAAGGCTCTTGTGAACACGGGTGTGCAAATATCTCTTCAAGACCCTGCCTTCCGTTCTTTCAGGTACATACAAGAAGTGGGTCTGCTGGCTTGTAGGGTCGTCCTATCTCTCACCTTTTGAGGAGCCTCCGTACTATTTTCCAGAGTGGCTGTGCCAGTTTGCATTCCTACCAGTAGTGGGCGCACAAGGGGTCCGGTTTCTCCACATCCTCTCCAACACTTCTTATTTTCTGTTTTGTTTCTTGCTGGTAGCCATCCTCGTGGGTGCGAGGAGGTATCTCACTGTGGTTTGGATTTGCATTTCCCTGAGGATGAGGGACCGTGAGCATCTCTTCCTGTCTCTGTTGGCCATTTGCATGCTTCTTTGGAGAAATGCCTGTTCAAGTCTTTTGCCCAGTTTGGAGTTTGGGAGTTCTCTGTGTGTTCAGGATGTTAATCCCTTATCAGATGCATGATTTGCAGATATTTTCTCTCATTCTGCGGGTTGCTTTGCATCTTGTTGCTATTGTCTTTTGATGCATAAAACTTTAAAATTTTCACAAAGTCCCTTTTGTCTGTTTCTCCCCCCTTTTGTTGCCTGGGCCTTTGGTGTCACATCTAAGAGGTCATTGCCAACAGCAATGTTGTGAAGCTTTTGCCGCATGTTTTCTTCACAGTTTTTTGGTTTTAGGTCTTTGGGTTAATTTCTGCATCTGATGTTCGGTAAGAGTCCACCTTCATTCCCCTTCCCGCATGTGGGCAGGGTGCCAGCATCTGTGGCACTGTAGATGGGGGTGGGGGGCCGTCAGGAGGGTCCGGGGCCAGGTCTCCTCTGCCTTCCCCCCTCCGTGCTGTCTCACCTGGGAGCTGAGCAGGACGTTGGTGTGAGCATCGCCCTCCCGCCTCTACCGGGCTCCCTCCACCTTGAGCTGGAGGCCGATCTGGGGATGATTAAGACGGGGGGGCACCTGTGCCCTCACGGCCCCCTGCCACTCCTCTCTGTCACCCTCTCGGTTCCCCTGCAGCATCTGGTGATGTACCACCTGCCCCCCCTGCAGCCACTGCAACTCTCTCTCTCCCTTTCTCTTTTCTCTACCGTCCCATCTCCCTGCTGTCTTGGCCCCTTCTCTCCCGCCTTCCTTCCCTCTATCTCCGGAGATCCAGAGGCCATGGGACGGAGGGGGGGGGGTTGGGGGGCAGCAGTTAGGAACAGGGGCACAAGCAGCCCCCCTAGAGCCCCACTTCTGCCATTTGCAGGTTGTTTGACATTAGACACGTTAATGAGCCTCCTGCCTATCGAGTTATTAGTATCAGGACTAAACGAGAGAAAATGTGCCATGTGCCTAATACACACCTGGCAAATGCTGCAGAATGCACAAACAGTGACTATTACTGTTATTTCTCTTAATCCTATCATCATCATCATCATCATCATTATCAGCTTATTGGCTGTCTCAGCCCCTCTGTTTGATCCCTGCTTTCCAACTGGCCGGTTTCTTCTGTCCTCAGTTTCTGCCCATATGCAAGCCTGCTGAGGGGCATGACCCAGCCTCACCCACCCCTGTGGAGGCCCTCCCTGCACATTTATTGATGGAGCCCCGCCCGGGGGGTGGGGACACGCTCCTGTTGCCCCGGCAACAGCCCCTCCTCCTCACTCAAGTCTCACTGCAGCATCTGGTAGGACCCCCTGACCGTTCCTGCCTCCGGTGAGCGTGGTCCTGCCCAGGTTCCAGACTCCTGGCTCCTGAAGAGGGGCAGAGAGGCCCCGGCCTGGGCGCGGAGGTCCGGGGCGTAAACAGATCCCTGAGCCTGGCCTCCTTGGTCCAGAGGCCATCCCTGTGGAGGCAGCGTTAGAAGCATGACTCAGCCTCCCACATGCACCTGACTTGGGGCCTCTCGCCTGAGTGGCCCGGAGAGCCCGTGTCTTGGGCAGCGTGATGAATGAAGCTACAACGGCCTGCAATCTGGCTAAGAGCCGGGCAGACCCCGGGGAGCCCCCCAGGGCTGCCGAGGGGTGGCCAGGGGGAGCAAACAGTGACGCAGACATCTGCGGAGGGCACTGCCGCTGCCACAGCTCCAGGCAGGGGGGAGCGCTGACGGTCCCTGGGGTGTGCCTTTCCACCCTGTCAGGAGCCACCTACTCACCCCGGCTTGCCAAGGCACATAGGGAAAGAACGTTCTCGCCATCGGCTCACTTTCTTCCTCTACAGGGTGCCGGGAAGGGTCCTAGGAGTTCTCGAGCCCACCTGTGTCCCCAAGCCCCTCCCGTCACCTCCACCCTCAACTGTCCAGTGGGCGTAATGAGTCCTGCTTCACAAAGTCAGAGGCTCAGAGAGGGTAAGAAATGGACCCAGGCCGCACCTGCCACACGGCGGGGCTGTGGCCCCAGCCAGGTGCCCAAGGAGCCAGCACAGACTTGTCCCGCCACCTCGGGTCCCTGCCCCTCATCACTTGGGGTCTTAGCTGGCTGAGGGTCAGGGCACTTCTGGGGTCCCTAAAAGTGTTTAACGTTTAATGTATTTTATTTGTTTATTATTTATTTATTAATGTTTATTTATTTTTGAGAGAGAGAGAGAGAGAGAGAGAGAGAGACAGACAGAACGTGAGCGGGGGAGGGGCAGAGAGAGAGGGAGACACAGGATCCGAAGCAGGTCCAAGGCTCCGAGCCGTCAGCCCAGAGCCCGACGTGGGGCGTGAACTCACAAACCGCGAGATTGTGACCTGAGCTGAAGTTGGATGCTTAACCGACTGAGCCACCCAGGGGCCCCAAGTTTAATGAATTTTAAATCAGAGGGAAAAGTGCAATAATAATGAATATATACTAATGAATCAAGCCTGGATTTTGTTCACATTTATGCCAGTGCAGTCTCAAAACACGTTTCTTATTTAAATTGACTGGGGCCTTTGGAAGTCATAATTCTGCCCTGTGTTTTTTATTAAAAAAATTTTTTTTGAGAGAGGTAGAGGGACAGAGTGCGGGGGTGTGGGTGGGGCGTGGAGAGGGCAGAGTGAGAGGGAGACACAGAATCCAAAGCAGCTCCAGGCTCCAAGCCGTCAGCACAGATCCCGACGCGGGTCTTGACTCACTAACTGTGAGATCGTGACCTGAGCCGAAGTCGGACGCTTAACCGACTGAGCCACCCAGGTGCCCCTTAGCTCTGGTCTTGATGCCCAAGCCTCACGGGGCCCCTCACCACTGTGGAGTGCTCCTTTCTCAAGCCCTCTACCCCAGACCCCAGCCTCAGAACAGGAGAGTCAGAGCCTGGGGCTTTCTGGGTGGCCAGCTCTGGCCCGGGCAGCTCCCACCTTGGCAGGAGGCCCATCAGGTTGTCTGATGATGGGATAGGAGAGAGAGAGGTTTAAACCAGGAGACCTAGTTTCAGCTTCCTGTGTATCCTTCCTCTTCGGGTTTGGAGATGTTCTGAGGTGTTTAAAATGCTCACCAAGGATCCACTTGCATAAAGGCCTGAGGAATTTTCTGGAAAGAACTGACCGCAGGGGAAGAGAGAGCCTCACACCCTTGCTTGGTTGAGGACCGCAACCGAGAAGAGGCAGGATGCAGTGGCTCTCTGTCACCCTGCTTGTGTCTGAGTCAACCCCTCTTGTGTGGCGCTCACCTGAGAGGGTGCTCAGCCGTGGCCCCCGACACAGGCAGCCGCAGCGGACCTCAGTGGACCTCGGGCCTTGCCCACGCCTGCGCATGCCTTGGGGGCCTGGAGCATGACCCCCCACGTGGCCGTGGGTGCCGGTAACCCATTGAGATGCCCCCGCGGACATGAATGTGTTTGGAAGTTAGGGTGTCCCCTCCAGGGGTGGCCCCAGCTCTGGCCAGGAGGACAGCCGTCCCGCGTGGTACAATTCCGGTTCCCAGGCCTCCCCAGCCGCCGACCCCCAACCCCCCGGGACCAGGAACGGGACTGCGTATTTGACATGTGCCCTTGTATGTGGGGGAAATGCTGCCTGGCTGTCTCGTCTGTACAAGCCCGCCCCCCAGAGTGGGCTCACTGTTTCCCCCATCTCACCAGGTCTGATCTGCGCTGTCAGCAGTAGCCAGGGACGGGCCGCCTCAGGGAGAGCAAATCACGCCTTTGGGAGCTGGGCCGCTCCGGGGGGGCCCCAGGCAGGGCCTGCGAGGACGCCAGAGGCTGCGGGGGCACCGTGCTCAGACCTGGGCCTCACCCGTCCCACCCCCCTCGATCATCTGCCAGCTGCGTGGCCTTGACACTCATCTTCCTGACTCCCAGGACTCTGAGCTGTAACATGGGGATAACCCGTCACACGTTCTGGGGAGAGGTGGTCAGGACAGCGCTGGCCAGAAGGTATGTCCCTAAGGAGTGGCTGTTGCCTCTCCTGCGCGAAGCTTCTCCTCCCTCCTGGCTCCCCTTTGCTCCCTTCCATGCCTGCCCTGCTTCAGCCTTATTCCAAACGAGGGGAGCAGAACGGGTCTCACTCGGAGACCTTCCCTCCTGGCCTTCCCCCAGCTCCGCCCGCTCTCCCCCCCCCCACCCCGAGCCCCACTGTCCCCGCGTCTCTCCCCAGGCCCCTCAGCCAGAGGGGGGGACGCTGCTTCTAACAGAAACTGGGGACCCACGGCAGAATTCTAAGAAGAGATCTTGGAAAATAATTCCCTCCATCCTGGCATCATTTCCTTATTTCGGGGTGGGGGGGGAATCTGTGGCCTGTTCTCATCTCAACCCCACCAACAAGGCGTTCAGCCGTGGCCTTTTGTTGTGGCTGAAGCAGGGCAAGGGGTCGGCGTGGCCCGAGAGAGCCTTGCACACGGGCCAGTGGTGCTGTCAGCACAGTTCTGGCTGCTTTGCTAAAAGGAGAAAACACGGAACTGCCTTTGCTCGCTGCAACTTGCTTGGGTTTTTTTGTTTTCCTCAGAGATCCTGCTGACATTGCCAGGCTGGGCCCTGGGTGGCAAGAGGAGGGGTGACACGTACAATTGCGTTACGTTTTGGTAAACGACTGCGTTGCAGAAAGCCCACGCGTCCAGAGATCTTTGCTCTGATCTTGACTCTGGGGACAGAGTGCCCTTGGTAAGGAAGAGCTCCAGCCTCAGAGTCAGACGGACACGGGTTCAAATCCCAGCTCTGTCATTTACTGGCTGAGCAACTTTAGGCAAACTATTGAACTTCTCTGAGCCCCCGAGTACCTTCCTCCTGGGCTTATAAGGTTCTCTCTCTCCCTCCGCCCCTCCCCTCCCCTTTGCGACCTGAGAATTCTGTGCACCATCACTGTGCGAGGAAAATACTGTGTTTTCCTCTGAAGAGCAATTTTTAAAACGTCTGCAGCACATGCACGCGCACCAGTTCTTAAAATAGGGTTTTTTTTCTCCCAAATATTTTCACGTAGGATCGGAGTGCTGTTATACCCCCCTCACGCCTCCTGCACCCGGGAAAATCCAGCCGTTTCCTTTTCCACCGTTTGGAGCCAACGCGGCATCTTGGATAAGTCACTTCATCTCGTGGAGGCCATGCCAATGACAGCTGCCGTTGGTGGAAATAAAGGGGGGGGGAGGGGGGGACGCGTGGGTCTCTGACACCAGCATCTCCTGCCTGCTGCTCGGCCCACGTGTCCCACCTTTTGAAAAGTCTGTGTTGGGCCACGACCCAGGGCCGAGGGAGCAATAATTCTCCACCGGCACGCTGCCTGCCGAGCCGGCCATAGCTCACACTCCCCGCCTCCCTCCTCTCTGGGATTTAGAGCCCTACTCATCATCTGGCTGAAGTGTCAAGGATTTCCTTTCCTGCAGGAAATTAACTTGCATTTTACACTTTACACCCATAGAAATTTAATCATCCGCCATCCCCAGTCTGTCCTGCGTGACAGAGAGATGGCTGCTGGCCCCACTCCTCTGAAATACGGCCTTCCCTGTCAATCCGGGGGGACCGGGAGGCGGGGGGGCTTTGGGCATCCGCAGAAAGCAGGTCCTTCTAAATACATTTCTGAGTCCAAGCCTGAGGATTTGTTCCCATAGGAGGAAACTTAGAGGTGGCAGGCAGGATGAGGGGAAAGGAAGGCTGGGACACGTGTGCTAGAGGGCCACAGGGCAGCCCCAGCTGTCCCCCCAAGGTGTCCCTCCCTCTTCACCTCGGGAGACAGGGGGATGAGGGCTGTGACTGCACCCCGCCCCATTAGCTGGTGCAAACTCCCAGCCGCGCTCCGCTGTGTGACTCCAAGTCATTCTTTGCTCACACTGTTGCCTCTCCCAGCCTCTCCTTGATTGCATATTCTTGCTCTGGTGTTGCCTCGCCTAAGGGGGACCGTCTCCCTCAAGTGCCCCAAGTCCCATCCCCCTCTCTTCCACATGCCCTAAGTGTGACCCTATCACAGCCCAGATCACACTGTGGGATGGTCCCGGCTTACAGGTCCTGTCTCCTCCCGCTGGCCCATTAGCCGTCCCAAGACAGAACCAAGGTTTGCCTTCATCCTGGTGTTTGGAGGGCAGAGGCCTAGGTCCTGTACAGGGGAGAGGGATTTGAACTAAGACGTGTGTTCACATGAGTTGAGCTCAGGGCCATAGGCTCTGAACTCATGAACTCAACTGGATGCAAACACCCTGGGGACATGGCAATAGGCATTATCTCCAGTTTTTTTTTAATTAAAAAAAAATTTTTTTTAATTTTTTTTAACGTTTATTTATTTTTGAGACAGAGAGAGACAGAGCATGAACGGGGGAGGAGCAGAGAGAGAGGGAGACACAGAACCGGAAGCAGGCTCCAGGCTCTGAGCCATCAGCCCAGAGCCCGACGCGGGGCTCGAACTCACGGAGCGCGAGATCGTGACCTGAGCTGAAGTCGGACGCTTAACCGACTGAGCCACCCAGGTGCCCCTAATTGAAAAATTTTTAATGTTTGTTTATTTTTTGAGAGGGAGAGAGAGACAGAGTGCAAGCAAGGAAGGAAGGAGCAGAGACAGAGAGGAAGACACAGAATCCGAAGCAGGCTCCAGGCTCTGAGCCATCAGCACAGAGCCCGATGCAGGGCTCCAACCCACAAACCGTGAGATCGTGACCTGAGCTGAAGTCAGACGCTTAACCAACTGAGCCACCCCGGCACCCCTCCCCAGGGCCGTTCTTAATCAGGGCAGAATGTTAGGGCAACTGTAAGATCCGAAGCAGACATTTAGACCCCTCCCTGAAGGCCAGCGGCTCGCACTGTGGACCTAGCAGTGGGAGCTGGGGCTCACTCATCCAGGGTCAAACAGGGTCAAGCATGGAGGCCCCAAGCACCTAGCAGGTGGCCCCCCTGTGATGCAGCCCGAGCTCACTATTGTCATTTGCCCTGAAAGCAGACAAGGCCTCGAGGCATCTTTCACCCCTACTGCCCCACCCGCCCAGACGCCCAGCATTACTCTTCACCTAAGGGAAGTGTCCCCTCACCGTGGAGGGTCATACACATTCCCACATTCAGCATCTTTGCCTGGAATGGCTTGCCCTTACCCATCGCTCTACCTGTCCTCAAGGCCTAGGTAAGGAGAGAGGGAGAGAGAATGAAGCAGAGGTAGACTTCATTGCTCACCTGTCAGTGCCAGGTTCCTCACAAGGCACTTTACACCTGTGCCCTGGGGCCATTTGCATGCCCATCCACCCACCTGCGGGGGACCTTGAATCTGATCCATCGGTGACCGGTGCTGTCCAGAACAAGTAGGATGCCAGCTACACATGTCTCATACTTTCTGGCGCTCATGGTTTAAAAAGAAAAAAAACGAACTGGTAGAATTATTTTCTGGAATATATTTGATTTAACTGAGCATGTCCAAAACGTGGTCATTTCAACGTGCAACAATCGCCATTAACAGTTGTTAACGAGACACTTTACAGTTTTGATAGTAAGTCCCCGGGATGGGATGTGTCTCCTGCACCTTGAGCTCGTCTCTGCGTGGGCCGGCCACACCTGGCCAGTGGCCATGGCACTGAACGTGAGTTCTCCTGGGTTAACAACACCTGAGTCCCACTTGCCTCCCCTGTAAGAGGAGCTAATGATAGCACCCACGTCACAGGGCTGCTTACAGGGGTGATGGGAGAGAGTTTCGCAGATGTTAGCTGCTGGGGTTGTGTGTGTGTGGGGGGGGCGGGGCACACATGCAGGTGTGTGTCAGCCTTGCCCTTGTCAGGTGAACTACCTTTAAACTGCCATTTCCCCCTGCTCAGCAGACCCGTATGCCGTGTGCCCGGCACTGTTCTGCGTGTTGGGGTCACAGCGGTGAGCCAGACAGACGCACTCCCCACCGCTGAGCAGGGCAGGACACCACGCGTTTGTAAACCTACAGACCTGCTCGCTTCCCTCCTCCCTGCACAGACGTGCTGTGAACTCCCGGGAGGTTCCAGGCTTTGAAAGGGGGGAGGGATTCCAGGAGGACCGGAGAAGCTCCCGGTCTGCTTTTTCTGACTGTAATGTGGAGGCAGGTGCACTAGGTGGCGGTATTGGGCCACATTAGGCTTTCAGCACTAGTGGATCTTCACGCCAGACCCCCAGATCTTCGCTCTTCCAGAGCTCAGACTTCCCAGGATCCCCAAGAGTATCTGACATTTCAGGCCTGATATTCCAGCATCTATGCCTCCCCGGACCCCACGTCCCTAAATTCTGGACACCCCCCGACCTTCTGACATCCTAGGCACTAGATCCCCAAATTTCAAACCACCCCAGGACCCAGACCCTTAAGACTCTCACCCTCAGACAGCCCAGGGGTCCATAACTTCCACACCCCAGCCCAGACACAAATCCTCAGACCAGATCTTCCAGACCCCCAGCACCTCCAGCATTCTCAACCCCCAATCCTCAGACCGCCTTCCATGCCTCCCAGACCCTCCTCGCTTCCCAGATCCTCAGAAACCTAGACTCTGCAAACCCCTACACACTGTCCACTGTCTTCAGACCTTTCTGGACTCTGCAGTCTCCAGTTTCTTGAGAACTATCAGACGCCCCAGATCTCTCCTTATCTCCCAGACTCACAGACCTCTAGACCTCCACACTCCTACAAACAGCCACAGACCCCCAGTCTTCAACCCTCCCCAAGCCCATCAGAGCCCCCAGGTTCCCACACCAAGAGCCAGGTACCCTGACTGCCACTTCCCACCAGAGGCTCTCTTGGGGAGCTTTCTGCTGGGCCAGGGGTGCTGATCGTCCCCTACCCTGGAACATGATGCCTCCCCCTGCACTTGGTGAGGACCAGAGCACCTAGGCATGAATGCCACAGCCGGAAGGATCCCAGCTTGCAAAGATGAGCAAATCGAGCCTGGAAGGAGGGAAGACGCTTGCTCAAGGCCCCCAGCATGTAGATGGGACCCAGACCCCCAATTCCTGGCTCACGCAGTGACTGGCACAGAGTAAGTGCTCAGCAAATGCTGGCCATTGTGATCACTATTATCCACTCAGCTTAACCACCCTTGTCCCGGCCCCAGCCCGGAGTGACCTTTCCAAGGCCCAGTGTGGGACCATTCTATCTTCCCAGGACTGAACAAGCACACCACCTCCTAATTTAGCAACATCTGCAAATTTAATTAACAAGCTGTTTATCTTCCCGGCCCAGCGATTAATAAAGGTGTCAGGCAGAACAAGGCTCCATGCAGCTTGCTGCAGTGCCCTGAAAATGCCCCTCCTTCCACAAGAGGAGCCTGGCCATTTATCAGAGGGATGGGGCGGGAGGTGCTTACAAAGATCAGAGAAGGGGAGAAGAGAGAGAGAAGGAGAGAGACAAAGCTGGGAGCTCCACAGCGTCACCCCCCAGACACCTGGTCCTTGTTCCGTGGTTAAGTGATCGGGCACCGAACACCTGCCGTGTGCCCGGCACTGGGTTGTGTGGACACTCAACGAACAGCACCTGGATGGTCATCCCACCGGACTCGTGAGCAGCCGGGGGAAAATGCAGTGTGCAGACTGAAGTCATCTTTTCCAATATTGGCCTTAATCAGACAAATGGCTCGCCGGCCAGGGCCCGCCGTGCCCCCATTCCGGGGAGAATGAGCAGGTGGCTGGTGGGTGTGCTGCCTTCTGGAGCTGCGGGAGCCTTTCAGTGAGGAGTCAAGAAAGCCACCTCCTTTGTGCTTGGTGGTGTCTTGTCGGTTCGTGCAAGTTGGAGCTTTGCGGCCATAATCACTCCCTGCCACCCCCCCTTCCCCAAAATAGCTCCGGGTGAATAGCTC
Organism: Felis catus; assembly: GCF_018350175.1. Lineage (NCBI taxonomy): Eukaryota > Metazoa > Chordata > Mammalia > Carnivora > Felidae > Felis > Felis catus. The sequence goes on from NC_058375.1 coordinate 117,238,549, forward strand.
CAGGGCAGTTACAGTCAGCACTGTTTATGATCAGAGCTAGGACAGCATTTGACCATTTGGTCTCCTAGACATGCAAAGGTGGAAACAGACCCAACCAGCCCAGCACGTGCCTTTTCCAGGTGAGGAGACTGAGGCACAAAGAGGTGAAAGTGACTTGTGTCAGTGAGAAGCACAGCCGCGATTAGATACCTCCCTAGATTCTCTCTACTGAACAGAACTGCATCCCTCAGCCTCATTATACCACCCTACCTGCACCCTGCCCCCCTCCAACCTGGGAATAACCTTCTAACCCTGCCCTCCTCATCCAGACACACATACACCCTGTGGGAACTCACAAGTGTGCCCAAACAGCTGAGAGACCTTGGGATGGACACACGTACACGTATGCACATGCACACGCTCAGGCTGATTCAAAGAGAAACCCCAAAGCGTCCACCACCCACCTTGTTCTGCAGATGTTTTCCTCTTCACTGTCTCTTCCACCCCCCACCAGACTCTCCCTTCTCCAAATTCTCAGATAATGGCTTTGCTTCTCATTACACTGAGAAGAGAGCAATTGGAGGGAGACAACCTCTCCACCACCCAAGGTCAACTGGCCGGGCAGAGCCTCCACTTTGACTACTATTAAAGCGGCTGCACTATCTGCGCCCCCATCTAAGACCCTCCCTCTGGACCCCTACCACCAGGTCTGCTGCTCTCCTGGCTTTCTTGTCTCCTTTGCTTGCCCTCCTTATCTCCCAGCCTTGAGGGAGTTCTTAGGGCTCAGTCTAGATGCATCTCTTTTCTCCCCTCAAGTGCACTTGTCATGTCTGCTCATCCAGTCAGTGTCTTTTCCTGCGGTCCATGAACCGAAGGCTCCCAAACTTATGTCTCCTGAGCTGGAATCTCCTTGAACTAGAGATTAGTAAATATCCATCTTTATGGGATTCCTCCTCTTGGATGTTCATATAAGCCCCTCAAATTTAATAGGGTCTCAAAACAAACTTTCGCTGCCCCTGGCCCTAGCCAACCAGCTGTCCCCCGCCCCTGTCTGCCGCAGTGACCAGTGCCTTCCTGCTTTGGCCACCTTTACACAGGTACCGTTGGACAACACCTGGCCTCTGGTCTACATGGGGCAAGGGGTTGGCAAAAAGGCTCCGCACCCAAGCCTGAACCCCCTGGAAATGTGGGGGAGGTTAATACCCATCGGGCCACCCTTGTCTGGCGGGGGCAGAAGCGGCTGGCTGGATCGTCCCTCCTTCATCCCCAGGCGCTGGTTCTGAGATGCATCTTGAGATGCTCTTCAGGGCATCTCAGACTCAAGCACCGGTCACTGAGGGGTGGCCAGCTTGATAATTCATTGGCTGATAATTGATAATATTGATAATTCTGCTCTTGGCTCTCCCTACCTTCCAGCTCCCTGCATCGGCTGTTGTCTCGGGACCTGCTCTCAGGGGAACCAAGGCTAAGACCCCAGAGGAGGGGCTGCTCGGGGACCCCTTCGAGAAAGAGCACCGCCCACGTGTGAGCAGTGGGCTTACCCAACAGTCTGCAGCTGTTGGCTCTGTCAGCTTTTGAGCTGTGACTGCAGCAATGACTGAGCTAAAATCAAGAGTCCGACGCTCAACCGACTGGGTCACCCAGGCGCCCCGACACACCCTAACATGCTTACTGGGCATCCTTCAGCTGTGCGCAGGGAGGCGGAGGCCAGATTCTGAGCAGTTGGGGTGGGGAGGGGGAGGAGGGCAGCGGGCAGGGCTGCCCAGGCAGGGCCACAGAGGGAGGCTCCATACCTGTGCTGACCAGGAGGCAGAGCAGAGCATGTGCACAAGCTGTGTCTGGACCGTGCTTGGGGGCGCAGGGTTGCTCTTCTTGTCTTCTAGAAGAACAGACACTTGTAGTGGGACCTGCCCGATCAGCAGGGATAGACTTGGAGTCCAAGTATCTGCAGGTGCCTGTCTGCTTCTCCAGGGCCTGTCTCTGGATAGAGAGAGCCCCTGGACCTCCCAATTCAATATGATTTTACTAAATGCCAGGTTGGTGGCAGCAGGCGTGGGGCATGGTGGGAGGGAAGAGCTTCCGTGCCAAGGAGCCCGCAGTTCTGGGGGTTGGCGACAAATACATGAACAGAGGTGCTTTGCCAGGCTCGAGACAGGTGTCATATCCAGAGACCACAAAGGCAAAAGGAGGAGATCTGAGAGGGCTTCCCTGAGCAGGTGACGCTTGCCCTAAGTCCTGAGGATGAGCAGGGGTGGGGGAAGCAGGAACACTAGAGGGGGGCGCAGCATGCCAGGGTGCTGCTGGAGTGAGCACGGGGAGGCCAGACTGGAGGCAGAGTTTCGGCTTGGTGGCGGGCAGGAGGGGTCACTGAGGCCACTGGAAAGGCTGGAAGTCGGGAAATGTTCCGATTTGTGTCTGGGAGGCCGACACTGGCCGCTTCTGCAGAACGAAGAGGGTTTAACTGGGCAGGAAGGCAGGCAGGCGGGAGACAAGTTGGGAAACCCAGATCCAGGCAAAGACAGATGGAAAGGAGAGGGGGACCTGCGGGAGGGGGCTGGGGCGGGGGCGGGGGGCTGTTCTTCTCTCCTGGCTTGGCGGGTAGGAGACTTCTCTCCTCCTTGTTGCTAACGGAGGAAGAAGGGTGGGGAGGAAGCAAGACCCAGCACCTCTCAGCGTTCGAATTCACCGCTATCTTTTTTGGTTAGCAATTGATGGCGGGAAGTGGCTGGGAGAAGTAAGATTTAGCCTTCCAAGCAGGCGGCAAGGAAGGAAGGGACCAGAAGCGCTCCCACCAGCTCATTTGCATTTCAAACAGCCAGTTTGTTTTATCTCCTAATTAGCATACTCACCCTGTGCTGAAAACGAGTCCATTAAAGGAGACTCTGCTCCAGGCCTAGCGCCTCCTTTAAATATTTTTAAAGTGCATGATTAATATACTTGCCCAGCGCTGCCTGGGACTGTGTTGGGGGTCAGGGGGCAGGTAAATGAAAGAAAATGGCTGCACTGGGCGCTGACTGGCTGATTAATCACGGCCTCTTTTCTATAAATCATGGCAGATGGCAGGAGCCGGCTGCAGGCCCTCGTGGGGAATGAGGTGCTGCGGACAGGATTGGAATAGGGGTCGGAGGAGTCCCTGGAAGGAAGGCCCTGTTTGTGTCCCTGCAGACCTTGAGCCCCACCCCCTCCGTACTCCCGAGGGAGCATTTCCAAGTTCAAGGGAAGCTGTGCCTGCTGGGAAGACGGGAAATCTCCTCTTCCTCTCGGATTTTTCGGGGTGTAATATGAGAGCGTCAATTTTAGGAATACCTGACATTGGGGTAGGAGGGGTGGGGGCAGTGCAGTATTTAGACATAGATTGTCCCAGATTCCTCCAACAACCCCATTTTTCAGATAGGAATGTGAGGCTCGGCGAGGTCAAGGATCACTCCTAGTGGTGCTGTCCCAGGCCAGTCTCACCCCCAAAGCCTGCCGGTCGACCCACCTCCCTTCTGCCCTTTCGAGGCAGGGGTCGTCGAGGGGCCCGATCCAACCCATCCGTCCCTTGTCCGGAAGTGTAGGTCCTGGGCATTGCCTCCTGTGTCCAGTCCCCCAGGACGCTGGCCCTGCCCGGTCAGCCTCCCTCTACGCTCCCACATCCAGCTCAGATGTCCCTCCCCGGGGGCCCTTCCAGAGACAAGCTCTCCTCAGGTCCACAGGCACTCTTGTCCACACTTCCCCAAGTTGTATTGAGTGGTGTTTTACTTGTCTCTTGACTTGTCCTTCTTCCCAGGGATGACAGGTTCCCTCAAGACGATGGGACCTGTGCCCCCGGCCCCCGTGCAGCCCCGGGGGTGAGGCACAGTGTCAGGTTCTGCGGTGACACGGCAGATTTGTATCCGGTCTCCTTAGCTCAGCTGGCAGTTGGGTTTCCAGAATTCCCTTCCCTGCAGAGCTCCGATTGGAGTTTGCAGGCGATGGGAAGGTGAACAGGGAGAAGCAGCCGTACCCTTCTGAGCCTCGGAAGGCAGCGTGGGACACAAGGCGCCCACTCTGACACTCGTGGGTGTGGCTGATATCTGCAGGGGAGGGACTCGGTGCCGGGACAAGCCAGACCCTCCCCGAGCCTTCTTGACTCCTGGGTAGAGTGTGTGGTTAGCTCCACGAAGAAGGCACCAGCTTCCCCGGCAGGTTAGCTCAGCCTCAGAGATGCAGGCACAGAGGCGGGGACACATGGGCTTGGGGTCGGGTCTTCCCCCTTGGGTGGTTCCGGCTCAGCCTGTCCAGTTCGGTGTGTGCTTGCTCCCCCCCCCCCCCCCACCGGCTCAAGCCATCTTCCCTATCTTCCCTTCCCTGGGCCTGTCCTGCTTCCAGATCCAAGCCCCAGGCACAGCAGCCATAGTCTCCAGCCTGCTTCCACAGCTGCCCAAGAAGGTGGCAGTCCACATCTGCAGAGAAAGGAAACAGCAAACCCTGAGGCGTCGGGGTCGGATGAGCGTGGTGCTTGCAGAAGAAGTCCCCGCTGGCTGAAGCAGAACGAGCAAGGGGACACCGGTAGAAGGGGACTCCAGAGAGGCAGGCGGGGCTAGGTCGCATCAGCCTTGCCAGGGGAAGGAAGCCAGAAGAGAGCCAGTGAGGCACATTTTGGAGAGCTCCCTCTAGCTGTCGTGTGCACCATGGTCTGGAAGGGGACAGGAGAGCAGGCAGAGGGACCAGAAAGGTCAGCACAGCCATCTGGGCCAGAGGCAGTGGCTGGGACTTGGACACGGGCTGAGAACAGTGAGGGGAACTGCAAACGGCCCTGATGTGACAGAAGGAGGGCGATGCCCAGACAGCTCCAGCGTGTGGCTTGGTGTCTGGGTGGGTGGTGATTCCACAGACGGAGATGGGGATCTGAAGGGGTGGGAGAGAGATGAGGGGGCGGAGTAACAAAGTCACGTTAGGGTCCAGATGCCAATCTGACATCCACCTGCGGGGCCGGGAGGACTGAAGGGAAGGCATCATCCGCTCATATGATGGATGGTATTTAAAGCCCCCAGGATGGAAGGAAGTCGGGAGGCTGAGCCTTGGGGGTCCCCAACATTTAGGGGTCAAGGAGGTGGGAGCACCCAGCAAAGGAGATCCAAAGGGAATAGCCAGCAAGGCAGGGGGAAATCAAGAAAGCCAGTGTCTAGAGGTTTGCTATTTAATAGCAAATACTCTGGAATCATGTAAGAGTAAGTAGCAATTGGGGCGCCTGGGTGGCTCAGTCGGTTAAGCGACCGACTTCGGCTCAGTTCGTGATCTCACGGTTTGTGAGTTCAGGCCCTGCATCGGACTCTGTGCTGACAGCTCAGAGCCTGGAGCCTGCTTTGGATTTTGTGTTGCCCTCTCTCTCCACTCCTCCCCCACTCATGCTCTCTCTCTGTCTCTCAAAAATAAGTAAACACTAAAAAAAAAAAAAGAGTAAGTAGCAATTGTTTAGAAACCTGGGGGGGGGGCGGTTCCCACCACTTCCTAAATGATGCGAGAGGCTCACTGTGCCTGGACTATTTGTACAACAATATGGTCTATGCAGAGCCCCCGCTTGTCTCTCTCCAGGGAGGCCGGAATTTGAGGTTGTGCCAGGCGGAGGTGCCTCCATCGACTGCCCCAGTAAAACCCTGGCACTGAGGTTCTAAGGAGCTTCCCTGGTGGAAAGGATTTCAAATACGTTGTCATAACTCGTTGCAGGGGAGTTAAGCATGTCCTGTGTGGCTCCACTGGGAGAGGCTCTAGGAAGCTTGTCTGGTTTCCTCTGGACTTCACTCCATGCACCTTCTCCCTTTGTTGATTTGCTCTGTACCCTCTTGCTGTTAAAAAAAAAAATCTTAGCCATTAGTATGCTAAGTTCTACTATTAAATCATCTAGCCTGAGGAGGGTGGTCTTGGGAACCCCAGCACAAATGGGTTAAGAATAATATACTATTATAATTTAAAAAGAAAAATCTTTGACCTGGGACTGACTTTCTTCAGTCATGGATTGCCTTTTTTTTTTCTTTAAAAAAAAACCCCATTTTTTTTTAAATTTTTTTTTCAACTTTTTTTTTTTTTATTTATTTTTGGGACAGAGAGAGACAGAGCATGAACGGGGGAGGGGCAGAGAGAGAGGGAGACACAGAATCGGAAACAGGCTCCAGGCTCTGAGCCATCAGCCCAGAGCCCGACGCGGGGCTCGAACTCACGGATCGGGAGATCGTGACCTGGCTGAAGTCGGACACTTAACCAACTGCGCCACCCAGGCGCCCCAAAAAACCCCATTTTTTAACGTTTATTATTTATTTTTGAGAGAGAGAGAGAGACAGAGTGCACGCAGGGGAAGGGCAGAGAGAGAGGGAGACACAGAATCCGAAGCAGGCTCCAGGCTCCGAGCTGTCAGCACAGAGCCCGATGTGGGGCTCGAACCCACAAACTGTGAGATCATGACCTGAGCTGAAGTTGGACACTCAACCCACTGAGCCACCCAGGCACCTCATCCATTGCCTTTTCTAAAGCCCAAGACAGAAATTTATTTTTTCAGGCACTGCTTCTTGACCCGCCCCCCCCCCACCAGAATATTGCCCATGGTCTCTTGTCCACTCCCGATGCTTCCTTTCCTGCCAAGCGCAGATCAGCCACCCTCCTCCAGGAAGCCCACCCTGAATGCTCCCCTTTCCCTCACTTGGCATCAGGACTCTGCTTCACCCGTGGCTGCCCAGTTAAATCTCAGAACTTCTGAAGTTGCACAGTCTAGGCTGCTGGTGTCTTGACTCTCAGCCATCTGGCTCCGGCAAGGCCCTTCTCAGAGCTCTTCCCCTTCAGGCTGCGGTGAGGGTCAAGGGACACGGCAGCGGGGTCCGCTCTGGAAGGGTCCACTGTGACCAGGGATAGGCAGCTTTCCTGCCAGGCCTCGTTTTTCTAGTCTATGAGGTGCAGAGGACAGGTGAGCCACTGGAAGTGAGTGGAGGCTTTTGCAGCCTCTGGGATGCAATTCAGAGTGAGGGCAGGGAAGCCCAGAGACGTGCCACCCGGACCCCCCCTGCCCCTGCCCCCCCTGCAGGCCATCCCTGCTCCGCACGACAACCCTGCCTGCTCTCTCTCGCCAGGGGGCGCTGGTGGGCTAGTTGCTGGACCCCTGTCACCATCCCTCCTGGTTCTGTAGGACCCTGCCCTTGCAACTAACGATCATTCTCTCAGGATCCAATTTCAAACAGACTTCGGAAAAACCGCTTTGAGTTCACTGTGGCTTTGACGTTGGCTTTCAGAACCACATTGGGAATTCAGGAAGGTTCCAGGGCTAACCTTGAACCCCAGCAGAGCCAGAACAGAAAGAGCACTTTGGGTGAAAGATTTAGGGACAAATCCGGCTGCTCTCGGGACTGGGGGTGCTTGGCGTGAGGTGATGTCACCTTCACCCCTCTTTCCTTCTTGCTCTGGAGGATGGCATATTTGGGGAAGGGTGGAGCCAGGGCCCCCCCCCCCCTCCTCCCCACCTCAAGTCTGCAGCAGAACCTTCCCTCAGAATTTCCCACACGGTGACAGATTCTTCTTTGAGGTGAGAAGTCAGAACCTGAGGCCAAGTTTCCCATTCTGCCAACCCAGGACCCCCAGACAGGTGGTGCTAGGGGTCAGCTCCTGGCTGGCCCTGGACAGCAAAACAGTCTTGACCAGGCCCGGGAGGCCTGAGGCCAGCAGGGAACACAGCCCTTCCTGGGAGAGATGCTACTTTCACGGACTTTGTCATCAGACCCAAGCCCACCCACCCCTGAAGGGGCCTGGCCTCAAGGCTCAGCGAGAGAAGGGGGCCCCGTCCCCCCAGGAACCCACCATTTCCCCAAGGACCCCAGCGATTTGCATCCTCAGCAGACACCTCAGCAGAGGGAGAGGTGGAGTATCTGGAATGGGTGGGGGTGGGGTGGAGGAGGTTGCTGGAAAGAGAAGGAAACAGGGTTGGATGTTTCAGGGCACTGATGTCCCCGAGAGAGGGATGGGTAGCAGAGAAGCGAAGGGGCTTGCCTGGTCTGAAACCAGAGTTTAGACTCGATGTGGTAAAAATAGGGAGCCATAGCAGCTTCTTGAGCGAGGGAGTGGCAGGGTGGGGGGAGTGAGATTGGGGCGGGGCAATGAAGGAGATCGGTGACTGATGTAAGTCTGCACACATCCGTGACGGATCTTTAACCCACAGAACCCCCTGGTTCCAGTTCATTTACTAAATTAACCTTAGGAACTGCCATCAAAAATCACATTTTCAAGTGACGTGAGAAACGCCCGTAGTGTAGCGCTGAGTGAAAAACTGAGACGCCGTCGAGCATGTACATTATCATCCTGATTTTGTCAGAAAATCCCACGTGTCTGCACTGGTTGGGGCACAACTGCTTGGATTGCTTTATGATGAAGACCTATTTATGGTGTTGTTTTTTCATTTTCCCTTTCTTTGCCAGAATATCTTCCTTCACCTCCTGGGAGGATTTCGGGCTTAGCCTCCCTGCCCCTGGGATAGGAGGAACTAGTTTCTGGTTACGAGTGATTTAGCCTCTGGATTTCAGGGCCCTCCAAGTCCATCAGGAAGGGACAGGATAGAGCATGGGGCAGGGAGAAGCAGGTGGCTGGGAGGGGCTCCTCTCAAACAAGGGGGGGATTCTGGACCTGGGCTGGATGGAGGGGGACCCAGAGGCCCCAGGGAAGGCCCCAGACATCAGGGAGGGCTCTCCAGTGGTCACATCCGGGGGCCTCTAAGGAATGTTCCACAGGCGCCGGTTTCCAAACACAGCAAGATCCCCATATCCAGGAGATGTCCGTGCAGAAGCAGAGCCCCGGTCTCTCTCCAGGGTTCCTTATGCGCACAAACGTTAAGTGACAGGTGACTCAGGGGCCTTCGACAGCACTCTCCACTCACCACACCCTAGTGCTGGGTGAGATCCAGAACTAGGGCACCATCCAGGGGTTGGGGGAAGCTGAGAACCCACACTGAGCTGAGTGACAGCCCAAAGTGCCACGCCGTTTCCTGCAGACTCAAGGTGGTGGCCGGAGGGGGTCTCTCCATCGCACAAACTGAAAAAAGAAAAGCAGAGAAGGAAAGGATAAAGGAAAGAGTCTGGAGGGAATGTACCAACTCGACCCAGCACTCTCTCTGCAGGTGGGGTTGGAGTGGTTTTTCTTTTCCTCTTAACAGTGAGCTGCGGTTTTCTAATTTTCTGCAAGGGGCAGATGTGAATTTCAAAATTAGGAGGAAAAAAAATGCAATCAGGAAACCAGCCCTGGGGAGACCAGGCTTAAGGGGACAAGGACAGAGTGGTGTCACTGGAGGCACGGGGCTCCTGGAGTAGCTTCCACACTGGCCCTGAGGGAGAGAGACCCGAGACACCTGTGTGGCATGTGCACACCCCTCACCCCTTCCTGGCCAGCTGCCGCCCCTCCCCCTGCTGTCACTCACTCCTAGAAGCCAGATGGTGCCACCACCATGTTCCCAATTAGAGGTGCCTCATTACTGGCCAGCTAGTGCCCACCAGTCCACCCCAGCCCCCATTTGTCAAAGTGTGGTTAGGGCTCAGGGTTTCTTCTAAGCCAGTAAGAGCGTCATACTGGGTGAGGCCCAGTATCCCTGTATCCTGATTACAGGATTCATCCCAATCTTTTCCTTTTTCAACCCTGAAAGTTATAAGCCATCAAGCCCTACGAATTTGCCTTCAAAATCTCTCTCCCCCTCCGATATATCTCCCCGTCTCTCCATTCTACGCATTTCCCTTTTTCTCACTCCCTTGTGTCCATTGCAGTGGCCGTCTGGCTGTTCTCCCATCTGTCCGCTGCTCAGGTCTGGCCACCGGAGACACAAATACTGAGGTTGTGCTTCTCTATTCAAAATGACTTCAGTGACACTTCCCTTCCCTTCCACCAAAGCTTAGAGGATAAAATCCGAGGCCCTTTTCCTGCGGCTCGAAGCTCTCTGGGATCAGTCCTGGGGGTAGTAGGACACACAGCCCGCATGTTACTACTCCCTGCCGTTGCTCTCACGGCAGGCATTACTAATCGATCACAGCACTCTCCCTCTGCTAATCCAGGAGGTAGCTTTGGAGTAATCTTCAGGACACGATGTCCCGGAATTCCCAACTACAACTGGTCCAAGCGGGCCATCTCCAGTCCAATCCTTGCCCAAATGTCCGTGTTTATCTCTCTCCTGCCACCCCATTCTCCTGCCCAGCCGCATGGATGCATTGACATGCCCACACTGGGGTGATCAAAGAGGGTGTAAAAGTGGGACTGGCGACACGGGTGTGGGAAGTTGAGAGGTACCCCAAGGCTAGTGCATGTGCCAGGACTCACAACAGGAGGGCTGTTACACCCTCCGACCAAAGAGGCAAAAAACCCCAAAGAGGGAGAGCGGCCCTGAATCGTAGCCTGAAGCAATCCCCAGTGGAGGGAGCCGGGGGGGGAATTAACACCCGGTGTCCTCCTTCTGCCTCTCTCGCATCACGTGCCTGGGCTCGCCATTGCCCGAAGCCAAATAAAGCTGGATGGTGAGAGAGCCCACTGAGGTTGACCCCATAGGACAGAGCAAGGCTAAGGGTGGATCAGGGAGACATGGGAAGATTCTAGCCCCCCAGAGGGTTCCCTGCTCAGCCCCACAGAGAAGTTCTTGTGAAAAGACCCTCAATGTGCTGCTTGTTCTCACACTACCCTGCTTTTGTTCAGAAAAACTGATACGTGACAAGAAAATGACAGTAAAGTAGGACCAGGGCCACCCTGCACACAGGTATTGAGAACAGAGAGGATGGATGCTAATGGGTGCACGTATCAGGGAAGGCTTCTTGTAGGAGGCGGGGGCAGAGCAGGGTTTTCAAAGGAAGGTAGTGGTCTTGTTCCATAGCTGTTTAAGTCTTCATTCAGGACAGAAGTTCCTTTTCTTTGGTTGGGCTGGACCGGGCTGGGTGACACCTTGGTTGGATAGAGGTCCAGCCACGTGGAGAAGAGAGAAGGGATTTCGCAGACCTCACTGTGGCTCCCACATGCACTCCCCGGGGGATGTGTGAGGGTAGCACGAGGCCAGGACTACCTTCTTCCTGCACTGCTGAGGGAAAATGGCCCCCGAGAATGGCATGGCCGGCCTTCCTCATTATCAGGGTGGAAATTCCAAACAGCCTCCCCACATCACGGCCCTGATAATCATAATAAATTGTAGCATTTCAGAGCCCAAAGCCCAGAGGTGGCTGGGGCACATTAACAGGAACCTCAGCTTGCAGCAATACGCCGCCACAAAATAAAAGTGTGGCCTGAAACCTCTCTGCACCAGCCAGAGGCGCCCCGGCTTATTTCCGGTCCTTACCTAAGCCAACCTCATTAGTCTCACCCGAATATGTTCCCCTAATGATGCTCCAGCAGAGGTAGGGGCACACGTCCTTATGGTCTGGGCAGCCGGGCCTCCTAATAAAAAGTAATAATAATAATTAACAACAACCTATTAGACTCCTTTCTCCCCGCTCCCCACCCCCGAACCCCCCATCCTGGCGCGGGTCCAGGAGCACCGGGCCCCTGCAACGTCACCCGAGATTTATTCCGGACACGCCGCCCTGGCAAATGGCTCCAGTCCTCTCGCTCCCCGCCCACGGACGAACATCTGCTGGTGGTTCCTGGGAGTTCAAGGGCTTTGGTGGGGTGGCTTGGAGGCTTTGCTACCACCTCTGTTCCGGAAAGCCCCGGGCAAGCCCCGCCCTGTGCCTTTGGGTCCGTGTTCTTCGCCCAGGAATACTTTTCCTTGTCGCCCGCCCATTCCCTCTGCCAGACCCTCTCAGCCACCCCCCAAACATAGCTCTGGCTGCCCTCCTCTAAGCGCCTTTCCTAATAACCTCTGGTGGCAGTCACAAGCGGCCGCCTTGGGCTCCCTCTGATAGCCTCCTGGATGGACATCCCATTGTCCTCTTGTGTGTCTCTCTCTGGGGCCAAGGGCACAGTGCCAGGTACCATGTTGCCTTATGAGTCTGTTGCATGAATCCATGTGATGCATAAGATGCTCAGAGGAGAATTTCGGAAATAGAACGTTAGCATCTTCCTATCTTCCATGTGGCTAAATGTTAAATTCAGCACCCAGAATTGGGAGCCTCAGGGGTGGCCACTGATGCCCCCCCTTCCTAAAGACATGAGCTATACGTGGCCGTTACCTACAGCAAAGACACGGCCAGAGGCTTAGTGGCACCATGTTGCCGGCCACAGCCCCAAGGGCAGTGCCGGGGTGGAAGGCTGATGATATTCCTGGGGCACAGCACGGGTGAGGGCAGAACAGCCGGGCTTTGTGTAGATTTTCTGTGTCTGCATGGTCTTTGAAGGTCATCTGCAGGCCTGTCTGACCACAGGAGGTGGGGGGGGGGGGCGCGGTGAGGGTGAGGGCTCCCCCTTCTCAGTTGAAGAGGGGAAGGGTCGAGTTTTCCTTCCTCCTGCCCGAGAAGAGGTGGGAAGAGTCTGATGAGGGGGTGCTCTGTCCGCGTGCAGGCAGCCAGGAACGAAGGCGAAGGGGCCTTCGAAAGCCTGACTGGGTGGTTGGTCTCATTGGGTGCCAGGGGCCAGGCTGGTCCCAAGTAAACAGAGGGCCCTCCCCCTTGGAATGCAGGAACGAGAAGAATCCTCACCATCTCTGTCCTCCACAGGCTCATGCGTCCAGGGCTGGATGCCTAGGATGCTTGTTCACCCTGTCTCATCTCCGCCCAAGGGTCGGGAGAGGCATGCGGGTGCGTGGACACGCCCACAGCGTGCACACACGTGGGGCAAAAACTCAGGCACCAAAAATATTTTTAAACACTCAATATTATTCCGTGGCAAAGCACCTGTCCTCTCAGAAGACGACAAGAAGTCCATCACTCATTGTTCCCGGGGGCATTTTCGGAGCGGAGGGGGGCGCTGATACAACAGCAGGGGAACTGCTCACTGTCTTGGCCTTTGGATCCTCCAGGGAGGAAAGCGAGCCGGACTTTAAACAAATACACACATCCAAGGATAATTGCAGACCGGGACAAGTGCGACGAAGGAGAGTGTCCCTGTTCTGGGACAGTTTGGAGGGGGTCTGGCCTTGTCTGGGTCAGGGAGGGAATTCCTGACAAAGCGACAGTCTGGAAGATGTGGAGGGTTACCCGGGTGGGGGGGCAGCCAGAGTGGGAAGTGAGGGTCCAGGAAAAGGGAGCAGTCTGGGCCAAGGCCCTGGGGCCAGCTGGAGCCTGATGGAAAGAAGGCCAGGTTCGTGGGAAGCAGGGAGGCAGCGGAGCCCGACAGGGTGTTGTAAGATGTTGGTCGTTACTGTAGGTACAAGGGAAGCCTGATGGGATTTGCTGGCGGTGGGGTAGAGAACCACAGGAGGGCAAGCGCAGATTCAGAGGGCGTGGGAAGGCTCTCTCACCTCAGTCCTGGTGGGAGGTGAGGGGAGTAAGTTAAGAAATTTGCCAGCAGTGGTGGTGGGTTGGCTAGGGAGGTTCTAGAGAAAGCACAGTCGAGGATGCCCTCTGACCGACTGACTTACAAAAAAAGGTGGAGGCGAAGCCCAGACCCGCCCAGGTTTGAGGATGATGTTGACCGAATCATCTCCAGGCAGAGGGGTGGGGGCTGTGGTATCGCTCAGAGCGTCCCTGGGCTTGAGGCTGGGAGCTGAGTCAAGGCCAGAGGGGCCGATAGGTGGAGAGAGTGGGGGGGGGGGGTCCAGGGCTCTGCCACACACACGCCCCAGGCCCTCACTCCACCTCTCTCTCCAGCACCTTCCCGCCTCCCACTGACTTCCAGGTGGAGAGGGGCAGATCCCAAATCAGAGCTACGAACAGGCAATCCTGTTTTTAAAACACTCCTGTGAAAGATGGTTGTTTTTTAGCTGAAATATGAGGGATATTCCAAACAAGTAGCAAACTCTGAACATGGACACAAATTGGAAACTTGAAAGGGGAATGAGCACCAGACCCCAAATGATTGGCTTGAAGGGGACGATAACCTCCATGAACGTAATGTCATCGGGCTGTCCTGTAGTCTGCGAGCAGATGGCCCCCTGTCGGAGGCTCCCCCAAGCCCCGGGGCCACCCAGAGCTTGTGCGTTACCTCCCGGGCAGTCCTCAGAGTGTGGTCCGGGCACCAGCAGCACCTGGGAGCGTATTAGAAATGGTACTTCTGGAGGCGCCTGGGTGGCTCAGTCAGTTAAGCATCCAGGTCATGATCTCGTGATCTCACGATCCGCGAGTTCGAGGCCCACGTCCAGGCTCTGTGCTGACAGCTCGGAGCCTGGAGCCTGCTTCAGATTCTGTGTCTCCCTCTCTCCCTCCCCCGTTCACTCTCTGTCTCTCTTGAAAATAAACATTAAAAAAAATTTTAAAAAAGAAAAAAGAAATGGTACTTCTGGAGGTGCCTGGGTGGCTCAGCTGGTTAAGCGGAAGGAAGAAGGAAGGAAGGATGTACAGGAAAAGTCACGCTTACAAGCAGTTACTTCCCAATCCCCCCTCCCTGCCCCAAACCCTGCAGCCACAAGTCAATACTTGCCATCTCCATACATTTGCTCATTCTGGATATCTTATGTAAATGGAATTATACAGTGCGTGGCCTTGTGTGTCTGGCTTCTTTCACGTGGCATCGTGGTTTCCGGGGTTCGCCTATGTTGCAACACGCATCAGAGCTAGATTCCTTGGTATATGGTTGAATAATATTCCGAGGAATGCACAGACCACACGGGTGTGTGCTTTCACCAGCCCCCAGGCGATTCTGAAGCATGCTCACTTTGGAGAAGCACCACCCAGCAGTACTGGGGACCGAGTCCCCTGGTGGGGTGGCCCATTGTCCCCCCCAGCGTGCTTCCCCAGGCCCCCTGGATCTGCACACTGCAGACCCCACTCCAGGGTGTAGTGCCACTGCTCTGGCTTTGAAGCCTGACTCTGTCACTAACCAGCTCCAGGGGAACTGGCAAGGGCTCTGCCCTCTCCAAGCCTCAGTTTCCCCACCCATAACGGGCTATGGTGAGGGGTAAGTAGGGATCACCCAGAACCAGGCTCAGTCAGGACAAAGTCTTATTCAACGGGCCCCTGTGAGATTGCCATTTGTGTAGCTTGAATGACATTGAATATACCTGGGGGAAAACCTGTGTGGGTTAAGGATCTGGCATTTTATTCCGAATTCAACAGAGGCCATTGGAGGCTTAAGGCGAGTGAATGAGAAGAGCAATGTACTTTATGAAAAGATCCCTTGGATGATAGGTCAGGGATGCCGTTTTCCTTTCCTTGGGGGTCACTGACAGCCCTCATCCCCACAGGGTCATTGGACCTCCCAAGAGATGTATGAGTCAGGGGATGACCCAGCTGAGACTTCATGGGACCCTGTTCTCACCGAACTGGCCACCAACTCTGGGAAGTGGGTAGAAGATAAGACAGATGAGAAGAAAGGGATCCAAGCCAGATTCCAATCCATCTACTTGTTAACAGCATGCATTCCCCTAGGCCGTGATGTCGGAAGATGGTAGCCAGCATCTCTGGTCAAGCCTCCCGGTGTCTAGACTCTTCCCAGCCTGACACTCCTGTCCTCTGGGTCACGGTGGAGCCGGGCAGGGACCCGGAAACACATCAGAGGAAGATCTGGAGCCAGGGATCCCCTGAGATCCTTCCACAACAGTGCCTTCAACACGGTGTGAGCACCATCTGGGAGACATTCTAGCTGTGTGACCTTGGCCAAGTCACTTAACCTTTCTGAGTCCCTACTCCTCACCTGCAAAGACAGAATAATCATAACCCCTTCGGGGCCATGGGAGAATCGGACGTAACACCTTGGTGACCGCGCCAAAAGCCCAACCATGCGGGTCACTCCGTCCCGACCACTCGTAGGCTTCCCAGGCTGACGCTTGTCACTGCGCTCCCTTCGCTCAGTTTCCTCCCACACGAGGAGATAAAGGTCTGGGCTGGAGGAGACCAAGCCCACACTCCCGACAGGCAGCCCCTTTGCCCCAGCAGCCCGGGTGAAGGGCAGGCACTGATTTGAAGGGGAAATTGTCCTGCTCGCTGTCCTCGGAACCTCGAGGAAGCCAGTGACACAACCGAGTGTGGACATTAATGCAATCGAAGGGTAATTCAATCACTTTATAGAAGTTGATCTGTCCTTTTTATTACAATTACTGTCGGCTGGGGTGTTTCGTTCCATCATGGAAAATAAACATCATTTATCATACTTGTAAAGATTAGCCCCCGACAGCTACAGCTCTTGCTTTGCATAAATGTGTATTAATGTCGGCCCTGCCCGCCGTGTGGGGAGAAGTCTATATTTCACAAGACTGATTAGGCCCCGTCACCACTGCTTTAAGTAATGTCTTATCATGACTGATACACCCCGACTGCAAAACAGCAGCCGGGGCGGGGGATGTGGGGGCTGCTCCAGGCAATTTATGGTGGCACCGAACGAAAACAGGCCCAAGAAGGTGGGCGTCTGTTTCCTCCAGGCCCGAGCCCATCCCTGACGCTGGGGACTGCCTTGGCTGCCCTTGTCCCGAGGCTCCTGCCCAAGAAGCAAGGGCTGCCCATAGGGACGTCAGGGCCAGGTTGACCAGGGCCTATTGGCCACTGCGGAGCACCCAGCCTTTGAGTGTCTTCCTCTGAGACCCCCACCAAGGCTCTCTCGCTCCTTTGCTCCAGTTTGGGGAGATTGGTCCTCCAGGCCCCTCTCTGTCATGACCCCCTTTGCATGGATTCCCCGAAGCCTCCTTTGCTTCCTTCCTGGGGCCCAAGCTGAGGTCCTGGCCGCCCCTGGCCACCGCTGTTGATGGCCAGATTGGTCTCCAGCCCAGGCTTCTCTCCTGGACTCGGGCTGGCGTCCATGACCTCCCACCCAGATGTCCTACCGTGGCACTAATCTCCTACTTGGTTCGTCTTCCCATCCGCCATCCACATCGTGGCCAGTGTGGCCCATAAACAGAAATGTGATCACAGCACTCTGAGGGCTCCACATTGCCCATGGGACATTACCCAAGCTCCCCCAAATCAGGCTGTCATGCTCTCCTCCCACAGCCACACCTTCCTGCCCCAGCCACGCCAAGAGGGCCACGCTCCCTCTGAAAGACCTGTCTTGTGTCTTCCCAGCTTCTGGTGGTTGCCAGTAAGCTTTGATGTTCCTTGGCTTATGGTCTCATCCTTCCCATCTCTGACTTTACCTTGGCACTCTCCCTGCATGTCTGACTTTACATGGTCACTTTCATGTGATGCTTGTCCTATTAGACATGGACCCACCCTCCCCCCACCCTCATGTGCCTTCATCTTAACTACGTCTGCAATGACCCTATTTCCAAATAAGGCTACATTTGGAGATACTGGGGGGTTGTGGAATCCAACATACATTTTCAGCACGGTGGTGGGGGGGGGGTCACTCTATAACCTGCAACAGTACAACGGTCTCCACTAAGCATTCACTAAGCAAGCGCGAAAGACAAATGGGCATAGGTCTTGGCAATCTTTACTGCGAAGAGTTTGCCACGGGGATACAAGTGCACCTGTGGGGACGTGATTTTCAAGTAATTGCTGCTCCTTGGGAAGAAAGGACAATTCACTGTGCCGGAATCACTGAAGCCCGGATGCAGGGTCAGGTGCATGTCGGGCAAGGCAGCCAAAGCCACGGAGTATCGACAGCAGAGAACGAGACGGTGCCGACAGAGCAGCAGGACGCCAGGGTCACAGGTGGCAGGACACCCGGGGACGGCAGCGCCCAGCCTTTCTGCGGTTTTCCCATCTTGATGAAAAAAATTGTCATGTTTTCCATTTCTGCAGATCCAATTTAACTGTGACTCGTGTTTCACAATTTTATGTGGCTGATTTTATGTACTTTTTAAGTTTCTTTGTTTATTTAGCGAGAGAGAGGGGGGGAGTGAATGGGAAAGAGGGGCAGAGAAAGAGGGAGAGAGAATCCCAAGCAGGCTCTGTGCTTTCAGGGCAGGGCTTGATGCGGGGCTCGATCTCACGAACGGTGAGACCATGACCTGAGCTGAAACCAAGACTCAGACGCTTAACTAACTGAGCCACTCGGGTGCCCCTGATTTTATGTACTTTCGACATCATGTTTCAGACATAACCTTTGACCTTGCAACTCTACTGTGTTGAATGTAGCTTTAAAAAAACCAAACCAAACCAAACCAAACAAAACACAAAAAATCCTGTTGTTTTAGCCAGCCAGTTTGAAGTTGTCTGGGCTCCTTGACCCCTGTATTCTGGCGTTCCAGAATTCTGAAGAGCTGGGATGTAAAACCATTGCATAAAATGAAGGCAGGTGTCCGCTGGGCCAGCTGTGCAGAGCAACGGCGATTGAGGGCGGGAACTGCTACTTCCAGGACAAATCAGTGGGATCATGGCAACTTCTATTTTAGAGATGCCCAGGCGGTCATTCTGATTTAGAATGACCTGTTCCAGCTGTTCTGTGGCTCCTTGCTGAAATAGTTAGAGTTTAGTGCAGGGAACAGAAACCATGCTAGGTGGTTTAAGCAGAAAGGGATTTAATACAGGGAAATCAAGATTCACAAAGTCCTTTGAAGGGGTAGAGGAGGTTCCAGCCTGGGTCCCCAGGGATGCCTACCACACCACAGAACAGGAAGTTATTCCAGAAACACACTGTCCTGGCTGCGATCCGGGGACCAGAAAGCTGGGGTTGGGAGGGTAGCACTACCCCTACTGCCTAAGCACTGGTCATGGAGACAGCTGCCCTGGGACCCGTGAAGCTGGTGGCTGGGCTTTGGAATGCTGAATCTGGCCACTGCTACCGTCGCCTCTCAACACAGTGAAGCTGGAGGCTGGACCCTGGTCTTTCTTGTGCCGGAAGAGAAAGCCCAAAGCTTTAGGAAGATGGCCTCCACTTTTCTTTTCTGGTTTTTTTTTTTTTTAATGTTTATTATTTCTTTTTGAGAGAGAGAGAGAGAGACAGAGCATGAGTGGGGGAACGGGTGGGGCAGAGCGAGAGGGAGACACAGAATCCGAAGCAGGCTCCAGGCTCCGAGCTGTCAGCACAGAGCCCGATGCGGGGCTCCAACCCACAGACTGCGACATCATGACCTGAGCCAAAGTCAGACACTTAACCCACTGAGCCACTCAGGCGCCCCTGAAAGAGCCTATTTTCAAATCCAGGACTCCAATTGCAAGGGAATCTGAGAAATGTAGTTTAAGCTTTCAATCTGTTCAGTAAGAGAAGACACTTTCAAGGAGGAAGACATGGATGCTGAGGTCCATGGCTGCACCCCATGCATTGGAACCCCGTTTTCATGGGCTAGAAAAATCCATTTGCTCAACAGAGAGGAGCAGAAAATGCACATACTCCAAGGAGGAGGAAAGTAAAACTAAGACTTCCTCCGACTTACATGTAAATGGAAATCAGTGCTCCTTTCTCTAACCTGAGCAAGGCTGTAACTGCATGCAAGGGAAAGGAGAATGTCTTAGGGCAGCCTGTCCAATGGAACTTCTTGCAATGATGGAAATTCTCCTATCAGTTCTGTGTAATGCAGTGGCCACTAGCCCAGTGTGGCTATCATGCCTTTGACATGTGGTTAGTGTGACTGGGTAACTGAGTTTTGACTTTTCTTTCATTTAGAATGAAATCTACATGGCCATGGGGGGAGTGGCTACCATATTGGACAGTGCACTCCTAGAAGGGCCCAGAAAGGTCAAGCTCGGGACCCTGACTTCTTCGCTCTGTTGGAGTCTGGATCCAGTCGGGTCTGGATAGGCCCAGAGGTAGAAGACAGCAAAGAAGGTAGAAAACACTGAAGAGGGGGTGACATTCTTGAGGCTCGGGTGGCAGGAAGGGTCTCTCCTTCTGGAGTGGCTGGGGTGTTGGAACTAAAAGAGAAGGAAGAGACAGGAGGGGAAGCAGAAGCCAAGGAAGTAGTTCATCTGGGCTTTGCACACAAGTAGGCAGATCCTCAGTCTGAAGAAGACACAGGGGTCCAGAAGCCCGGAACGCCAGGAGAAGAAACCAAATAAGAGGGAGTGGTGTGGCTCAGTGGGAGCAGGGTCCATCCGGGCAAACCACAGCTGGGCTTGTATGAAGCCAACCCCAGTGACCCTACCCGGCCCGCATAGAGGACAGGACAATATTGAGCTGGCAACCAAGAGCGTTTCCCATTGCTGCTGTAACAAATTACCGTAAACCAGGCACCTTGCACAGCGCACATTTGTTATTTACATTTCTGTAGGTGAGGTATCCAGCTTGGATCTCACGGGGCTGACATCAAACTCACGGGGCTGAAATCAAAGTGTAGGCAGGGCTGCATTCCTTCTGGAGGCTTCAGGGGAAAATCGGTTTCCTTGATTTTTCCAGCCTCTTATGGCTGCCTGTGTCTGTGGTCCCTTCTTCCCCCGCAAAGTCCCCCAGGGTGACCTCTGCTCCAATCATCCTATCTCCTATTCTGACTGGCCCTCCTGCTTCCCTCTTACAGGAACCCTAGTGGCCGCATCTGGCCCACCCAGGTAACCCAGGATGATCTCTGGGTCCCAAAAACCTTAACCTAATCACGCCTGCAAAGGCCCTTTTGCCTAAGGCAACATATTCACAGGTTCAGGGATTAGGACATAGACATCTCTTTGGAGTCATTATCCAGCCTCCGCCTCCTCTGTTCCAACCCCTCCCCCTGTTCCCTGTTCTCCATTCCACTGTTACCCTGGCCTTCCTCTCCCTCTCTTCCCCTACTCTGCCTCAGAGAAGGATAAGAGGACAGTAGAGACCAGTAAGAAGCTGGGTGTCCTCAGAGGGAAAGCCCCGGGTTGGGAGGGCAGGAGTCCCAGAGGAGGCAGGAATCCCTGACTCCCTTTGTCCTGTTCCCTTTGGCTCAGCAATGGGGCTGGTCGACCGCAGGTTGATCTGGAAGGTTAAGAGCAGAGGAAACTTGTGACCCTGTAGTAGTCAGGATAGGTAGGCTTTGCTAGTGTAACGGGCAGTTCCAAATCTCATTGGCTTCACCAGATGAGGTAAAGTCCTCACTGTCACTCCACTTCCATTGTGGGCAGACTGGGAGCTCTCCTTGTGTCTTCTCACACCGGGCCCTAGCCTGGAGACCCTGCCCAGGTCCCCGGTGGACGGAGAAGCACCATCCAAACAGCCACCAACACACTAGTCTGCACAGCCCTAGGGGAAAAGAGATGCTTAACAAATTGCAATCTGACACTTGTCACTTGTCACTTTTCGCTGGCCAAAGCAAGTCATAAGCCACCCCTGGTTTCGAGAGGGCAGAGAAGTCCAACCCTGCCTTGTGCATAGAAGAACTGGAAACTTCTGGGGATCAGAGCTAATGACCACCGAGTTTCCTTTCCTAGGCAGAGCTCCAGGGAGGTGACCAGGCCCCAGGGAAGAGGCTACTCAGGATATCTGCGTGGGCAGATGGGCTCGGCACGAGCCCGCAGAGCTTTCCTGAGCCCAGGCGATGGGGGAGCGGTGTTGTTTCCTTCTGTGGGAGAAGGACAAGGCAGTCGCTGTGGAATGGGCCTTCTAAGAGGCTGGGCAGCAGCCAGGATCAGGATGTCGCTGCCGAGGCCAGAGTCGGCTGGCGGCGCCCCAGAAAAGGGACAGGGGATCCCGAATGGACTGAACTTACATGTTCACCAACAGAGGAATAGGGGCTCCGAACAGCGATTAAGTACAGATGTCGGAGAGTCAGGGGTATTTTGCTCACACCTGCCACAGCTGAACAGAAACCAAAGGCCGACTTTATGACACATGCAGGTAAAGTGACTAATAAGTATGTACACCTCGTGGCGTGCTGGTAATGCTTATATGGAACATTCACTAAATCGCTTCTTTCTGCCATTTAAAAAACTGTCCTCGATGGGGCACCTGGGTGGCTCAGTCGGTTGAGCGTCCGACTTCGGCTCAGGTCATGATCTCACGGTCTGTGAGTTCGAACCCCGCGTCGGGCTCTGTGCCGACAGCTCAGAGCCTGGAGCCTGTTTCAGATTCTGTGTCTCCCTCTCACTCTGCCCCTCCCCCACTCACACTCTGTCTCTCTCTCAAAAAATAAATAAACATTAAAAAAATAAAAAAAAACTGTCCTCGGGCTGCTGGGGTGGCTCAGAAGGTTAAGCGTCCGACTCTTGACTTTGGCTCAGGTCATGATCTCATGGTTCGTGTGTTTGAGCCCCGCATCGGCTCTGTGCTGGCAGTGTGGAGCCTGCTTGGGATTGTCTGTCTGCCCCTCCCCAACTCGTCCTGGCTCTGCTCTCTCTCTGTCTCAAGATAAATGAATAAATAATTTTAATAAAGAAATTAAATAAATAAAGTGAAATTGTAAAAAACTGTCCTTAGTGACTGTAAGTTTCAATAATGAATCACATCATTCAAAATTCAAACATGCATGGGGCGCCCGGGTGGTTCAGTCAGTTGAGCATCCGACTTTGGCTCAGGTCATGATCTCACGGTTCTTGAGTCCAAGCCCCACGTCGGGCTCTGTGCTGACAGCTCAGAGCCCGGAGCCTGCTTCAGATTCTATGTCTTCCTCTCTCTCTGCCCCTCCCCTGCTTGCATTCTGTCTCTAAGTAAATAAAAATTAAAAAAAACATTAAAATTCAAACATGCAATGCTGGACCAATTGCAAACATATTTTCACTTACCACTATAACTGAGGGAAAGAGTTGACTCTCCTAACATCATCTTTACTGTTTTGGGGAATCTCGGCCAGAACAGGCGGTAAGATAAGAGGTAGAAAAGGGGTTGTCGAGCTTCCAGAATGTGTCAGAAACTGCTGGCCACCATGACACTTTAACCCATGGGAGCCTGGGGGGAATGTGAGGCCTGAGAGGGTCAAGAACTTGCCTCTAGGGGCTCAGCAGCTGGGCCAAAGCCAAGGCCACCCTTCACTCCAGCTGCCACTTAGAAGGACTTGGCTAGCCAAGGGCCCTCAGCCCCCAGGGTCCCTAGTCCCAGGGGTCAGAGTGGAAGCCCTTCAAAGAGCTGTCAGGGACAGGACCCTGGGAGGAGAGTCCGAGAAAGGGGGTCTGAACGTCCTCCACCTCCCGCTTGCTCAGTCCTTGCATGTGGTGACTACAGTGTCCCCAGGGGAGGCTGAGAAAGGATGTCCACAGTGGGAAACAGACCTTTGCAGCGGACAAAAGCTAGATCCAAGTGTAACCATTTGCAGAGTGGCCAGTGACTCCAACACAGGCGGTTCTCAGGTAACGCTGTGCCAAGGGGGTCTGAGTCCCCCCTCGAGGTTAAAATGGAAAGCTGAGAGGTGAGCCCTGCCCTGCACCTAAAAATGGCCCTGGGGTTCACATTCCCAGCTGTCCTGCCAAAGGGGAGGCCGGTCCATGGCCCAACATGCCCTGCACCACCACACCTGTCCACGTCAGGCTTGGTGAAGATGGGGACAGCAGTGTCCCACTGGGGAGTCTGATTTAGGAGCCTGGGGGCTCCCGGGTGACCAAGAAACAATGACCAGCGGGTACCCACTGCATGGAAAATCCCACGACTCGGGAACGAATCTCCGATCCCGCATCAAGTGAGTCAAGTATAAACCACA
This sequence comes from Felis catus, assembly GCF_018350175.1. Lineage (NCBI taxonomy): Eukaryota > Metazoa > Chordata > Mammalia > Carnivora > Felidae > Felis > Felis catus. The sequence continues at coordinate 117,261,974 of NC_058375.1, forward strand.
CACTTGACCTTCTACGGGTACAAAGAGGGCACTCGAAGCCATCCCGACATCCTGGGAGGCTGTGGTCTTCTGCCACCCCCACCATGGAGCTGTCAGGTGAGTTAAGCAGTTATTTGTTAACTTGTAAAACCCCCATTGTTCTAAAGTTAAATCGAGGCGGAGAAAGCCAGCATATATGCAACAGACAGCTCTCTGTGGAATGGGGTCCAGGGCCCGGGATTGCTGATTCCCATTGGCCCCAGTGCCTCCCTGTAAAGTGTAGCAGCATTTATGGGGCAGGAACATTTCCCAGACAGCAGCCAGGCTGTAAGAGAGACCCCACACCCGCAAGGGCTCCACCTTGCCCACGGGGCATTATTGGCCCTGTCCTGTCCTGTGCACGGGTCCCCAGTAATCGACACAGGGGAGAAGCCCTTAGAGTACACGCAGGCTGGGCCGGGGGCCTGCAGCTCGGGCATCTCCTGGGGGCTTGTCCCCATGAGCAGGGAGGAAGCCCACTTGGGGGGAGCAGGCTAGGTGGGTGACAATCTTTTTCCCCAGCAGAGAAGGAAGAGAAAGGAGTATTTCTCCTCTCACCCTGGGAAACTCTAGCTCCAGTGCCACAAACCCTTCCAAGCCATCCAACAGCAAAATCAACTAATCTTCCCAGGCACTGTTGTTTCCCAGACACTGGGGGACCCTTCATCACATTGGGGTTGATGTTCTTGGGGCCACATGTCTCTTCTACGGCCGCCTGCATGGCATGGTGTTTGTGCTCTGTGTGTTGAGGGGGTGGGGTGCGGATAAGGGCGTGGGGAGCCCTTTTTTCTCTGGTCTTATGAGTAGTATCTCTAGCTACCTGCAGGGGATGAAGGTGAGGCAAGGGCTGGGTGGTCATCCATGGTGAAGAGGGTCAGGTGCTGCCCTGTCTGCTCAGGCCAGGGCTAACCGTCCTCTGCCCGTTCTGGGTGTTGCGTGCGTCTTTCCCTGAAGCACACATTCGGCGTGTGTCTGGGTGACTGAGCCAAAGACGCTGCAAGCTCTGAGTTTTGTCTTCGGAACCCTTGGGGGCTGGGGGTGGGCCATCCCTCAGCAACCCCCCTTTCCTGGCCCTCCCCACTCTCTCCTCACTTCCTGCAGTCCTGCCTCCTCCCTTCTGGGGTCTCCTCCTCACCCCTCTTCCTCAGACTCTCACTGGGTGAAGGGATGATCATCAAGCCTGCTCCCCTGGGTCTACACATGTGTGAACCTTGCCAGTTGGGTGGCCTTGCATGTTTACGGCTGTTCCCTGCCATAGCATGAAGGTTAAGGTTCTCTCTCTCCAAAGAAATGCATCGTGTGTATTCCTAAACACAAAGATTTTTTTTTTTTTGGCATCATCACAGAACCATCATCAAAATCAGGAAATTAACATGGATGGAATATTATCATATAATCTATGAAAGTTATTCAGATTGTACCAATGCCCCCCTCCCGAAATGTCTATGACAGCGATTGAAAATCCAGGACCATGGGGCGCCTGGGTGGCTCAGTCGGTTAAGCGTCCGACTTCGGCTCAGGTCATGATCTCACGGTCCCTGAGTTCGAGCCCCACGTTGGGCTCTGTGCTGACCACTCAGAGCCTGGAGCCTGCTTCCGATTCTGTGTCTCCCTCTCTCTCTGATACTCCCCCATTCATGCTCTGTCTCTCTCTGTCTCAAAAATAAATAAACGTTAAAAAAAAAAAAAAAGAAAATCCAGGACCATGTGTCTCATCTCGTTAGTTTAACCTGGGACAGTAATGCATTTCATAACATGATCATCTTTGAGAAGCACAGGCTAGTTATTTGGTAGAATTTTCCTTAACCTGAGTTTGTCTGACGTTTCCCTGTAGTTCAACATTTTGTCAGGAATCCCGCAGCAGGGAGGCTGTGTCCTTCCGAGTGCATCATATCAGGAGGCATGTGCTGTCAGTGTGTCCCATTGAAGGCGATGTTCATTTTGATAACTTGGTTAGGATGATACCCTCCAGACTGGTCCACCGTCAAGTTACTATTTCCCCTTTTGCAATGAGTAAGTGGGTGTGCTTTAAAAAATACAATACAATGCGTCTTCCTCATAACAAATTCAAAGAACAAAACAAAGACACCTCGTCCAATCTTGTGTTCCAAAGGTCACTCTCCACAATTTGGTTAACAGTTGAATCTCGTAAAAGATGCATTTGCATCTATATTTTCCCTGGAGTTTTTTCCCCAGTATGTAAACATATATATTTTTTTAAGTTTATTGATTTATTTTGAGGGAGACAGAGAGCAAGCAGGGGAGGGGCAGAGATCAAGGGGGACAGAGGATCCGCAGCAGGCTCTGTGCTGACAGCTGGGAGCCTGATGCGGGGCTTGAACTCAAGAACCATGAGATCATGACTTGAGTTGAAATCGGACGCTTAACTGACTGAGCCACTCAGGCGTCCCTAAATATATTTAAAAAAAATTTTTTTTTTCAACGTTTATTTATTTTTGGGACAGAGAGAGACAGAGCATGAACGGGGGAGGGGCAGAGAGAGAGGGAGACACAGAATCGGAAACAGGCTCCAGGCTCCGAGCCATCAGCTCAGAGCCTGACGCGGGGCTCGAACTCACGGACCACGAGATCGTGACCTGGCTGAAGTCAGATGCTTAACCGACTGCACCACCCAGGCGCCCCCCCCCCCCCAAATATATTTTTAAATAAGAGCAGGATCATCTTACACAAATTGTTTTTGCAACTTAGTTGTTTTGCCTAATCATAGTATTGTTTATTGTTCGTCATTGATTTCATTTGCTTTTTAATTATGACTAGTGAGAGTGATATTATCGGCTATTAGGATTTCTTCTGTGAACGCCCCGTTCATCTCCCGGGTCCATTTTATACTTCGCCAGTTGGCCTTCTCCCTCAGTGTTGTGGGTGCTCTCTGTGTAGCACCAAGAACCATATAGTAGTGGGGCAAATAAGAGGGAGGGGGGTATTCAGGGGACTTGGAGGAACTGAGGGTGGTGGGAGGCGGCAGGAGCACAAGTCTGGCTTGCAGGCCAAGAGGCTGCCCCTGCTTCTGCAGGAAGTGGAGGGTTCTGCGCACAGGACCTGCCCAGGTGGACATGATTTCTAGAAATATCTGTGTGTTTCCGCCGAAGAGGGGTGAGGCACAGAAAGGACCCCGGCCGGCCAAATGCTTCCTGGTTTAGGGAGCAAAGCAGAGGGGCCAGCAGAGGGTTTTCAAAGCCCCTTTCACTTGAAGGAAGTTTCTGACGGTGTTAAGCAAAGTTCTGGAGAACTCCAGAAAACTGGCCATTGGAGACGAAGCTGGACTCCTGCCTTAATGGGCATCTTTCATTATCATTATCCCCATTAGTGCTTTATTGTATTAGTTATAGCTAATTTACATTTTACTGAAGCATTGAAAACAGATTGCAGATGTTTGGAAACAGATGTTATCCTAATGTTAAGGCAAAACCATGAATATTTATGATTATTATTGCCCGCATCAAATTACCTCGCTTAAAAAGAGAGGCATGTTCTAACAATTTTAGCCGGGAACCTGGCGAGGGAAGACAGAAAAGTATTGATGAACTTTTGGGCACACTTCAATTTTCCTTCACGTGGGATGCATTTTTTCTGCCTTCCTGTGGACCTGGGAACAGAGGTTGGTTGTTATGGAACCAATTTAGGGATTTTCCTGCTGCTCGTATTAATTGGCCAAGTCAGGACTTTCCATCTGGCTTTTTCCACCCTCTCGCTTGGAGAAGGTTCTGCCAAGCCTTCTCTCACCTAAGCAGCAGTGGTCAGTTCTCAGCCCGTGCGGGGGTGGGGAGGTCGGTCTTAGCCCTTCGCCTCGCGCACCTGCCGGGGGGTCCCGGAGCCCCCAGAAGTCGGGCTGGGCCTCAGGGTGAGCAGACGTCCCCACTGGAGGCTGTCAGGGCTCCAGGCTGACTCGCAGACACCCCCGCGGGACTTGCCCTTCTGTTGGCCACGTCCACATCTGCAGAAGCATCGGAAAGAGTGCTGTCGCTTTGCTGTCTTCAAGAGACCCTTCTGCGTTCAGGGCAAACATTCGGGAAAGCGTGAGGAAATTCTGCTGAATTTCTGCTGTGGCGGGAGGACTTGCGCTCTACCAGTCCCCTTGGAGTCCTTTTAGCATTCAGGACCCACCCCCACCCCTGCCATGTACTCTTGTATTTACAACCTGCACCTGCAAATCTTCCTGGGCAGACGGCCTGTTGTCAGCCCCCTGGAGTCCCTTGGCTCCAATGCAGAGAATCAAAGTGCCTGGGAGCTGACCCCCTAGCCGGCCCTCCTGCCCTTAGCCAATAGATGGAAGGAAAGCCCAGATCCGTGGCTTCAGGTTGGGATAGTCTGTGGCCTAGTTCACACTCCAGGGTGAAGCTCTACCCTGACTCCGCCTCCTTCCCTGCCCTCCTTGTCTGGCATCCCCACTGGTTTCTCTTGGGAGCGGTTCTCAATTAATCCCTGCTCCGGAGCCCTGGTCCCAGGGCCTGCTTCTGGGGACCCCCACCTAGGACACGGAGGGTCCCTCTGTGCCCGCCCTGTACCCCGACATGGGATGAGGGAGCAATGAAGGAAGAGATCTTGTGCCAGAGGAGCTCACACATGGGTGGTGGAGGCAAATGGAGAAGCAGGCAATCTGGGCAGCTGAGAGACAGGCACGGGGGAAGGTGGCCCAGGGCGGACATTAGCTGAGGGTCCACCACCCGCACCACCTGCTGCTGTTCTCGAGTACCCACTGAGGCCACACGCAGGGCCGGGGACTGGCTCTCACTTAATCCTCAGAGTAGCCCTGCAGGATGGACTTCATCAGCCCCACTTTCCTCCTCAACAACACGAGAGGGGCGCCTGGGTGGCTCAGTGGGTTAAGCGTCCGACTCTTGATTTCGGCTCAGGTCGTGATCTCACGGTTCAAGTAATGCTTGCCAGGGTGCCAGGGCCTGCAGTGGGCAGGGGGGAGTTCTCATGAGCTGGCCGATACCGCCTCCGTCTTCATGGGTCGACTCAATGGGAAGATAGCTGTTAACCGAAGTAAGACATTCGAGACCATATAATAAACGTAGAATTCCATGCTGTGGTGTGCCCTGTGAAAACGCACAGGACGCCGTGAGAATCCATCACGGAGGATGGTTTCCATCACCTGGAAGAGTGCGATTTGGCTGGGAGGGAAGGTGAATGGGAGTGCCCAGGTGAAGGGAGTGGAATGGGGAGCCCCCAGGCAGGGAGGCAGCGTGTGAGAAGGCCCCCTGATGGAAGGGGCTCAGGGTTGAGCAGGACAATGTGACTAGAACAGGGTGGGTGGCTGAGAAGCCGGAGAGGCTGGCCAGATGGTGACGCCACTGGCTGGGTCTGGTTCTGAGAACGATAGCGTGCACCTGCTCACACTGGAAGAACCAGGGTCAGGTTTGACCCCCAGAGCCGGAGCTCCATGTACAATTTTGTGCCTGTAAGGACAAGGCTCTGGGGGCAGATCCCTGGGCCCAGGCCCAGTCCTGGATAGGAATGAGGGGCTAAGAGTGTATCCAGCCTGGCCAGTCTAGTTGGCTTCACCCACGTGGGCCTAGTGCCCCTCTTTTCCCTGAGCACCTGAACCAAGATCAAAGAGGGCAGGACATCCAGGTTTCCCCAGGGAGTGATAGTTTTCAAACCTGAGTGTCTGGAAATGGGTGCATTTCTTACAAGTTCCCAGATGATGCTAGTGTGGGTGGGCTGGGACCACAGTCTGAGAACCAGTGTCCTGGGTCATTGCTGAGCCTAGTCCCAGGGAGACACCCCCACCTGACGTTCCCCTGAGGACCAAGCCATACAATGGAGTCGTGAGCACAGCAGCACCCCAGTGGCCAGGGGAATACCGGACGCTGATCCTTCACTGAAGTATCCTTGGGGCTCAAGAAGCAGGACTGAAGCAGATTATATATGCTCCATGGTGGGGGCTGCCTGAGCAAGTCTGAAGTGCAGAGGCAGGTAGTCAGGAAGGGCTGATGAGAAGTGGCTGGACCCCACAGATACCAGCTGAAGCTTGTGGTCCCAGGCAAGGGTCAGGAGGGAGGACCCAGGGGAATGGAAAGCAACTGTAGACCCTGCTATGGTTTAGAGTCTCCTGGCTCAGGGAAGGCCCAAGTCCTCCAAAGGGCCTTTAACTGATTAAGTCAGGCCCACCCAGGAAAATCTCCCTTGTGATTAATTTAAGGTCAACAATCAGAGTCAACGGTCTTGGGACTTTACTCATAAGTGCAAAATCTTTTCACAGCAGCACTTGGATGGATGTGTGATTGAATAATTGGGAAAAGGTGTGTAAGTGCTGCAATGTGACTATTGTCCCCATCCAGCCTCTGATACAATTTCCCTTCGTGGCTCAATGTAACCAGAAGTACACTACAAAGGGCATTCTGGGGACTATAATCCAGCCTGGACATGCTGCCTGGGGCTATACCATGGTGGGGCAATTTTCTCAGCCCTTGGGAGGCTCGGGTCAGGCCCTGCCTGGAACTCAGCTTCCAGTACCTTCACCTTCCTGCTGACATTGCTTTCACACTCCTTGTTCTTTGGAATGTGCCTACTGACCTGGCCTCATGTTCTATAAAATAGCTTCCAAGGTGGCAAGATATTGTTCCCAAGGCTGGAACCCCAGCTGCAAAATGCCAGCAGGTGAGACCGAGGCAGGAGATGTCTAGGGAGGGTAGGGTGGCACAGAACACCTGTAGGGAGGAAGTCTGCATTAATCCAGGCTGGGCATAGCATGGAAAGTCTTCCTCTCTGGGCCCCTGGCTTCTCACCTGGACAATGAAAAGAGGGAATCCATGATCCTTAAGGACAAGAGAGAAGATTCTTGGAACTTCCAGAATAAAACCCCAGGTCAAACACCCAGGAATGTGACTTGCATTGGGCCACTCAGTGCAACACCTTATCCTTGAAGAAAATGGAATGGTGGCTTCAACATTCTGAAAGAAATATATTCTCAACCTGGAATTCTATACCCAGCTAAGTGACCATTTAAGTGTGAAGGTACAATTATTGTCATCCCTGAAGACATCATAAAATTCAGCTCCCAGCCACCCTTTCAAAGGAAACTGCCAGAGGATGTGCTTTGGCAAAAGAAGAGTCTAGGCTGAGAATGAGGAAACGATGGGCTCTACAAAACAGGAGGGTGGAGAAGGGGATGTCTCAGGATGACAGCTGAGGGGATGCCTGGAGGATGACTGGTCCAACTAGAAAGGGAATGTTAGAACTGGGCTTGAGGTTTGAAGAGAAATATATTGAGGGTGCCTGGGTGGTTCAGTTGGTTAAGCGTCTGACTTTTGATCTCAGCTGAGGTCATGACCTCACAGTTCGTGAGTTCAAGCCCCACGTCAGGTTCTGCACAAGCACAGAGCCTACTTGGGATTCTGTCTCTCCTTCTCTCTCTCTGCCCCTCCCTGCTTGCATGCACACGCTCTCTCTCTCTCTCTCTCAAAATAAATAAATAAACTCAAAATAAATAAATAAATAAATAAATAAATAAATAAATAAATTGACTGGCATATGACAGGCCTGTGGGGTATATGAAAAAACAAAAACAAAAACAAATCCCAAACAGGAATAAACCCATAGAAAATTAAGCTAATGAAAAAATATGTTAATAATGAAAGAAAAATAAAAGATGTTCAAGAAAGGAAACAAAATCATTGCTGAGTAACAAATAATATTTACAGGGTTATCATGACATAAATAACAACCATTAACCTAACCAGGAAAAATATATAATTATATTGAGGAAATGTGGAGGGATTCTCAGTGGGGTGGAAGAGAGCTAAAACTTAGCTATCCTAACAGGAAATCAACAACCAATACTAAAAAGGGATCAATCAAGAAATTAGGTGGGGGTTGCCTGGGTGGCTCAATCAGTTAAGTGTCCAACTTTGGCTCAGGTCACGATCTCACAGTTTGTGAGTTCAAGCCCCGCGTCGGGCTCTGTGCTGACAGCCCAGAGCCTGGAGCCTGACGTGGATTCTGTGTCTCCCTCTCTCTCTACCCTTCCTCCGCTCACTCTCTGTCTCTCGGTGACTCTCAAAAATAAATAAAAGTTAAAAAAAAAGCAAAAAGAAAAAAAGAAATTCGGTGGAGGCATATCATAAGCACTAAGGCTGCCAACGCCAGAAGAAACACTAAGAATGTCAAGAAACAAACGCCGTTGCCTTATAGGGGTTGGGAGGAGGCTTAGAAGACCACTGAAGAAACCTTTAAGTAATAGTTGTTTCGGAAACTGTACACATGTATAATTTTGGTAAAAGTTAAAATAACTTTAACACAATGGAATTCAAATTAAAAATCGGGGAAAATGAAGAATTATGGATACCCTATTGCAGGAAGCCTGCCATGGAAATATCAGATCGTGCCACCCCCTGGCCATCCAAATCTGCCAACCTACCCTTCTGCTGCCTGGGAAAAAAGATGGACAGCTGACTGGAGCCTTTGGGGGAGGAGACCGCCAGCTCTAGCCGGGGAGAACTTTTGGAGGTTTTGATTGTTTGGGGGCAAACGGTCAATCTGAAAGAAAAAACTTTTCAAGAGATAAGTAAAGGCTTTGGTGGATGATCCCTTCCCAACACTTACAATAACGGCACTTGGTTAAACAGTCTAGCGAGGACCGTGGATGTGTGAGAAGGGCTTATAGCAGATGGCTGTGTAAATACGAACAGCGTCATGTAAAGTGGCTTAGGGCACGGCTTTCCCCTGGCTCTCAAAAGCAAGCAGCTCTATTTACAGATTAACGTGGCCACGGGGCCGAGTTCAGGAATCTCACATCACACAGGTTCTAAATAGCCGGGCAAATATGACGGCTTGTACCAATTATTTGCAGTCACGCTGTAAGTACGTGACTGGCTGCTCTGGTTACATAGTAAGGAAAGGTTGCGTGTTCATAGCTAGGCAAACAGAATTCCTTGCAGGACGCTGTTTTTGCAAGTTCTGTATTTATCTAGCCAGCCCCTCTGTTTTTGTGGGAGGGGATTCTCCGAAAGGTAAATGTAATACGAGTCTGTTTGAAGCCGGCGCCGGGGGTGCTCTGCAAACACAGCCATTCACGGATCTTTGCAGGCACAGAGGGTCACCGCTATTCGCGGCTTCTGTCTCTGTGAACTCAACTAAAATTTATTTCTAACCCCCAAATCAATGCTCGCGGTGCTTTCATGCTCATTTGGAGACATGTGCAGATTGGCAGAAATTTGAGTGGCTCCGTATGCACCTTCCCAACTGAAGTTGGACAAGGTGACCCTGCCTTCCTGCTTGGGCTCTCATCCCGTAAGCAAGTGTCCTTTCTATGATCTATTTAATGCCACATTTCCCACGTCTTTGTGGGTTTGTTCTTGGTTTGTTTGGTTTGGTTTGTGGTGATTTCACAGTTTCAAATGGCCTCCAAGGGTAGTGCTGAGGTGCTATCTGGTGCTCCTGGGCAGAGAAAATTCATGTGTTAGGTAAGCTTCATGCGGGTGTGAGCTACGGTGCTGTGGCCTGTGAGGTGTTCATGAATCGGCAGTAGATATTAAATAAGAGAATGTTTAGGGGCGCCTGGGTGGCTCAGTCGGTTAAGCGTCCGACTTCAGCTCAGGTCACGATCTCGTGGTCCGCAAGTTCGAGCCCCGCGTCGGGCTCTGGGCTGATGGCTCAGAGCCTGGAGCCTGCTTCCGATTCTGTGTCTCCCTCTCTCTCTGCCCCTCCCCCGTTCATGCTGTGTCTCTCTCTCTGTCTCAAAAATAAATAAACGTTAAAAAAATTTTTTTAAATAAAAAATAAAAAAAAAAGAGAATGTTTAAAGAGAAGCACGCATAGAACAAGGTTATGCATTGGTCGGTTGACAACATTTTGGGACAAGAGGCTCACAAGAAATCTGTCCTGTATTTGCCCCTAGAAGCAACGGTTCTGTGTTCAATAGTTTAGTGTTCGCCATGATGTTATTACAGACCTTGACGACCTCGAATAATGGAAACTACTTAGTTACCATTAGTAATAGTTTCTGTGGTTGTCTCCTCAACATCCACCGCCCCCCCCACCCCCCAATGTGGAGCAATCAACCTCAAAGTTTGGGTGGACTTAATGTCACCCCCAGATACAGGGTTGGGCCCAGACGGGTCTAAGCAAATCCTTGCTGTCTTATCCCTTCCATTACAGTGATTTGGTTCCGAAAACGAGATCGTGTCCTAGGTTGGTCCAATCAGAGTAAAGTTTGTCTTAAATTACACTCCCCAGAAGTGGGATTGCCAAAGGCAAGACCCCTAAATAAGTTTAAGTTTCAGGCGGACAACAGATAATTTGTAAGTGTAAGTATGTCCCAAATATTTCATGGGACACACTTATACTAAAAAAATTATTTGTTGTTTGGTGAAATTCAGATTTCCCTGAGCTTTTATATATTTTCATTTTACTTATTATTAATATTTATTTTATTGTTACTATTATTAACTGTATCTTTGCTTGCTGAACCCGGCAACTCTACCCAGACACTGACTGACTGTGAAAGAAGGATTCATGTTCAAGCGCCGAATTAAGGAAGTGCCTGCTGGGGAGATGGTGAGGGAATGGGGAAGCCACACGAGGCTGAGACTTCAGCCTGGTCCCGCAGAAGGGAGCTGGTTCTACAGGGGAGGTCCGAGTACACAAGTCACGTTGCACCTGAAGCGAGGGGAGCCGGGTTTCCAAAACACACGAGGCAATTTTTGGCAAAGGAATTTGGCAAAGGCCCCCTGGGAATGTCAACTCTCAAGTGTCTCCAGTCCTTGCCAGAGCCTTTCCAGTGACCCGAGGGCAAAGCTCTACAAAGAGCGTTAGGTGTAGACCGTTAAGAGGAAAGGCAGGGAATCAGTGCAGAGGATCCAAGGGGGCTTGAGGAGCACACCCCGAATATCCACCCTAGAGCTTTTGCTCCACAGTCAGCAGAGAGACCCGGATGTCACCCGGGCTCTATGTTCCCATTCGCTATTACAGCTGTCTTGTATCTCAAAGGGTGGGCGGCTGGAGAGGGACAGGTGGCCGGAGGGGGGCAGGCAAACGGTGTCCCCTGTCCAGTTCTTGTTCCCCTGGAACCCCAGAATGTTGTTGGAAAATAGGGTTTTTACAGATGACATAAGTTAAGATGAGATCATGTTGGATTAGAGTGGGCCCTGAATCCAATATCACTGATGTCCTCATAAGAAAAGATCACACGGTTGGGGCGTCTGGGTGGCTCAGTCGGTTAAGTGTCCGACTTCAGCTCAGGTCACGATCTCGCAGTCCGTGAGTTTGAGCCCCGCGTCGGGCTCTGGGCTGATGGCTCAGAGCCTGGAGCCTGCTTCCGATTCTGTGTCTCCCTCTCTCTCTGCCCCTCCCCCGTTCATGCTCTGTCTTTCTCTGTCTCAAAAAAAAAAAAAAAAAAAAACCTTAAAAAAAAGAAAAAAAGAAAAGATTACACGGTGGGGTGGGGAGGGGTGGTGCCTGGGTGGCTCAGTCGGTTAAGCGACTGACTTCAGCTCAGGTCATGATCTCGCGGTTCGTGGGTTCCAGCCCCGCATCGGGCTCTGTGCTGACAGCTCAGAGCCTGGAGCCCGCTTTGGATTCTGTGTCCCCCTCTCTCTCTGCTCCTCCTCTGCTCGTGTTCTGTCTCTCTCTCTCTCAAAAATAAATGAACATTAAAAAAACTTAAAAAAGAGAAAAAATCACACAGGGATGACGGAGGCGGAGGTGGGGAAGGTGCAGCTACAAGCACGGGGCTGCAAGGACTGCCGCCAGCAGCAGCTGGAAGGGGCAAGGAAGGGAGGGTCTCAGAGGAGCATGCCCCTTCCAACGCCTTGGTTGCCCAGCTCTCGCCTCCAGTCTATGAAAGACTAAATCTCTGTTATTTTGAGCCGCCCGACTCGTGATCATTTGTCACAGCAGCCCTAGGTAACAGAGCCACAAGGCTGAAGCTGCCTCCGCAGAAGGAAAAGTGTCCGCAAGGAAATAACTGGGCTTTTCTGTGCTGGGGACCGACACACATCCGGGTTCGGCTGTACTGGGGCCTGTGCCGTATGGGCTCCAACAAGTCTCACTCAGATGGAGCTGGAGTTTCTCTTATAGCTGAAAAGTACCCTACCTGACACCTGTTTTCAGAAGTACTGCCTTTGGGGAAGGTGCTAGAAACCAAGGATATAAGACCTGTGCCAAGTTGCTTGCGACAAGTTCCACGTTAGCCCTGTTGTCACATCATTTCCCAGGACCTCCGCCTGCCCGGGGCCTGTAATATAGGACAGGGCTTTTCCTTCTCTCCGTGGTGAGAGTCTGGGCTCACAAAACTCTTGTGGTGTGTCCATCCAGGGAGGGACCTTTTTGATGCCTGGTTTTTATCACCGTTAATAGTGGATGCTGTGAGACATGGAGGAGGACTTTTGTCATCTAATTGTTTGAAGCTACGGCTGCTTCCCTGCAGAATTGGCCAAAGCCAATTCAGAGTGTCTGGGTGACCCTGAGAGACCCCGGATCTGCCGTTCGCGTGGGCCCCCTGCACACCCCCAGGGCTCTCTGCTTGACCCCTGTGGGCAATGCATCCTAGATTCTGCTGCTTTCTTCCCTCTGGAATTCATAGGCAACATTCACCTGGAGTCTACAGTGCATGGAGTGCTCCGGGAGCACCGACTTTTAAGCGGCATCTCTAAGGAACAGCACCAAGTGCCTTAGTGGGTAAGTAAGCCACCAGGGCTCAGCCCAGATGGACGACCTCATCACAGGCTGAGCCGCCCGGGGGCACAAGCAGGGGCCCCAGATCAACTGCCGGCTGAGACAGTGCATGCTAGGCGAGAGGTCCCCAACGCCCCATCCCCTGCGTCCCAGTCCTGGCGCAGGAGACTCCTGGGGAGGAAAGACGCAGAGAGCCCCGTTCCGGGCGCTGCAGAAACCTGTCAAAAACAATTGGGCGTTTGCCTGTCGCCGGCTGAGGCTTTATCTGCGCTGATGCATACACAGAATTCTCTTTGAAGTCCACGGAATGTAATCAAGAGATTTTAAACGTTTGGTTCTCTGACGTTTTCTTTTTTGGAACTCAGGTTGTTTAAAGAGGTCTGGAATGTTTCGGAAGGGCAGGAGGGATGGGATTTCATTTGGATTCTGCTGTTCATTACTTGTGTAACCTTAGGTGCGTTCATGACTCCCATTGAATGGGTTCCATTGTCTGTACAATCAGGATGATCCCTCCTCCCATCACTGGATTATCGTGGAGATTGCAAGAGCTAATGAAGGAATGTCACTTCCTCTCCCCACCGGCCTGCTGCTCTGCGCCCCCATTCCTACAGGGCCTCAGGGTCCCGAGGTGATTTGAACTTTTTCGCATTTGTCATGGGAAGTCCCCAGGGTCTGGCCTTGGATTTTGTTCACCCCTTTTCATTCTAGAGCCCCACCAAGGACGGCAGCCCAGTGTAAGCCACTGTCCATCCCTAAATTAGAAGAGAACCTTACAAATTCTTTCGCCCAAACTTTTGCATAACAGGTGCCTTTCTTCTTTGCAGCCCCTAACTCATGGTCATCCCCCAATGCGGGGACCACCCAGCCAGTGGTGGACAGCCCAGTGGCCAGGAACCGTTTTCTTCACAGCCTGAGCTAAAACCGGCTCCCATAACTACTAACACCTTGGTCCTTTGAAAAGGCAGCATGAGTTCCCTTTGCCCTGTGCCAACTGTAACCCTTTGAAGACAGTCCTGTGCCCCTGTGGAGGGTTCCCCTGCTGAACATCATTCCCCAGTGCTGTCTAGGGACACTCATTATCCTGAAATACAGGTTCCAAGGACTAAATTTCATGCTTACAGATTCAAGTACATAAAAGCAAATCCCCAGTCTGCATCACTTAACTTAATTTCGGATGCTGAACCCCCATTCTGTTTGACAGATCGTAGTTACTTACTGACTCACCATTAGTGATTTCTTAGCCACTTGGGGGGGTCTAACACTTCATCAATTCAGAGCACCCCCACCCCTGGGACCAGGATAAGTTTTGGGAGGGAGAGGATGTTAAGCCAATGTCCTGAGTAAAGATGTTTCCACTTCTCAGAGGTCATCTGGCTTGAACCTGAATAGGACCAAAATGGGCCTCGTCCTATCCAGCGCTTCGCCAGTCCATGGACTCCGACCTGACCCCCTACTCCAGGCCTGGGATACAGCCGAGCCCTCACCGCGTCTCCTGGGCACCTCTCTGTGCTTTTTGCACCTGAGACCCCTGACGGGTCCCCCCCGGGCCTGCCCTTACAGTTAACCCGCCCTTGAAAACCTTGGGGCCTTTGCATGCCACTCCACAGGGAGGACGTTCCCCGCGGCCCTGCCACTCTTTCCCACACTCAACTGTCACGCCAGGCCCTCCACGGCTCACTTCTTTTAGGCCTGCCTGCCCAGAGGAAGCATTTTACCTTCCCGCCCTTAGCTCCCCCAGATTCAGGGCGGTCTCTGTCTCACATCACCCCTCCCCAAATGTCTCTTTTTTTTTTTTTTCACTTACAGGATGAAAATCCATCCTTTTTTTTTTTTTTTTTTTTTTTTTTTTCACTTACAGAGTACCTGTTCTGCACCAGGAGTAAGTTGCTGTTTCATACCCACTATCCTTATCGTCACATGCCTCCTGCCAGGACAGTGTTAGGTCCACGTTGCAGATGACAGCCGGGGAGTTCAGAGAACCTCTGTAATCCCAACGGGGACAAGCGGAGGACACGGTGGGCCGTAGCCCGAGAATACTGTGTAGCAGCCATTATGGGTCTTGCACTAGATGATGAGTTCACGGAGGCAGAGGCCACTACCCTGAATCTGGGGCTTAGCGCAGAGTAGAAACGTGTCACTGGCTCCTAGCTGCAAGGAGAGGGAACTGAGCAAATGCAGAGAGGCGAGCTGGGACCATGGGAAATTAAGGAGAACTGATGTCCCCGGGAACCAGTGGCAGAGAATCAAGAAGGAACGAACTCCACTCTTTTTCTCTCTTCAGTCAGCCTGCCTCTGCTCCTGCCTGGCTCTGCAAGGTGACTCTTTTCTGTCTGTGGACCTGCTTCCCTATAGTCCCCATGACATCGGCTTTGGCTGACCTGGCCAGAAGTATGTTTAAATCCCTCAACACCACCCACATGGCCCAGCTGTTTAAGGTCTCCATGCCCATCTGATCGGCCCCGTTTGATCAGACTCCATTCTTGGTTAAGCCAGTGGTGGCCGGGCAAGGGGTGTGGGCAGGCAGGATGTAGTGGGCATCCCTACCCCCCTGCTTGGGAAAGGGCAGTTGTAGGAGTCGTGTTCAAGGTCACTCACCAATAACTAGTGGGTTGGGGACAAATGCTGATGTTCACACCTTCCCCTGCGAAACCAGTCAGCTGCCCTGTGGTTGCTTTTGCTGTTTTCCGGCAGATCAGCTCTGCCAGTGTCCCCATCTTCGTGTCTGAGCCCAGTGATGAGCAACTCCACTTCTACCCAATGACACTTCCCTCCCAGCCCAAGGATGAAGGCCCTTCCAGGTTAAAAGTGGTTCATATGCAAATCATCTGCTGTGAAATGGCAGAATGTAGTTCTCCAAGGGCTTCCAGAAAGGACAGTTCTGGGGGTTGAATGGCAGATTAATTCTGATCCACAAATTAATTTTGTCTCTTTGTATATCAAGGGTGTGCGAGACTTATTTAATTTGAAATAAATGTAATTATAGAAATGAATGAGCTATCAAAATTTTAAACATATGATCCATCAATATTGGCATGATGTGAGTGGCTGGTTATTATAAATAAAATGGGTCTTTGGCAATATGGAATTCAATTTCCCCCACAGAGTGTCTCATTATATCTTGACATCTGGGTTAATGCTAAATTACAATCCTTAATTTCCAAATCGGAGCTTAATTTCTAAATAGGAGGTTAACATAAATAACCTCTCCAGCTGTGGGGCTTCTGGGGGCTCTGAGGAGAGAAACTTCAAGGCAGAACAGTCTGTGGTTTTGTGCAATTATCTGCCCCTCCAAATTCTCTCCCACCGGTAGAGCGTTAGTTTCAGGGCAGAGGTAGGAACCATGGCGGCAACGCTTTCTGGCCCCTGAGGGTTTCCATGGGCTCCATCTGTTTGGTGTGATGGCCTGAGGCATGGAGGCCCTCCAGACAGAACTGTCCTGCTGTCCGAGCATCCAGGGCAGGGACGGGGCACCTTGTCCCTCACCTGCACCAGCCAGCCAGCCCCAGGGGGATTCGCCAGCCCTGCAGCCCATCGGACAGAGCAGGGCAAGGGGAGTGCTCTATCCAGTGACCATCACTGAAGGGGACACACAGGGACTTCAAAACCCACATCTAAGGGTGAGCTGAGGAGGGCAGGCATCTAGAAGGGGCCGGTGGAAAAATACCGCAGAGCGAGAGAAAGTCAAAATCATTCTGACGACTCGGAGGAAGAAGCTTCCTGAAAATGAATCGTGGCGATGGTCAGAGTAAAATCTCAGCAAACTGCCTAGCAGGGTCAAGATGATGATGCAGGGGGACACGGCTTCCGTAAGACAAGAGCAGGAAACCTGGAGGCAGGAAGGGTCTGTGCCTGAGGTCGAGGTGCAGGAGAAGGCAGGTGAAGGCGGGAGGAAGGCACTTGGAGAATTACAGTCCTCCCCCGGGGGCAGTAAAGGGCACAGGGGACTGGGACAGCAATGGGACTGATGGCTTTGAAGACCAACCTGGCCAAGTTTGCCCAGGATGCTGAAAAAAGGGGAGAAAATAGATGTAGACTGCGTGTTGAGGGCAGAGAACAGAGCCAATTTCATCATGAGCTGGAATAGATATTCCTAAGGGAGGAAGGAGCTTTTGCCGAAATCCCCCCATGTCCGGCCTTCCCTGCCCACTGCCTCCTCCCACCCCCTTCAGGCTGCTCTATTATTCTCCATAGCACTGCCCACAGCTGCCCGGAGCCCTGGTTCATTGCTTTCACTTGCTTAGTGACTGTTTCTCTTAGAATCTCTTCACTGTTGTATTCCCAGTGCCTGGAACGCAGAAATAATTTCTGGATGAGTGAAAGTGTAGAAGTAGTGATCAAATACAGTCTCAGAAAAAGATTTCCCAGCTAAAGAGCTGTGTGTGTCGATTAAAAAAAAAAAATCATTCAGAAGTGAACCAACCAATCAGGAAGGATACTCCTACATCGCAAAGCCTTTGGAATTAAATTATGAAAAAAAATTTCTTTTTAAAAAAAAAATTATTATTTTTTTAATGTTTATTTATTTTTGAGAGAGAGAGAGAGAGAGAGACAGAGCGTGAGTGGGGAAGGGGCAGAGAGAGGGGGAGACATGGAATCTGAAGCCGGCTCCAGGCTCTGAGCTGTCAGCACAGAGCCCGACGCGGGGCTCGAACTCACGGACCGTGAGATCATGACCTGAGCCGAAGTCAGACACTTAACTGACTGAGCCACCCAGGCGCCCTGAAAAAAAACTTCTTAAGCTACTAGGAAGAAAATTAAGAGTTACATCTCAAGGAACAAGAAGAGGTGTAGGCTCAGATTTCTCTTCTGATGCTTCAAATGCTAGAAGGCAATGGAGCCGTGGATAAGCCATTTTGAAAGAGAAGGTTCACGGCCCACGATGTTACAGACAGATCATCTGGCACAAGTGAAGAGAACTCACAGCCTCCTTCTAACATGCAAGCACTTCAGACCTCCAGTCTGTGTGCCCTCCCCGGAGACCATTAGCCATAGCCATGCCCTCTGGGCCACCCCAGAGTAGCAAATCACAGAACTCAGGAATGAGAGAGTTGTGCTATGAGACATCAGGTGTCCCTAGAAAGCTGGTCAGCCCCGCAAACCTCACCTGTCTGCACCAGGTGCACCGCTGTGGTTCCAAGAATCCGGTGGGGCTGGTGCCTCTGTCCACAATAGCCTCTGGGTGAGACTTAAAGCACCCAATTTAGTCAAAAGGGTGAGAATAATCATCCTGGAGAGAACAATGCTGTGACTGTCAAATAATCCACTGGAAAGTCCTCTCCTGGGGACAGGGTCTAATAGCAACCTCAGAAGCTCCATTCGAGAGGATTGCAACAATGTAATCACAATAGTAACAAAGATTATGGTCGCAACAGTAGTGAGAGGTGGAGAACAGCAGTGTGCTCAAAGCTTTCTAGCTCATTCTCGCCACAGCCCTTTTAGGTCAGTAATATCATCATGTATTCCCATTTTGTCTTTGGAGAAACCGAGGCTCAGAGAAGTTAAATGCCTCACTCACACGACTAGTAAGTAGCAGACCTGGATTCCAGCCTGAGCAGTTTGCGTAATATACGTTGTTCCTAAGTGCATATGAAACGTTCACAAAGATAGATGCGTTTGCTAGACCATGAGATAAGTCTCAATTGATTTCAAAAGATCGAAATCCTATAGAATATGTTTTTTGATAACAACAGAATTTAATTAGGAGGGAAAAGGAAAAAAACCCCAAACCCCCAAAACGAAAAACCCTAGAAAATTGTCCAAGTGTTGGATATATAGCATCCTTGTAAATAACCAATAACCTATAGGTCAAAGAAAAATAAACATGAGGGAAACCCAACAACATTTTTAACTTAATAATGAAAAAAAGCATCAAAAAATGTGGGATGAAGCTAAACCAGTACTTAGAAGGAGATTTCTATTAAAAACATTAGAAACTCAGGGGCGCCTGGGTGGCTCAGTCCGTTAAGCGTTCAACTCTTGATTTGGGCTCAGGTCATGATCTCATGGTTGTGAGATTGAGCCCTGTGTTAGGCTCCATGCATGGAGCCTGAGAAATCATAAATAAATAAAATAATAAATAAGTAAAAACTTAAAAAAATTAGAAACATATATTAGAAAAAAGAAAGTTTTAAAATCAATGACCTAAGTGTTCACCTGAAGAAGCTAAGTTCTTAAGAAAAGAAGTTCTTTGACCAGATAAATAAAATTGATAAGCTCCTAACAAAAATGATAAAGGGAAAAAGAGAGCAAATTATCACAATGAGAAAGGACAAAAGACATAACACTGTGTATCCTACAGACATTAAAAGAATAAAAAGGGAAACATTATAAACAACGCTGTGCCAATAAGTTTGACAACTCAGAGGAAATGAACAAATTCCTTGGAAAATATGCCTTATCCAAATGGACTCATTAAGAAATAGAAAATCAACCCTGTATCTGTCACACATTATATTCATAATTTTAACATTATTTCACACATACAAAAAATCCCTCTGGGTCAAGAAGTTTTCACTGGTGAATTCCATAACACAATGAAGAAAGGAAACAAAATGAATTTGATACAAACTCAGAAAACAGAGGAACAGGAATTACTTTCTAACTTGTTTTTTGAAGCCAGAATGACCCTGATACAACATCTGACAAAGGTGTGAGGGAAAAAGAAAATTATAGACCAATATTCCTTATGAATTTAGGCATAAAAAATCTTATATTTGTGGGGTCCTGGCTGGTTCAGTTGGAAGAGTGTGCAACTCTGGGTCTTGGGTTATGAGTTTGAGCCCCACCTTGGGTGTAGAGATTACTTTAAAAATTTTTTTTAAAATGAAGTATTCTCGTATTTGTTTCTTATTCATGCTGTAACAAATCACCACAGACTTGATGGCTTAAAACAAGACACATATTGTCTTACAGTCTTGGAAGTCAGAAGTAGGAAATCAGTTTCACTGGGCTGAAATCAAGGTATCAGCAGAGCCAAACTCCCCTGAGCTCAAGGGGAGAATCTATGTGTTTTTCTTTTCCAGTTTCTAGACTACCTTCCTTGCCCCGTACTTCTGCGTTCAAAGTCACTCAGCCATGCAGCATCTTGCTTTGTGGTGACATCTCCCTGTCTTGTGGGGGTGAAATCTCCCTCTGCCTCCCTCTTATAAGGACCCTTGTGATTACATTTAGAGCCCACCCAGACAATCCAGGATGATCTCTCCAGGTCAGAATCTTTAACTTTACTCATATCTTGAAAGTCCCTTTTGCAGGTTCCAGGGATTAGAATCTGGACCTCTTTGGGGACCATTCTTCAACTTATCACAATACTTAACAAAATATTAGCAAATCGAATCCCATCATCATGATTAAGTATAATTTACTACAGGAATTCAAGGCTGGTTTAACATTTGAAAATCAAAGATGTATTGGAAGGAAAGATGAGGGATCTTAATGGAGTGTTGGAAATATTCCTTGACTGAGATGTTGCTTATACAGGTGTATGCAGACATTAAAATACATTAAATTTGGGGCGCCTGGCTGGCTCAGTCAGAAGAGCAAGTGACTCTTGATCTTGGGGTTGTGAGTTGAAACCCATGTTGGGTATAGAGATTAATTAAATAAATATTATATATTATATGCTACACACACACACACACACACACACACACATATATATGGGCACTTGGGTGGGTTAGTCAGTTAAGCATCTAACTCTTGATTTTGGCTCAGGTTGTTCATGGGATGGGACCCTGTGTCATCAGGCTCTGCTCTGAGCTGCTTGGGATTCTCTGTCCCTCTCTCTCTGCCCCTCCCCTGCTCATGCTCTCCCTCTCTCAAAGTAAATAAATACACTTAAAAAATATATAAAATTTAACACTTATGATCTGTGCATTTTATTGTAAGTAAATTTTATCAGAAATAGAACAAAGCAATATAACAACAACAACAACAACAACCCAGAGAATTATTCCCAGCTTTTAGGCATTAATATCAATGAGGAAAACAGGGAGAGATCCAGATCCAGGAGGAAACCAAGGATTCGCTTCTGCACCTGTTGTGTTTGAGATAAGATTAGGCAAAGATGTCAGCCAGGCAGCTGCATATGGGAGAATGAGAGGGACTGATGGGCTGGTGCTTGGGTGTAGAGGCAGGGAGAAGAGGGCCCAGGGCTCGGAGCTAGGTTTCCTGCTTGGATGATTGGGTGGCCGATGAGGCCCTTTGGTTAGATGGGACCTCAGAAGGAGGGTGATGCTGGCTGAGCTATCTGGTGGTGTCTCCTGGCCCGGGAAAGAATAGGCAAGGATCCTGCTGGGCTATTCCTCCCCTCAGGGCTTGGCTTTCGTGGCTTCTATCAGCACAGACATGGTTCTGGGCGGCCAGCTGGTCTGCTCCATCGGGAACCTTCACATCTCACCTGTGGCTGCTGCCCCACCCACAATATGGCCGCCACGGAGGCCACTCTGCCTTTTCCACTGGTGGGGTCCTCTGTGGAGCCTACCCTGGTGTCTCCATGGGGCTTTCCCTAACACAACACCTTGCTAAGCAGGGAGTGCTGACCCTCTGACTTCACATGAGACATTTGGGTGCAAATGCTTGACCATCACTCTCTCTTTCAACATTTTATCCAGAAGTAATTTCAAACTTACAGAAAAGTTGCAAGGATAATACAGGAGCACCTATATACTATTGAACCAGATTCAGCCTTGGATAACATTTGGTTCCTTTTCTTTATCACTTGTGTTCTTCCCTCCTTCCCTCCCTCCTTCCCTTCCTTCTTCCCTTCCTCCCTTTCCCCTTCCTTCCTTCCTTCCTTCCTTCCTTCCTTCCTTCCTTCCTTCCTCCCACCTTCCTTCCTCCTTTCTTTCCTCTATCATCTATCTATCTATCATCTATCTATCTATCTATCTATCTATCTATCTATCTATCATCTATCTATCTATTGTCAGTTCTCATTATTCCCAACAGTTGTATTCTTCTTTAAAGTGGTCAAGAACACTGAATTAGTGAATACTGAACCGTTGCTCCTGGGGAAATACCGGGTTAGTTTCCCTCCAGCCTCTGGTTATATTTTCCTTCAACTAATCAACACATAACCTTGTCTTGTATGTGTTTCTGTTTAAAAATACCTTACCTGATATACATCCTTGATTCATGAACACTGAACTCATGGCAACTATCCTGCCACCCACGACTGGATACAGCTTACCCAACACACGTCCTTTCCCTCTAAGCTTTCTTGCAGATAGCACTGCAGCATTATATTTAAAGGCCATTGTAAGCAGCAAAATCGCCAACGAAAAGCACAAAAATGTGAAAAACATGGCATTAAATAGATCCTGAAAAGGTCACTTGTTTATTGTAGAAGAGTTGAAACAAGAAAGTAGGGTCTCTCACTGTGCACACTGGTGACTCAAATTTTCCATCCCTCTCTGTATGTCTGCAAAGGATGGCAAAAACTGGGTGAGTGTTGACTTGGGGGTTACAAACACATTTTAGTGAGTAGGCAAATTCGCAAATACAGAATCTGTGACCAAGGATTGACTGTGTGGGGACACCGTGCGTGTCTACAGTTGACCTCGAACGACATGGGATTGAACAGCATGGGTCCACTTACAAGCGGATTTTTTTCAATAAATACACCCATCCACTGTAAAAGCGTTTTCTTTTCCTTACAATTTTCTTAACATTTTCTTTCTTCTAGCTTACTTTATTGTAGGAATACTGTTTATAATACTTAATAACATGCAGAATAGGCGTTAATCGACTGTTGACGTTATTGGTATGGCTTCCAGTCCACAGCAAGCTATCAGTTAAGTTTGGTGGGGGGAGCCAAAAGTTAAACACAGGGGCACCTGGGTGGCTCAGTCAGTTAAGCATTGGACTCTTGATCTCGACTTGAGCTGACAGCGTGAAGCCTGCTTGGGATTCTGTCTCTTCTCTCTGCCCCTCCCCCACTCACTCACGCACGCTCCCTTTCTCTCTCTCAAAATAAATAAATAAGCTTTAAAAATTAAAAAAAAAAGTTAAACACAGATTTCAAACTGCGCAGGGAGTCGGTGCCCCAATCCCCATGTTATTCAAGGGGCACCTACATACACACGCACACACACACACACACACACACACACACACACACACACACAGAGATCTAATATGTTACTTTCCCATGGCTGCTATAACAAATTGCCACAAACTTGGTGGCTTAAAACAACACAAATTTATTCTCTTATAGCTCTGAAGGCCAGAAGTCCAACATTGGTTTCACTGGGTGAAATTCAAGGTGTCAGCCATGCTGGCCCCTTGAGTTTCCAGAGGAAAATGCATTTCCTGGCCTCCTCTGGCTTCTGGAGGCCCCTCCCTCAAGACAGCCTCCGGGAGCCTATGGTCACATCTCCAAGTGCTCCTTCTGACCTCTACGCACCCCCCCATAAGGACACCCGTGATTACATCAGGGCCCACCCAGATAACCCAGGGCAACCCTCCCATCTCAAGGTCCTTAACTGAATCACATTTGCAAAGTCTTTTTTTCGACCATAGAAGTTAACACCCACACGTTTCAGGGATCAGGACATAGATATTTTGGGGGGTCATTCTTCAGCCTGCCACAGCATGTTTGTGCGGTGGGTAGGTCCACACACATATACAAGCACACACAGGCTTTTCTTCTGAACTGTTTCAGAGGAAATGGCATACATCATTGCCCTTTACTCTTAAATGCTTCCAGGTCTGGTTCCTAAGAAGGACTTTCTCTTATACAACTATCCTAGAATTAGCAACATCAGGAAGTTTTCAATAGACACAACACTTTAATCTGCAGGCATATTCAAATTTTGCTCATTGGCCCAAGAATGTCTTTATTCTTCCTTCAGTGTGGGACCTAGTCTGGGATGACATTTGGTTGTCGTGTCTTGTTATCTTATTTATTTATTTATTTATTTTTATTTTTTTTTAATTTTTTTTTCAACGTTTATTTATTTTTGGGACAGAGAGAGACAGAGCATGAACGGGGGAGGGGCAGAGAGAGAGGGAGACACAGAATCGGAAGCAGGCTCCAGGCTCCGAGCCATCAGCCCAGAGCCCGACGCGGGGCTCGAACTCACGGACCGCGAGATCGTGACCTGGGTGAAGTCGGACGCTTAACCGACTGCGCCACCCAGGCGCCCCTCTTGTTATCTTATTTAATCTGGAGGATGTCCTCAGCTTTTATTGGTCTTTTATGGAGTTGACATTTTCCAAAACATACAGGCCTTAACAAAAAAAAAAATAGAGCACTGCCCATCTGAGGTCAGGTTCAGATCACGCAGCTCTGACTCCACGTTGTGTTCTCTGGAGGTCACGTCTGGAGGCCCACGTTGGGCATCTGCCCCTCGTGGTGACCTCAATGGTGATCAACCCCAGATGTGACCGGACGTCTCTACTTTATACGGGTTTTCCCCCTTGCAAACCAATAAGCAGTCCGGGGGAGGCACTTCAGACCATGTAAATTCCCCACCCGCCCCGTGGATTTACATCCATCCATGATTGTTACGTGAACCCTTCATAACTGAGAGGGTTGCACGCTGATGATTTTCTGCCACACATTTACCCCCTACAGCTACTAGTTGTCTGTCCCTCAGTGGCCTACTGTAAGCAAGAGACCCGTGCTCCTTCATTTACTTACTCCTCTGTTTACTCTTTACTATCAGTAAAACCTAGGGTTCTCAACCTTGGTGCCGTTGACATTTTGCACCAGATCATTCTTTCTGTGGAGTGGGGACAGCCCTGTGTGTTGAACGGTGTTCAGCAGCATCCCGGGCCTCTTCCCGATGGATGCCAGTAGCACCCCACTTGTGACCACCAAAATCGTCTGCGGACATCGCCCAGTGTCCTGGGAGACGAAGTCACTCCCGGTTGAGAATCAGTTATAGAGATTCACGGATTCCTGCTTGTTCTAGTGGCTGATATTGATTTTGATGCTTCGATTGTCCCGTATTCGGCCACCAGGAGCAACCTCCAGCATGGGTCCTGTGTCCTGCCTTTCCAGTCACCTCCTCCCTTTCTGCCTTGACAGGATGCGCCAGGCTCAGCCTGTGTGTTCCCCGCCCCCGCCCTGGCATCAGCCGTTCCTCCCAGGAGCCTGGCACAGCTGTCTTCTCACAGTCGTATCTAAATGTAAATTTGAGGATTGCAGACTGTACCCAGTGAAGTTCAAGTGCCCCTGGCCTCTCCCTTGTGCCTGGCTTCATCTCATCCCTCTGCCTGGTTTGCCCCTGCCCTGCCCTGCCCTTTCCACTCCCTTCCACTGCCACTGGTCTCCCAGTTGAGACATCTTGGCGGGAGTTCATGGTGTTGGTGTTTGAAGGGCAAGGAGCCACGCCATTAGGCTCCAGGCCCCCAGTCCCCTGCAAGGAGGGTTTGGCCCGTCTGACGGGCCTCTGGTTTCCTTGGGGGCAGGGGCCAAGGCGGCTGGGAAACGGGGAGAGGCCGATACTGGGGACACTCCTTGGTTCTGCGGCACCTGCCTCAGTACCGTGCGGTATTTTCCTCCCTTTCCTTCTGGCCTGT
Organism: Felis catus; assembly: GCF_018350175.1. NCBI lineage: Eukaryota > Metazoa > Chordata > Mammalia > Carnivora > Felidae > Felis > Felis catus. The sequence goes on from NC_058375.1 coordinate 117,287,159, forward strand.
TGCATGACAGGGAAGAGCCAGCCCGTGGAAGCCGCTGTTCTGTATTCCAAAGGCGGGTGCTGTGTCAAAGGTCATAAAGAATCATTGCGGGAGGGGCTCCAGGTTGCTCGTCAGCATGTCTCCAGGCCTGAGTTCACTTGTCGCTCCTGTAGGTAAATACCTAACCAAACTCTTAGACTGTGTGCCTCTTGAAGCCAGAGATTCTATATTTTATTATTAAAAATCACAACCACAGAAAAAGTGGAAAGAATAGTAGGATGGACACCTGTAAACCCTCCGCCCAGATGTAGTTGTTCCTAATTTGCCCTATTTGTTTTGTCAACATATGCATACAGATCAGTAGTGTTTGTTTTTTAACTGACCATTTGAAAGGAAGTTGCAGACGTCATGACATTTCTTACTTACATCCCTTAGCATGTGTCTCCTAAGAATTGAGGACATTTTCCTACAAAACCATTATCACACGTAAAGAGTTTAGAATAATTCTCTAATATCTTCTTTTTAAAAAAAAAATGTTGGGGCGCCCGGGTGGCGCAGTCGGTTAATCGTCCGACTTCAGCCAGGTCACAATCTCGCGGTCCGTGAGTTCAAGCCCCGCGTCGGGCTCTGGGCTGATGGCTCAGAGCCTGGAGCCTGTTTCCGATTCTGTGTCTCCCTCTCTCTCTGCCCCTCCCCCGTTCATGCTCTGTCTCTCTCTGTCCCAAAAATAAATAAAAACATTGAAAAAAAAATGTTTATTTTCGAGAGAGAGGGAGAGAGAGAGAGACAAAACCATTATCATACCTAAAGAGTTCAGAATAATTCTCTAACATCTTCTTTTTTAAAAAAACGTTTATTTATTTGAGAGAGAGAGAGAGACAGACAGACAGACAGACAGACAGAATCTGAAGCAGGCTCCAGGCTTGGAGCTATAAATACAGAGCCTGATGTGGGGCTCGAACTCAAGAACCATGAGATCATGACATGAGCCGAAGTTGGAAGCTTAACCGGCCGAGCCACCCAGGGGCCCCTCTAATATCTTCCAAAAACAGTCTGTATTCAAATTTCACCGACTGTCCCAAGACTGACCTTTATAGCTGTGTGTTTTTGTTTGTGTTTTTTCTCCCCCTACCGAACCAGTATTCAGTCAAGGTTGACTTTTAGTTGCTGGATCTTTCTGGTCTCTTTTCATCTAAAACCCCAATCTCTCCAGCTTTCATTTTCCCATGATGTTGGCCTCCCGTGGAGCCAGGCCAGGAGTCCTGGAGAGGGAGGGATGGTGCTACCTTCACCTGTGTGTCCTCAGTGCCCAGGGCAGGAGTGGGACTGGGCAGCAAATGGGCCGAGGAGCTGGGAGGCAGTCCCGTGGTGGCAGTGGAGTGGGGACAGGGTGGACCCCACTCCTGCCCCTGCCCCCCCCCCCCCAGAAACCTTCCGGCTGCTGGCCTGTCGCCCTGGTGTCTATTCCCACCCACCACACCTTCATGCCTCACAGTGACACAGGTTGATGTCCGCGCTCATGCTTTGGGAGGTTTAATCTGTTTTATTGAATTTCCAGATTCTCAAATCAATACCATAAGAACATCCAGAAGAGAGAGAATCCCACTCTGGGTATTTTGGCAAACAGAGTTAATATTTACGCCCTGGTGGTTTCCCTTGACGGCCTCAAATAGCTTATTAAGTCTCACCACGAGGGAGTACCTCACCCAACGTGAGCCAGCATAGGGCACAGGGAAGCCACACGCTGCCACCCTCCAGGGGCCTCATTTCCAGGCCAAGGTGGGGGCGAGGTGGGGGCCACAGGGGCGTTGGCCAGGAGGGGCGGTGCTCACGAGGCACTTTTAGCGGGCCCACGTGCAAGTTATTTTGAACCTCTCTGCATAGCTCCTTAATAACAGAACCTCCTGCATTAGACGGGACCGTTATGTGCCAGCTTGGCCCTCTGAACCCCTACCAGGGCAATGGCCTGGCCACAGCGGTGTGGACCGAGCAGAGGCAACTGACAGGTGAATTCTTTCTCTGGGATTTTGAAGTAAGAGAAGTTGCCTATTAGCAGGGGCCCTTGAGATGGAGAAGGCCATGTTGGGGCCATGCAGGGACGCAAGCTGGCTGGTCGCAGGCAGGGGACGAGGCCCAGAGAGAAGCAGGAGAGGAAACTGACAGGCTGAAGAGGGGGCAGGAGGCCAAGAGGCTCCCGAAACACTGCCGCTGTGGGTTCCAGGGGCCTCGAGGTGCGTCCACTTGTCCTTGGAGAACCCTCTATTCCTTACAAGGGCCTCTTTGTTAGCTGGCAGGTGGGGGAAGGTGAGTACCTCTACACTGAAGGGTGCTGGCCTGCCACTCCACTGCCTGGAGGGTCGTTGAGTTTGAAATGAGGCAGTGCTAGGCAGGGTAGTTAGGCAAGTTAATAGGGCGGGGCGCTAATCCCTGCCTACCTCCTGCCCGCAAGGCCTGCCTGCAGGGGTGCTGAGCCACAGGGTTTACAGGCTTGAGAGGATTGGAAGGCAACCCCCAGGCCATCCCAACCCCCTTAGCCACCCTAAGGCTAGACATCTCTCTCATCGAGGCACTACAGGAGCACACGGTTGGGGTTGGATACAGCTGGCACAGAACCGGAAACCGAGTACCTCCCAAGGTGCCCCTCAGGATGGGTCCATGCTGGACAAGCAAGGGCCCTGGTGGAGCCCAGCCTGGCCACGGGTGCAGAGCCCAGCATGAACCACACTGTAAAGAAGGATGGGGTCAGGCCAGTATCTTGGAGAAAGGGGGCAGTGAACGTGGCTTTAAAAGATAAGGAAGGCACAGGGATGGGCTAAGGGCCGTGGGGTCCCAAGAATGGCTTGCTGGTGTTTCTCGAAGGCCAGAAAAGGGCCCTGACTCCATCTTACGCCCTTGGCAGCAGGTGGTTAGACGTTAAGTGAGGCCTCCTCGGGACCAAGGGGAGTGGTCACCTCCGGGTGCAGGTGGCACCGGGGTTTGTGGTCTATGAAAAAACAAAGTATCAAAACATCAATGAAACAGACGAATGGTTGATCCTTGCTGATTGTCATCTCCCAGCAGCAATTCGAAACGTCAGTGACAACATTTTCCTCTGTAAAACTGGGAGATCATGACCTGAGTCGAAGTCAGGTGCTCAACCGACTGAGCCCCACCGATGGTTATTTTAGAACTAAACAATAAATCAGAAAAATAAAACATTATGTCACCATATGATTCTGTAAATATCTGAATCGTACCCTTGGCAGATGTTTTAATTTTATTAAAAGCCACCTACGAGTTACAGCCAGTTATTTATATAAAATATTATTACCTCAGCCTGTAACTAAAGGATCAAAGTTCAAACTGCGAGGTAGATCTAAAAAATGCTAAACAGTTGATTTTTTTCTGTGAAGTATTGTAATATTTTATTCCTTTTTTGTGTGTCTTTTCTTTTCAAGTTTTTAAAATTTTTCTTCACCTGGAGACGCCTGGCTGGCTCAGTCGGTTGAGCGTCTGACTTCAGCTCAGGTCATGATCTCACGGTTTGTGAGTTCAAGCCCCGCATCTGGCTCTGTGCTGACAGCGCAGAGCCCGCGTTGGATCCTCTAGTCCCCTTCTCTCTCTGCCCCTTCTCTGCTTGCACTCTCATTCTCTCAAAATGAGCATTAAAAAAAATTTCTTTACCTGAATGGTCGTGTGCATGTGTGCGTGTGTGTGGACGTGCGTATGTGATTTTCAGTAAGAGAGAAGTTTCACTATCGGTGTTCTCCTCTGGTTATTAATACTTTCTCGTTACATGATTATACAGGAAGTAGGTTCATCGTAAGAGACGGGGGCGAGGGGGTCATAGATGAGCTCCTGGGTGTCAAACCGCTTGGCAAGTCACACGGAGGCTCTCAGAAGCCAGCACTCTGCACTCCCCACGCCCTGCAGGCAGCCGGTGCTCACAGTGTGGCCTGGTGAAAGCCAGGGGACCTTCCTGTGCCTCAGTTTCTCAGCCTGGGAATGGAGATAGCCACTCTCACATGGCTACTGGGGGCCCCCAGGCAGTCAGGCTCCAAACCCCTGCTGGCTGAGGTGTGAGAGAGGAGCAGAGGGTCAGGGCCTGACGGGGGAGCCCGCAGGCTCGCGTTTTGGCAGAAGGCAGACTGGGCTTCTCCACTCCACCCGGGTGACCGTCGGTGAACTCCGGCCCTTCCTGAGCAGCTGTTTCTCAGCTGTAAGAAGAGATGGTAACTGCTCTCTTTGAAGTCTCTGGGGGTGGGGGGGGGGGGAGAGATACATGAAATAGCACACACAGCAGCCTGGCCCGGCCCCGGGCTCATGGCAGGTGTGCCGTCGAGAGAAGGCAGTTTCTATAACCACAACCTGGGGGGAGAAGTAGCCTCTTGAGGACTGACGGGAGCCTCTGGAGGGCAGCAGGGGTACCAGGAAGGAGGAGGATCCGATCCAGGGCAGGAAGAGGGCAATCCAGCTCCCTCCACATGCCAACCGCACTGGCCTTCCCGGATTTCCCTCCTGTTCTTCCCACGGGGCTCCAGGCCCCCGCGCCCTCCAGGGACGCCCAGCCCAGACCCGGCTGTCATCAGAATCACCTTGGCGGCTGTCACATAATCCAGACTCCTGGGCTCCACCCCTAATGATTTAGATTCCACAGGTATGAGTTGGGAAATATGAGTCTTTTTTTAATTGAGGTAAAATTCACAGAACATAAAATTAACTATTTAAAAAAAATGTTTGAAGTTTATTTATTTTTGAGAGACAGGGAGAGAGAGAAAGAGAGAGAGAACGAGCGGGGAAGGGGCAGAGAGAGAGGGGGAGGCACAGAATTCGAAACAGGCTCCAGGCTCTGAGCTGTCAGCACAGAGTCCGACGCAGGGCTCGAACTTGGGAACAGCGAGATCACGACCTGAGCTGAAGTCAGACGCTTAACTGACTGAGCCACCCACGCGCCCCTAAAATGCACTATTTTCGAGTATACTCTTCGGTGTCGTTTAGTGAGTCACAGTTTCATGCAATCACAGCTGTAGTTCCAAATATTTTCATCACCCAGAAGAGGAAACGATATAAGCAATCACGTTCTATCCTCCCTCCTGCTAACACCTGGCAACCAACTAATAATCTTTCCGTCCCTGGGCTTACCTGTTCTGAGCACTTTATATAAATAGAAATGTATAATATGTGACCTTTTATGTCCGGTTTCTTTCACACAGCATCATGATTCCAGAGTTCATCCGTGTTGGGGCTTATATCCGTTCTTCCTTCCTCTGTATGGCTGAATAAAATTCTTTCGTGTGGATATACCAATTTTTCTTACACATTCCCCAGTAGATGGACATTTGGCTTGTGTCATGACGCTGAATACCTTTTCAGGTGCTTGTTGGCCATTTGTAGATCTTCTTTAAGACAATGTCTTTTCAAATTATTTGCCCATGGGGGGAAAAATGGGTTCTTGTCCTTTTGTCGAGTTGTAAGAGTTCTTCATGCATAATGGACTTCTCATATACGCAAATATTTCCTCCCATTTTGTGGGTTGTCTTTCAACTTTCTTAATACTGTCTTTTGAAGCATAAATTTTTAAATTTTGATGAAGTTCAGTGTATCTCTTTTTGTTGTTGTTGTGTGTGTTTCGGTGCCATATCTAAGAACCCATTGACTAATTCAAGGTCATGAAGATTCATCTCTACATGTTCTTCTAAGAATTCTACCATTTTAGCTTTCCCATTTGGGTCTGATTCGTTTTGAATCAAGTTTTGTGTGTGTTGTGAGGTAGGAGTCCAATTTTATTCTTCTGTATGTGGCCATCCAGGTGTCCACCGCCCTTTGTTGAAAGGACTCTTCCTTCCTTATTGAATAGTCTTGCACCCTTCTCAGAAATCAATTGACCATAGACATATGAGTTTATTTCTGGACTTGCAATTCTCTTCTATTGATCTATATGTCTTCTATATGATCCTTTTGTTAGTTCTGCAGTGGTTTGATGACTTCAGCTTTGTAATAAGTTTCAGTATCAGGAAACGTGAGTTTTCCAACGTTGCTTTTCTTTTTCAAGATTGTTTTGCCTATTTAGAGACCCTTGAAATGCCATATGAATTATAGGATCGGATTTTCCACACACACACCCCCCCTTCACTCTAAATTTAAGTAATTTGAGTTTTCTCTCTTTTTTCCATAGTCAGCCTATGGAAAGGTTTTTAAATTTTGTACATCTTTTTAATGAACCAACTTTTGGTTTCCTTAATTTTCTCTATTGTTTTACTCTTCTCTGTTTCATTTATCTATGCTTTAATCTTCATTCTTTGATTCTTTCTAGTGGTTTTGAATTTAGCCTTGCTTCTTTCTACCGTCCCTTGAGGGGTGAATTTAGCTTATTGGTTTGGGATAATTTTTCTTTTTTTTTTTTATTTTAATATATGAAATTTATTGTCAAGTTGGTTTCCATACAACACCCAGTGCTCATCCCAAAAGGTGCCCTCCTCAATACCCATCACCCACCCTCCCCTCCCTCCCACCCCCCATCAACCCTCAGTTGGTTCTCAGTTTTTAACAGTCTCTTATGCTTTGGCTCTCTCCCACTCTAACCTCTTTTTTTTTTTTCCTTCCCCTCCCCCATGGGTTCCTGTTAAGTTTCTCAGGATCCACATAAGAGTGAAACCATATGCTATCTGTCTTTCTCTGTATGGCTTATTTCACTTAGCATCACACTCTCCAGTTCCATCCACGTTGCTACAAAAGGCCATATTTCATTTTTTCTCATTGCCACGTAGTATTCCATTGTGTATATAAGCCACAATTTCTTTATCCATTCATCAGTTGATAGACATTTAGGCTCTTTCCATAATTTGGCTATTGTTGAGAGTGCTGCTATAAACATTGGGATACAAGTGCCCCTATGCATCAGTACCCCTGTATCCCTTGGATAAATTCCTAGCAGTGCTCTTGCTGGGTCATAAGGTAGGTCTATTTTTAATTTTCTGAGGAACCTCCACACTGCTTTCCAGAGCGGCTGCACCAATTTGCATTCCCACCAACAGTGCAAGAGGGTTCCCGTTTCTCCACATCCTCTCCAGCATCTATAGTCTCCTGATTTGTTCATTTTGGCCACTCTGACTGGCGTGAGGTGATATCTGAGTGTGGTATTGATTTGTATTTCCCTGATAAGGAGCGACGTTGAACATCTTTTCATGTGCCTGTTGGCCACCCGGATGTCTTCTTTAGAGAAGTGTCTATTCATGTTTTCTGCCCATTTCTTCACTGGGTTATTTGTTTTTCGGGTGTGGAGTTTGGTGAGCTCTTTATAGATTTTGGATACCAGCCCTTTGTCCGATATGTCATTTGCAAATATCTTTTCCCATTCCTTTGGTTGCCTTTTAGTTTTGTTGATTGTTTCCTTTGCTGTGCAGAAGCTTTTTATCTTCATAAGGTCCCAGTAATTCACTTTTGCTTTTAATTCCGTTGCCTTTGGGGATGTGTCGAGTAAGAGATTGCTACGGCTGAGGTCAGAGAGGTCTTTTCCTGCTTTCTCCTCTAAGGTTTTGATGGTTTCCTGTCTCACATTCAGGTCCTTTATCCATTTTGAGTTTATTTTTGTGAATGGTGTCAGAAAGTGGTCTAGTTTCAACCTTCTGCATGTTGCTGTCCAGTTCTCCCAGCACCATTTGTTAAAGAGACTGTCTTTTTTCCATTGGATGTTCTTTCCTGCTTTGTCAAAGATGAGTTGGCCATACGTTTGTGGGTCTAGTTCTGGGGTTTCTATTCTATTCCATTGGTCTATGTGTCTGTTTTTGTGCCAAATTTTTCTTTTTAAATGTATGAATTTATAGTTATAAATCTGCCTCCTCACTGCTTTCATGCATCTAACATGGGTTTGTTTGTTTGTTTTTTCATTTTTTACTGTTTATTTGTTTTTGAGAGACAGAGCACCAGCAGTGGAGGGACAGAGAGAGAGGGGGACACAGAATCTGAAGCAGGCTGCAGGCCCTGAGCTGTCAGCACAGAACCTGATGCCGGGCTTGAACCCACGAATCGTGAGATCATGACCTGAGCTGAAGTTGGACGCTCAACCAACTGAGCCACCCAGGTGCCCCTGTTTTGTTTTGTTTTGTTTTCATTTTCATCTCAAAGTATTTTCTTATTTCACTTGTAATTTCTTTTTTTTGACTCATTGGTTGTTTAAGAATGTGTTCAATTTCCATATACTCATGAACTTTCCATTTTTCTTCTTTATTTCTAGTTTCACTCCATTGCAGTCATTCTTTTTTTTTTTTCCAACGTTTATTTATTTTTTTGGGGACAGAGAGAGACAGAGCATGAACGGGGGAGGGGCAGAGAGAGAGGGAGACACAGAATCGGAAACAGGCTCCAGGCTCCGAGCTGTCAGCCCAGAGCCCGACGCGGGGCTCGAACTCGCGGACTGCGAGATCGTGACCTGGCTGAAGTCGGACGCTTAACCGACTGCGCCACCCAGGCGCCCCTACAAGTCATTCTTTAAAGTCAGCTTTCCTGGACATAGAATTCTTGGCTGGTTTGTTTTCTCTCTTTCAGCACTTAATTTCATATTCTGACCAATGCAAGTTTCTGATGAGGAGACTTGTTAATTTTTTAATGGATCCCTTGTTGGTGATGATTAGTTGTCTCTTACTGCTTTCAAGATGCTTTCTTTGTATTTGTCTTTCAACAATTTGGCTACACTGTCTTTCAATGTGGGTCTTTTTGAATTTACTCGGCTTAGAATTTGTTGAGCTTTTTGGATGTGTAGATTCATATCTTTTATCAAATCTGAAAAGGTTTGGGCCATTATTTATTCATTCAAACATGCTTTCTTCCTCATTCTTTCTTTTCTCTCCCTTCGGGACTCCTATTGTACATATATTTGTATAATTGATGGCACCCCACAGGTTTCCTAGGCTCTGTTTATTTCTCTTCACTCATATTCTGCTCTTCACTGGGATAATCTCAACTGACCTATCTTTCAGTTCATTGATTCTTTCTTTTGCCTGCTCAAATCTGCTGTTGAAGTGAATTTTTCATGTCGGTTCTGTACTTTTCCACTACTAAATTTCTATTTGATTTCTGTTATGGTTTTCTCCTTATCCACATTCTCTGTTTGGTAAGATATGATTCCCCTGGTTTCCTTTAGTTCTTTCAACATGTTTAAAACAATTTATTTGAAATCTTTGTCTAATGAATCCAATGCGTGAGCCTCCTAATCGACAGTTTCTAATAATTTTTTTTCTCCTGTGAATGTACCATATTTTTTTTATTATTTGCATGACTCATAAGTCTTTGTCAGAAACTAAAGATTTGTTGGCAACTCTGGAAGCCAGATTCTCCTTCCCTCCCCAGGGTTTGCTGTTGCTTGTTAGGTTGTTGTGTGCTTGTTTGGTGACTTTCCTAACCTATTTCTGTAAAGTCTGTATTGTTTGTCATCTGTGACCACTGAAGTCTGTGTTCCATTAACTTAGTGGTCAACTAGTGTTTTGAAGAGTTTTTATTTGTCTGTTTTGTTTTAATGCTTGGGACTAAAAAAAAAAAAAAACAGAGAAAAAGAAGAAGAAAAAACTACTTTCCCAGTCTTTGAAGATTGCCTCTGTATAGGGACATTTCTTCAATGCTTAGCCCGCCATTTATCACTCTGTCTTAGCCTCCACTTCCTGCTTGTATGGAGACTGAAGGTCAGCCAGAGGTGAAAGCTTAGGGTCTTCTCAGATCTTTTTTTTTTTTTAATGTTTATTTATTTTTGAGAGAGAGAGAGAGAGAGAGAGAGAGAGACAGAGAGAGAAAGAGAGAGAGGCGGAGAGAGAGGGAGACACAGAATCCAAAGCAGGTTCCAGGCTCTGAGCTGTCAGCACAGAGCCTGACACGGGGCTCGAATCTATGAACTGTGAGATCATGACCTGAGCTGAAGTTGGACACTTAACCAACTGAGCCACCCAGGCGTCCCTCAGATCTTTTCTAAGCCAACATCCAGCCCTGGTCATACCTGTGATCTTCTTGGCATTCTGCCAACCAAGAATAATCTACTTGGCAAAGTCCTCCTTCAAAACTGGAGGAGAGATAAAGAATTTTCCAGACAAGCAAAAGCTGAAGGAGTTTATCACCATTTGGCCAATCTTACAAAAAATTGTAAGCTTTAAGCTAATATGAAAGACCACTAATTAGTAACAGGGAAAGATATGAAAGTAGAAATGTCATTGGTAATGGTAAATATATGGTTAATGTCAGAATACTCTAATGCTGTAATGGTGATGGGTAATCACTTATAAATTTAGTATAAAGGTTAAAAGACAAAAGTAGTAAAAATAACTACAGTAGTTTGTTAATGGATATATAGGACAAAAGATGTAAATTGTGACATCAAAAACATAAAATGTGGGAAGGGGAGAGTAAAAATGTAGAGCTTTAATGTGCATAAGTTGTTACCAACTTAAAAGAAACTGTTGTAAATGTAAGGTGTTTTTTATAAACCTCATGGTGACCACAAAGCAAAAACCTATCATAGATAACACAATTGATAGAGAAAGGAATTTAAGCATACCACTACAGAAAATCATCAAGTCACAAAGGAAGACAGCAGGAGAAGAAAGAAACAAAGGAATTACAAGACAACCAGAAAACAGTTAACAAAATTGTCATAGTAAGTTCATACCTATTGATAATTACTTTAAATGTAAATGGATGAAATTCTCCAATCAAAAAACATAGAATAGTTTGAGTGGATAATAAAAACAAGACCCAAATATATGCTGACTATAAGAGCCTCACTTTAGCTTTAAGGACACACACACACACACACACACACACACACTGAAAGTGAAGAAATGGTAAAAGATACTTATGCAAATGAAACAAAAAGAAAGCAGGGGTAGCTATACTGATATCAACCAAAATGGACTTTAGGATAAAGACTGTAATAAGAGACAAAGATAGTCATTATATAATGGTAAGTGGGGTCACTCCGACAAGACTATATAACATTTGTAAGTATTAATACACCTAACATAGAAGGGCCTAAATATATAAGCACATATATGCAGACCTGAAGAGATAGTATAATAATAGTAGGAGCCCTCAATACCCCACTTTCAACAATGGACCAATTATCTAGACAGAAAAATCATAAGGAAACATTGAACTTAGACCACACATTAGATCAGAAGGATTTTTTTTTAATTTTTTTTTTCAACGTTTATTTATTTTTGGGACAGAGAGAGACAGAGCATGAACGGGGGAGGGGCAGAGAGAGAGGGAGACACAGAATCGGAAACAGGCTCCAGGCTCTGAGCCATCAGCCCAGAGCCTGACACGGGGCTCGAATTCACGGACCGTGAGATCGTGACCTGGTTGAAGTCGGACACTTAACCGACTGCGCCACCCAGGCGCCCCTAGATCAGAAGGATTTAACAGACACTCACAGAACATTCCATCCAGAAGCAACAGAATACACAGCCTTCTCAAGTGCACAAGGATTGCTCTCTAAGAGAGATTATACGTTAGGCCACAAACAAGCCTTAATAAAATGCAAATCAAACCGATAATGAGAGAGCACCTCACGTTTCTAAAAATGACTATAATTAAAAAGAGAAGAATCATAACAAGTGTTTGGTGAGGATATGGAGAAAAGGGAACTCTTGTGCACTGTTGGTGGGAATATAAATTGGTGCAGCCACTGTGGAAAACATCATGGCAGATATTTAAAAAATTAAAAAAAAAAAAAGAAAGAAAGAAAAGAAAAATAGAAATACCACATGACCTAGCAATTCACTTCTGGATATGTATTCACAGGAAATGAAATCACTGTCTCAAAAAGATCTCTGCACCCAAATCTTCATTGCAGCTTTATTCATAATAGCTAAGACATGAAAAACCCTAAGTGTCCATCAATGGATAAATGAATAGAGAAACTGTGAGATATATACCAGCATGGTATCTATAATTAGCAATACCGTATTGTATATTTGAAAGTTGCCAAGGGGCGCCTGGGTGGCTCAGTCGGTTAAGCGTCCGACTTCAGCTCAGGTCACGATCTCACAGTCCGTGAGTTCGAGCCCCGCGTCGGACTCTGGGCCGATGGCTCAGAGCCTGGAGCCTACTTCCGATTCTGTGTCTCCCTCTCTCTCTGCCCCTTCCCCGTTCATGCTCTGTCTCTCTCTGTCTCAAAAATAAATAAACGTTAAAAAAAAAAAAGAAAAAAAAAAAGAAAGTTGCCAAGAGAGGGGTGCCTGGTGGCTCACTCGGTTAAGCATCTGCCTCTTGATCTCAGCTCAGGTCTTGATCTCAGGGTTGTGAGTTCAAACCCCAGGTTGGGCTCCATGATGGGCACAGAGCCTACTTAAAAAAAAAGAAAAAAGAAAAAAGAAAAAAAGTTGCTAAGACAGTAGATCATAAAATTCTCATGATAAGAAAACAACTTACAACTTTGTGAAATGACAGATGTTAACTAAACTTATTGTGGTAATCATTTAATAATGTGTATATATACCAAATCATTATGTGTTATACCTAAAACGGATACAATATTATATGTCAATTGTGTCTCAATAAACCTGAAAAAAAAAGATCGATAGGATCCAATCTTCAGGAGCCCACAGTGATCAAAGCTAGAACAATTTGAGCGAGAAACTAAATTATGGTATTCGATCTTAACCCAAAGAACAAAATAAAATCCACATGTCCATACTGATATAAATAATCAGATAAATGAATAAACGGTAAACAGAGGCAGCTCTTCATTACAACTGAATTCTATTAATAAATGTAGGAGAAAAGAGAGAAATATATATTTTCATGTATATATGAAGTCCCAACATCTACAGTCAGCAAGCTGGAGACCCATTAGAGACAATGGTGTAGTTAGAATCCGAGTCTGAGCTGGAAGGCAGGGACAACCGATGTTCCAGTTCAAAGACAGGCAGGCAGAGATCAAAATCTCCCTTACACCAACTTTTCACACTACTGAAGTCTTCAGTTGACTAGACGAGGCCCACCCACCGCATGGGGGAGTACAATGTTATGCTCACTCTACTGATTCAAAAGTTAATCTAGGGGCGCCTGGGTGGCGCAGTCGGTTAAGCGTCCGACTTCAGCCAGGTCACGATCTCGCGGTCCGCGAGTTTGAGCTCCGCGTCAGGCTCTGGGCTGATGGCTCAGAACCTGGAGCCTGTTTCCGATTCTGTGTCTCCCTCTCTCTCTGCCCCTCCCCCGTTCATGCTCTGTCTCTCTCTGTCCCAAAAATAAATAAACGTTGAAAAAAAAATTAAAAAGAAATAAAAAATAAAAAAAAGTTAATTTAATCCAGAAACACCCTCACAGATGCGCTAAACCAATGTTTAATCAAATATCTGGGCACCTTGTGGCTCAGTCAAGTTGACGGATAAAATTAACCATCTTAGCTGGTTCTTGGGTTCTCGCCTAAAGACAACTGGTAGATGGTGGTGCCCACTGGTAAGTGGTGGAGATGAGGAAGCCTGGAGGAGAGGGAAGTTTGGAGACGAATGTTAGAGATGCCTGCGAGACCCCCAAGGGACTGTCAAGCAGGCAGTTGAATATAAGAATCTGGAGTTCACGAGTAAGGTGTACATTTAGAGCCATTGGTGCATAGATGGGATTTAAAGCCTTGAGATGGCGTTGAGCGCACCAAGGGAGAGAAGCAGAGGAAAGGGCTGGGCAGTGAGCCTGGGGTCCTCTACCATTCAAAGCTCAGTGGGTTGAGGAACCAGTGGCAAGACGCTGAAGGAATGGCCCTGAGGCCATCACCTGTTCTGTTTTCAACACTGGCTGACATGGGGGTGTATCGGTTGCAAATCCGTGTAACCAGACAAGCATCTGACCCCCCACTGCCCCCAGTTCTCTGGCTGACCTCCCCCCCCCGCCCACCGTTTGCTAAGTCCATCCCAGCCCAATACACATTGCTGAGTGCCTCCTATGTGACAAAGACAGGGCACCCGCCAGCAAGAGGCTCACTGTCTAATGGGGAAATTGACTGTTGGCAGAACGCGTCAGTGCCCAGGGAGATAACTCTCACTTATTCAAGCAGTAATCCATTGATCGAACCCCTACTGTAGAGTCAGGTACAACTGAAAGAACTAAGAATTGCAAAACCAGAGGAGACACGCATGGCCTGCTTTCTAGGATCTTACAGTCTAGTGAGAACACGGACGTCAAACAGGTATCTCACATTTTATTTTTTTTAAATTTTTTTTTTCAACGTTTATTTATTTTTGGGACAGAGAGAGACAGAGCATGAACGGGGGAGGGGCAGAGAGAGAGGGAGACACAGAATCGGAAACAGGCTCCAGGCTCCGAGCCATCAGCCCAGAGCCCGACGCAGGGCTCGAACTCACGGACCGCGAGATCGTGACCTGGCTGAAGTCGGACGCTCAACCGACTGCGCCACCCAGGCGCCCGATATCTCACATTTTAAAATACGGCCAATTCTCTCCTGGGAGACTCTATCGTACGCTCTACTGAGAGCCAGACCTACCTAGAGAGGGAGGAAGGTTGCTTTGCAGGAACTGACCACCCTCCGCTCCCCTGCCTCTCTCTCGCTCCCCCCAAACTTCACCGTCAGCGTGTGATGCAGAGGGCACAACCGGAAGGAAATGAGTCATTTTATTTCAGTTCATTTTTACAACCAACATAGGGAACAGAGTTGTTTCTGTGTTCCACTACCTGGCAAGCCGGGCAGATGAAGTTAAGCAGAGGCTGACGTAGCTCCACACGTGCCTGTATACACACCACACACACACACACACACACACACACACACACACGTGTGCAACCCCCCCTCCCCCCCCACTCACACACTGTTTTCTGGCTTCCAAATTTCTTAAGTGTTAGGTCATTTTCCTCCCTGGCCAAATGGCTGTCTGCCGAGTGCCGGGCGGCCCATAAATCGTCCCACCCGTAATATAAAACACAGCCCTTATTGACAGCGGGTCTGCTCGTAGAAGCCGTGCTGCCAGCTCGTAAAGCAGGGCCTGGTGTCACTCCCACCGAGCGGAGGCAATAAAGGGCACGGGGGAATTACCTCGCGCTCCGGCAGCTGGCCGCACCGCAGGGACCACGGCAGCGGGCCTAATGGGTCCCCCGCCCCCACCGCCTTGTAAAGCATTACAGTTACACACAATCCCTCCCCTGTCCCTTGGCCCCATCGTCAGACGTTCTCAGCCGGTGCCGCAGGGGATGACCATTGCCCAGCTCTCTCTGTCCAGACCCGCGGGCAGCACGGCCCCCTGCTGGGACAAGGCTCCCCGGGGGCAGCCGGTTCCCCAACCTTCAGGGGTCCTCAGGATCATCTCCCTCCCCGGTGACTGTTATCCCAAACCTTCCGCACTTTTCTCGAGCCTCTGATCACGCTTCTCCCAAAAGACTGCCCAACGCCTAGGGCGACGGAGAGGACGGGCCTTTATTCTCCCCAGTCCCAAGCCCGCAAGTCTAGCTCCATCTGCTGAGAAAAAAACCACAAACAAACCCTCTCCAGCTACTGTTGTCTCGTTCCTTTTCCCTCCCCTGGCAAACTTCTTCAAAGAGTTGTCTCTAACTGCTTTCGTCATTTCCCACCTCCCACTCCCTTTGCCCACCGCCCAGCCCACCCGGCTTCTGCTCCCGTCACCAATGAGCTCATTCTGCAAGTGTCAATCACCCAGTGAGTTCAAGCTCACAGGTGCCCTAGAGGAAAAGAACAAAGCAGGTAGGGGAGGTGGGTGTGTCATTTTAAATAGGGTAGTTAGGACAGCAAAGAGCTGGAGGAGGCAAGGTGTGAATTGTGAGTCGTGTTTATATATCGGGAAGAACATTTCAGCAGTGGGAACAGCCAGTGCAAAGGCCCCGAGGCAGAGTGTGCCAGGCGTATACATGGGACAGCAAGGGAGTCAGGGTAGATGAGGTGGTGGGGAAGGAAAGACCATGAGGCCTGAGACAGCCTTGGATGCCATAGGTCTTGGGCTGGCTAGGAGAGGCATGGGGTCAGTGCTATGCAGAGAAGTGACATGATTTTTTTTAATGTTTATTTATTTTGATATATAGAGAGAGACAGAGAGAGAGAGCCAGGAAGGGGCAGAGACAGAGAGAGAGAGAGAGAAAGAGACAGAGAAAGAATCTTTTTTTTTTTTTTTAAATTTTTTTTTTTCAACGTTTATTTATTTTTGGGACAGAGAGAGAGAGCATGAATGGCGGAGGGGCAGAGAGAGAGGGAGACACAGAATCAGAAATAGGCTCCAGGCTCCGAGCCATCAGCCCAGAGCCTGACGTGGGGCTCGAACTCCCGGACCGCGAGATCGTGACCTGGCTGAAGTCGGACGCTTAACCGACTGCGCCACCCAGGCGCCCCAGAGACAGAGAAAGAATCTTAAGCAGGCTCCACACTGTCAGCACAGAGCCTGACCCGGGGCTCGATCTCACGAACTGTGGGATCATGACCCGAGCCAAAATCAAGAGTCAGAGAAACTTAATGGACTGAGCCACCCAGGCACCTCTAGTGACATGATCTGAAAGTTTGCTCCAACTGGGGAATGAGAAGAGGCTATCGGAGACAAGAGTGGGGTGGGGGCCGGTAGACCAGCAGAAGGGCTTGGGATGGACGGCAATATCGCAGGGGCACAGAGAGCTGGGAAACCAGTTCTCTGCAGGAAGCAAAGAAAGCCCCGGGGTGAGATCATTTCACTGAGAAACGCTCCTGGCTCCTGTCGTGTCGGAGTCGCACCTCCAGTGGTCTGACAAGCTGGCGAATTTCCTGCAAACTGGTGCTAGGGGGCCCCAGCACGCCGCAGGGGCCCTGAGGGTTTATGGGGAAGTGAGCCGATTCTGGATATTCTCTGACGTTACAGTCAAAGGACTTCCTGACAGGCTGGAAGAGGATCTGGGGAGAACGGCGGGGGCCTGCGAGGATGGCCCAGTCTAACGGCAACCAGGAGCATTCGGGACTGGGGCCACCACTCCTGGGAAACGTGCTTTCCTGGGACGCGGGGCACTCCCCCACTCTGCTCCTTCTCTGTCTCTTGCTGTTCCTTCTGGAGTCCCTGGCAGCCTCCTGGCTCTGGCCTCTGATTCCTGGGATTTCTCGAGACTCCTTTGCAGGCTCTCTCCTTTCTGAGGCCCTGCTGTGCCCCAGGTAACCTCCCTCATGGCTCTCGCGATCTTCTCCGTGCAGCCGGCCTACAAGCCACTGTCACGGCCCCAGCTTCCCCTGGGGCTCCCGAGGTGTCTCTTCAAAAACATGTCAAAATCAACCTTCGCAAATTTGAGCTCACGATGACCCCACCCCACCCTGCCCCACACTGTCCCCACCCCGTCACACCTGCTCTCGCCCGAATCTCCCTATGTCGGGGTCAGGCCATCAGAAACCTGGGACTGGTTCCCGACACCTCCCCCCACCCCCCCTCGCTGCTCCCGTGGGACCCTTTGCCAAGTCCTGCGGGTTTCACCCCCTAGGTCACTCTTTAAAAAAATTTTTTTTTTAACGTTTATTTATTTTTGAGACAGAGAGAGACAGGGCATGAACGGGGGAGGGGCAGAGAGAGAGGGAGACACAGAATCTGAAACAGGCTCCAGGCTCTGAGCTGTCAGCACAGAGCCCGACGCAGGGCTCGAACTCACGGACCGCAAGATCATGACCTGAGCCGAAGTCGGACGCCCAACCGACTGAGCCACCCAGGCACCCCCCTAGGTCACTCTTGAACCCACGCACCACTGTGATTTCTGTCACCATCCTGGTGCCTGGGCTCCTGGTGTCCCCTTGGACACCCTGCTAGACCTTTTCCCATCATGCTGTTGAGTAAGCTTTCCCACGTGCAAGACTCTCCCATCATGCCCTTGCAAAGGCCTCTCTCATGCTGCCTCGGGTCTCCGGAGAAAGGTGAGGTCTCGCCCTGGTCTCGTGGCCTGGCACCATCCATCGGCCTCCCTCCTGACCTCTTCAGGCCTGTCACACAGTGCCCTCACCCTCAGCCAGCCACACCAGCCTTCCTCCGCTCTGCCCCATGCTCCCTCCTTCCTACCTCAGGGCCTTTACACACGCTCTTCCCTTTGCCTGGAGTACTTTTCCTTGCGCTTTAAGGAGGCTCAGCCGCTGCCTTCTCGGAGACGTCTCTGGTCAGATCTGCCTGCTGAGCTGTCTCCCAGCACCACGTTCCCCTCCTTCACGACACGGATAGCTACAGCTGTTCCTCTGTTTGAGCAGTTCGTTGATCGTGCCGGTTCCCCCTCCCCCCGCTTGCCTGGATGTTGCTCACCGCTGTCTTGCCACGACGAAGCGAGGGCACCGGAGCTACCGTCTGCATCTGAATCCCCGTCTGCCACGCAGGGGCAGCGCACTCCCGGATAAGTGATTTCACTTAACTAGAGTCGGCAGTGAACTTGTCCTGTAGGATCGTTGTGAGAATTACAGGGCTCAGCCAGCCGGAAGTGCCTATCATGGCACCTGCCACGGTGGAAAACGCCGCGTGTGGGGTGGGTAGAATCACTGCCGTGGGCCCGTCTTCACCCTGCCTGGCATCTGTGCCCCGGCCTCAGCCTCCTTGTGGGCAAAGTGAATCTCCTCGCCCTTTTCACTTTGGCTCTGGCCGCGTGATCTGCTGAGGCCCCTGGGATGGGGCTCCAGGGACAGCACGCCAGTTCTGAGTCTAGGCCTTCAGAGACCTTGCAAAGGCCCATCTGTCCTCCTCGCTTCTGCCGTTGCCTCAGGAAGAGTCTCCCTGGGTCCCTGCTGTCCCCTCAGCCTGCCCTCCCGACCCCCCACGCAGCAGGCTCTCTTGGCCAAAAGCCTGCCTGGACCCACCGACACCTGGCTGGCCTGTGACAGTAAGCGGCCATCGGTCTAAGCTTATGACTTTTGGTATGGTTTGTTCCCAGCACTTGGTGGCAGTAGATAACCTGGGCCAGTAAGTGTAATGAGTTTGGGACAGTGCCTGTGACAGAGGAGACATTTACGATAGCTCCCTGTCCACACGGGCATGTCCCCAGGCTGGCTCTTGAAGGCCATATGAGGCCTTCAGAGCCATCTGCCCCTCACATGTCATGTAACAGCCAGGGCTGAGCCAGAGATGCAGAACCGCTTTGACAGAGAGAGAGAGACAGACAGACAGACAGACAGACATAGACAGACGGATCTGTTGTGGGGATCTGGCCTCACACAGCTGTCAAGAGAAGGTCAAGCGAGCTCTGTAAGGCCCTTGTCTCACGTCTGATGCTGGGGCTGGAAGCCCCTGGGACACGTGGGCAAGAAGGGACGGTGGATATAAAGTGGGGACGGCGAGGACAAGCTGGAGCCCACAAGGACAAGATCTATGTCAGTTCCTGTCGCCTCGGCCCCGATGGCACAAGTGGCTTTCGGAAGCCAGGGCCCCTCATCATGGGACCGAACTCACCCGCCTGGTCCTGGCATTGGGGAGGCTGAAGAAGGTCCACGGGAGGTGAGTGGTTGCAGCCAATGTTGTCCCACAACACCTGACTGCACCGGCGGGTGGCCAACAACACGAACGTGCCACGGAAAGCCTGCTGCTTCCCTACCCTTCCACCTGCCAGACCTCCCACCCCAATCTCTCTTGGGACCCATCTTAACCAGAAACGCTCAGAAAAAGGAATCCTGGGAAGCAAGGTTAAGCCTAGCCTAGCCAGGACATCAAAGCCACTATAGCTCATAAGTACCCCTCAGACTTACTCTTTTCTTTCTTTCTCTCTTTTTGAGAGAGAGAGAGAGAGAAGTGGGGGTCACCTAAAGTGGGGCTCACGCTCACCCTAAGCGGGGCGCGAGATCACCCGACGTGGGACTCGAACACACAAACGGTGAGATCATGACCTGAGTGAAGTCAGATGCTTAACTGTCTGAGCCACCCAGGGGCCCTCCCTCAGGCTGATTCTTAGGACACAAGTCACTGACTAAACGGGTTCTCACAAAGGTGGGATTAGCCAAAGGACTATTTCTGTGATGCTGACATCATGTGGGTGTGGTGAAAGAGATGATGCTCGCCGAACACCCGCTATGGGTCGGGTGTTTTACATGCCTGTCTCATCGAACCCTCCAAACAATTTTGAAGGTGGGGAATTTATCAAGCCCGTCTAACAGATGAGGCCATTGGGGCTCATGGCCTCTTATGTCTTCCTCAAGGCAGGCTGGAGGTCCGAAGGGAAGAGAAGATTCGTCTTCACTGTATAGAGAAGAACAGATGGCTGGCTGGGTCTTCGTCTGGAAGGAGGCCCCGAAGCCCTCCAGGAGAGGAACCAGGGGAAGAGGCTGGCCTTTGTCCATCCCTGTAAGGATGGACGTGTGCGTCCCCCGGCCCTGGAGGGTCTCATAGCACTTACCGTCTGGGGTTCCTGTTTGGGACTCGGATGGGCTGCCAGAATGGTTGTCTTGATCATTATTTATGCATGCACTGCTTCTCCCAACTGGATGGATCTCCACACAGAGTCACCAGCGTTTTGAGGGCAAGGCTTCTCTCTTACACCTGTTTCCTACCCTCTGTCCCACCTTCCCTGTTCTGTCTCCTAGATGATAGGCTCCCAGTTGGCCTCTGGCTTCAGTCTAACCAACCCCTTCTGTTCTAGTCTTGGGAATGAAATGTAAAGTAAGGGCTCCCAACTTTTTGAAGAGTGAAGTTAACTTCCTCCTTCCTTCCCTCCCTCTTCCTTCCTTCCTTCCTCCCTCCCTCCCTTTCTCCCTATCTCTGCCTCCACTCCTACCCCCTCCTTCCTCCCTCCATCCTTCTACTTTCTCCTTCCTTCCTTCCTTCCTTCCTTCCTTCCTTCCTTCCTTCCTTCCTCCCTTCCTTCCTTCCTTCCTTCCCTCCCTCCCTATGTCTGCTCCCTTCCTCCTCCCTCATTTTCTTCCGGTGTACAGTTATGTGAAGTTTAACACCTGTATATACTTATGTCGTCACCACCACAATCAAAATAGCTTCCTGACTCGAAAAAACCCCCCTTTGCTACCCTTCGTAATGACACCCTTCCGCTACCTCCCTCCCCCCCACCCCAGCAACTCCTGGTCCGTTCTCCATCATGATAGCTTTGTTCTTTCAGGAATGTCATATAAAAGGGATTATTCCGTATGTAACCTTTTGGGACTCAGCAGAATGCCCTTGAGATTCACTCAAGTTGGTGCATGTATCAGTCGTTCGTTCTTACCTTTGCACTACCGAGTGATTCTATTGTCTGGATGTACCCCAGTTTGTTTATCCATTAATCTGCTCATGGGCATTTGGGTTGCTTCCAGCTTTTGGTAATTATGAGTAGAGCTTCTGTAAATATTTGTGTGTAGGGTTTTGGGAGAACCTCCATTTTCATTTCTCGAGGGTAATTATCCAGAAGGCTTGCTGGGTAACTGTATGCTTAGCTTCATAATAGACGGCCAGGCTGTTTCTCAGAGAGGTTGTACCATTCTGCATTCACACCAGCAGTGCATGAGTTCCGGGTGCATGGTGTCTTTGCCAGAACTTGCTGTGTTAATGTTTTAGCCATTCTAATAGTCGCATGGTTGTATCTAGTGGTGTTTAAATTTGTACTGCCCTACGGGGCGCCTGGGTGGCGCAGTCGGTTAAGCGTCCGACTTCAGCCAGGTCACGATCTTGCAGTCTGTGATTTCGAGCCCCATGTCAGGCTCTGGGCTGATGGCCCAGAGCCTGGAGCCTGCTTCCGATTCTGTGTCTCCCTCTCTCTCTGCCCCTCCCCCGTTCATGCTCTGTCTCTCTTTGTCTCAAAAATAAATAAATGTTAAAAAAAAACATTAAAAAAAATAAATAAATTTGTACTGCCCTAATGGATAATGATGTTGAACGTGTTTCCATAGGCCTATTTGCCATCCATGTATCTTTTTAGTGAAGCGCCTGTTTAAGCCTTTGACTCATTTTTAAATTGGGTTGTTTGTTTTCTTAGTGTTGACTTTTGGGCACGCTTTATATATTCTGGCTACAAGTCCTTTGATACATGATGAAAACTTATTTCTCCCAGTGTGTGGTTAGCCTTGTCATCTCCTTTTTTAAAATTAAAAAAAAAAGTTTTTATTTATTTTTGAGAGAGAAAGAGAGAGAGAGAGAGAGAGCAAGAGACAGAGCATGAGTGGGGGAGGGACAGAGAGAGAGGGAGACACAGAATCCGAAGCAGGCTCCAGGCCCCGAGCTGTCAGCACAGAGCCTGATGCGGAGCTTGAACTCGTGAACTACGAGATCATGACCTGAACCGAAGTTGGAGACTCAACCGAGTGAACCACCCAGGCTCTTTTGCAGAGGCCACAGCTTTTATTCTGATGAATACAGTTATCAGGTTTTTCTTTCATGGGTCATCGTCTTCATGTGCATATGTACTCTTTGACTAAGCTCAGGTCACAAGATTTTATCCTAAATATTTTATGGTTTTATATTATATATTAGATATACGGTATCTATTTTGATGCAAATCTCTGAAGCATGAGGTTTAGGTGGGGGTGTTTTTAGGATCTTTTTGTCTGTGGCCATCCAGTTGTCCCAACACCATTGATTGAAAAGGCTACTCTCTTCATTGAATTGCCTTTGACCTTTGTCACAAATCAGCTGGTCATACTTATGTGGGTTTACTTCTGGATTCTCTGTGCCAGGGATTGGCACGCGTTTTCTGCAAAGGGCCACATAGTAAATATCTTAGGATTTGTGGGCCATACAGTCTCTGTTTCATATCCCTTTTTAAAAAACAACCCTTCCAAAACATAAAAACGATTCTTAGCTTGTGGGTCTTTACAAAACTAGACCACAGGCCAGATTTGGTCTTCGGGCCCCACTTTGCCAACCCCTACTCTGTCGCATTCCATTGATCGGTGTCTTCCTTGTCGCGAATACCACACTGTCTTGATCGTGGTAGCTTTGTAGTCAGTCTTAAAATCAGGTGGCATGAGTGCTCCAACTGTATGCTTTTAATCGACGCCTTCAGGCCATTTTCATTTTATGGAATTATTGATGCGTTTGGACTTAGTTCTACCATTTTATTCTGTTTTCTCCATCTGCGCACACGCGCGCAGGGTCGTTACTGTTCTTGTTTTCCCCTTCCCGATTCCCTTGAGTTTCTTGAGCCTTCTTTCTAGTATTCCATTTCAATTTCTCTATTATGGCTTTGCATACCGCCCTTTGTATACAGTTCGTCTGTTTGCTGACCTCATGAAGAATTACAATGCACGTGCTGAACTTTTCTCAGTACTTAGACTCAGTACTTTAGCACTTGGAGGGGAATGTTACCCAGCTGCACACAGATCCCTTAACCAGCCTCTTGCTTTGTGACACATTTGTCTTAAGACATCTACATACATTGAAAATCCCATCAGATGATGTTACACTCTCCGCTTTCAACTGTTAAACACTTTATGTATACATGTAGATACACGTTGATTTATTTTTGAGAGCAAGAGAGACACAGCACGCGTGGGGGAGGGGCAGAGGGAGAGGGAGACAGAATCCAAAGCAGACGGAAGGTTCCCTGCTGTCAGCACAGAGCCCACCGTGGGCTTGAGCCCCTGAGATCATGACCTGAGCCTAAGACGGACGCTCAACCTACTGAGCCACCCAGGTGCCCCATCACCTGTTAAACAGGTTTAAAGAACTCAAGGGGGAAGAGTAGTCTACGATATTTGCCCAGATACTTACCATGTCTGTTGCTCTTTCTTCATTCCTGATGCTTCCAAGTGTTTTTCTGCTATTGTTTCCTGTCTGCCTTTAGAACAGAGCGCTGGCCATGAATTGTCTTTGTTTTCATGGATACAGTTTTCTGGGTTGACAATTCTTTTCTTTCAGTGTTTAAGAAATACTCCATTTACTTCTTCTGACCCATGGTTTCTGATGAGAAAGCTCCAATCCCCTCAGACAACCTCCTATTCATCTTCAACATCTGGATCAAGTCTTATTTTCCATTCAAACCATGCTGACTTTCCATGGCCCCTCTGACCCGCCCCCCTCCCCCCCGGAGAAGCTCGTCACTCCTTCCTCTGCATGACCTCACTGCACACACGCTGTTCATATTGGTGATACAACCACATGCTCGCTCACCTGCTTGTTCTTTGTCAAGTCCACTGGCGGAGAGAGAGACAGAGGGGAGACAGACAGAGAGAAAGAAAGGGAGAACGAAGAAGGAGGAGGAAGATGGGGAGGCAGGCAGAGAGGAGGATGAGGAGATGATTTAGAAGAATAATCACCTTTCAGGAATATCAGATGACCTCTGAGATCAGAGATATTTCTGGAATTGGACTAGTTAGGAAATGAGGGTCGTGTGTATGGAGGAAAGCCAGTGTGCAACCACATAGGTGGGTCCTCTGTGGCCACCCAGTTGCAGGAAATTCCCAGGTGGTTCAGGAGACAGTTGGTAAGGGCTTAGGATGCTTCTGTGGGCTCATCCCTTCATTCATTACGTTTGAAGATCCCACATAACATTGACATCTTTTTCAGTGGACTTCAAGGCTTGTCCCCAAAGGAAACATGCTTTAGTGATGGATACATTTTCTGGAAGGTGAGTGGAGGAGTGGAGTACATTTTGGAGTTGGAAGGGCTGATCAGGGACCCTCAGCTCACAGTGACAGGGCAGCCATTGTTTCCACCACGAGACTGCCCCCAAATCTTTGGTGTCTGCTTAGCCTCCAGCCTGCCAGATCGCAACCTCCTTCCTCTTCCTTTTCTGTCTCTTCCTTCCTCTCCCCGCCACCGCTACCCCAGAAAATAAAAAAACAAAACCTAAAACCTCTTAATGACAGCCTCATTTTCCACAGTTTAATCTTTGTGTTTGGCATTCTTTGTAGACATCTGTGGACGTGGCCTTATGTTGAAATACAGTCTGAAAGGGCCACTCAAGACCCAACTCCTCCCACCTCTCAAAGCCTTTGCTCACTTACCCTTCCTCCACGAAGCTTTCTAGAACCATCCAATTTGGAAACAAACTCGGCAGAATGCAAGTGCTGGACATGGGAGACTGGGTAGGTCAGGCATAGCTCCTGCCCTCAAAGAGCTCATAGACGGCCAAGGGCAGAGAGTGGTGAAGGATTGAGTAGTACACCCGGACTGTGCCCTGTGTTTATCAGAGTGCCGGGGGACCCAGCTGGCTTCTGGGATTCTTTTTTTTTTTTCAATATATGAAATTTATTGTCAAATTGGTTTCCATACAACACCCAGTGCTCATCCCAAAAGGTGCCCTCCTCAATACCCATCACCCACCCTCCCCTCCCTCCCACCCCCCATCAACCCTCAGTTTGTTCTCAGTTTTTAAGAGTCTCTTATACTTTGGCTCTCTCCCACTCTAACCTCTTTTTTTTTTTCCCTTCCCCTCCCCCATAGGTTTCTGTTAAGTTTCTCAAGATCCACATAAGAGTGAAACCATATGGTATGTGTCTTTCTCTGTATGGCTTATTTCACTTAGCATCACACTCTCCAGTTCCATCCACGTTGCTACAAAGGGCCATATTTCGTTCTTTCTCATTGCCATGTAGTACTCCATCGTGTATATAAACCACAATTTCTTTATCCATTCATCAGTTGATGGACATTTAGGCTCTTTCCACAATTTGGCTATTGTTGAGAGTGCTGCTATAAACATTGGGGTACAAGTGCCCCTATGCATCAGCACTCCTGTATCCCTTGGGTAAATTCCTAGCAGTGCTCTTGCTGGGTCATAAGGTAGGTCTATTTTTAATTTTCTGAGGAACCTCCACACTGCTTTCCAGAGCGGCTGCACCAGTTTGCATTCCCACCAGCAGTGCAAGAGGGTTCTTGGGATTCTAGAAACAGGAGTTTTAATTCTTTTGTAACTTGCTCACAACTTTTCTGGGCCTCAGTTGTTTGGTCCCGAACTAGATACAGGATTTGGTTTTCAAGCTCCGCTCTGTGGACCTACGCCCTTGCTGCTTCCGGTTGAGTGCAGGGGGAAATGGGCAAGGGGAGGGGATGTAGAACGTGTGAGAATTCAGGGTCTCCTGCTCCCAACTTTGGCCAAACGAGCTCCACTTTTAACTGTGTCTTTTGCCTTATATAGCCAATTTCATTTGAACGACGTTTGCAGGACTTTTAAGGTTTGAAAGCCACTAAACCAGATGACCAAGGTAGCCATCCATGCTCATGGCACTCTGGGCTCACGCAGTCTCCACAAAATGGGTTGTGTGGCCATATATACTTGGAAAGGGCCTCTGGGCATATCAGGTTATTGGCAACTCACAGTGCTTGAGTACGCATGAGTACTGGCGAATGTCTGACAACTCTCTAGGGGAGACGATTCCCATGGTGTAAATTTTTCCCACACAGCCAATTTCAAATCATCAGTGTGAAGTCTCTGAATACAGAGTTGGGAAGAGATGGGCATTGACAGGCTCAGGAGCTGGCTTTGGTACATCCTGTTCCAAACCTAGACCTTAAGAAGCCTTCTGGGGTTTCGCTTGCCCTTGGGTAATTGTGCCTCTGTCAGTAGATGTTCAAGCAATGCTCCTGTTCCAGGGGACGAGGCATATGAGCGGGGGCTGAGCTGCGTCAGTGATCCCAGCCTAGGCAAGCCCCCCTCAGCTGATGTGCGGACTTCTGAGAGAAATAAATGCTTGTTGTATGCTTGGGGGATCTTGTGGGTTTTGTTAGACAGCAGTTTGGGGCTATAGTTATCCTCTTCAGAAATTGGTACCTAAATTGGAGATGGCTATAACAAAGTCCAAAAATATGTCGCATAGGCTTGGAACTGGACAGTGAGGAAATTTAGAAGAGGTTGGAAAAATGGCCAGAAAAATGGTGACCTGTGTGCAATGTGGTGAAGAAATATTTGGTAAAATTATTGCCTATGGTAATTTGGGAGGGAGAAAGCCTTCCTAGGAATTTGTGGAATTTGGCAGGCTGGTTTCCAGGCAGAAGGCTGTAAACATGAGCTTTTTTTGAGCTGTAAATGATAAGGTACTACAAGTAAGAGAGGAGTTCAGAAAGGACCCGGCCAATTAAAAGCGGAATTTAGAGAATGAAATTATTTCTCACCTCCAGTCTCTTCAGCCCCTAAGATCTTCAAATTAAGATTTGGTTTGGGATGGGGGCAGATACCGAATCCAGGGCAGTTCCAAGTGAAATATGGCGTCGGAATAAAGACGAAGTCAGGGATGTGTCCTTTGATTTTAATGCCCTTTGTCTTATAGTCCTTGGAAGGAATGAGACGACTCTAGAATACCTTTCTAGGGTGACAACAGGTTGCCTAGAAACCTTCGGGGCATGGCCCCACATAGCATGACATGAGGTACCAGTCATCAAACGAAGGGTGAGGCACGTCACCAGAGGGACGCAGGCGTGGCTTTTGGCAGAGAGTGGCCTGGAATCAAGTATGCAGAAAACCCACAAGAGAGAGCTGAATGGGCAAATGCGAGGAATAAATAAAGAAGGTGTTGGAAATGTAAAGGATCTCAGGCTCCTCAACTTACTTCACACAGGAAGAGGTTGAAGGGTCCCTCTGCTCTCCCAGAAGGCATGCTTCCCAATGGCCTCTTCAGAAGCTGAAGGGTTGATGCAAAAGGAAGAACACCCCAATGGTGGAAGCCAGAGCTGTGGTGCACAATGGACTGGGGAGCCATTCGGGGAACATTCCACCTGGTGGGGGCACCGGCAACACTTGCCCAGCAGGTGTCAGATACTGTGGACCAATGACTGAGTGGTAACTGCAGTGAATCTAGCTCTGGGCCACCGCCGTATGCTGGGAGGGTGTATGTGTGGTGTGGGCTGAGAGCTTCTTCTTAGTTCCTAAGTCTCTGGGTCAAGAGCCACATCCAAAACAGGTGTAGATCACAAGATCCCTGACTTTGAGCCTGACGATTGATTGGATAGACTTTGGGGGGTCTGGGATGAGTATATTCTACATGTGGGAGAGGTATGGATCACAGTCTTGATGAGGGTAGACTGCGGTGAATTATATATTGTTTTTTTTTTTAAGTTTATTTATTTATTTTGAGAGAGAGAGAGAGTGATAGAGAGAGAGCAGGGGAGGGACGGAGAGAGAGGAAGAGAATCCCAAGCAGGCTCCACACTGTCCACCTGGAGCCCAACATGGGGCTCAAACTCACGAACTGTGAGATCATGACCTGAGCCAAAACCAAGAGTTGGGGCTTAACCGACTGAGCCACCCAGGTGCCCCTGAATTACGTATTGTTGAGAAATATTTGCTCTCTCTCTCCCTTCCGCAGAAGGAGAGCACCTGCCGATGTCACTGACGATGGGTTTGGCCACGTGACTTGCTTTGGCCAGAAGAATGAGGTGGTCCATGGTGTACTGTGAGCAGAGGCTGAAAGAAGACTGTCACTTTCCTGTTTATTTTCTTGTGCACCTGCTGTTGCTACAAGAAGTCAATGGCCAGGCCAGCATCCTGGCCCTAGGAGAAGGGTTAGAGCCACGTGAGGCAGATACGTGCTTCCCCAGCCAAGCTGACTGGATTAGCTTCCTGCGGCTGATGCACAGAAGTGCCTGGCCCAGCCCAACCTGGATCAGCCAACCCTCAGTTGGCCCAGAGGCTTATTGTGCAGAAGCTTCGCGGGTATTGGTATACAGCATGCTTCCGGCCATAGTGAACTGATGGGGACATGGGGCTCATTGAACGGCCAAGATGCACTTCTTAGTGCTGCGATTCATCAAGTCTCAGGCAGCACTGAATAACTTCGGACCCCTCCCCCCCCACCCCCCAGAGCAGGGCAGAGCTGCTTCCAGAGACTTCCCATGTAGTGAAGCAGAGAAGGTACGAGATAAGCTCTGAAGGAGGCAGAGTTAGGGCCCGGCCAGGCATGCTTGGCTCCTCTTCCCGAGGGTGCAGTCAGCTAAGTGACTGTTCCCTGGGGAGGAGTGAGGCCGGGAGTGTGACTCTGGCTGTAGTCTTTCCATCAGGAAACTGGCCAGACACACAGGGAAGACTTTGGGGTGCCCCGTAGAAAGGCAGCCTGCTAAATTCTATTTTCCTTGGGGGCTTCCTACCTTTACCAGACAGCCTTTCTTTAGTCCACTCGGTTCCAAGCCGCAGAGCCGAATGCCCTCCACATGGCTTTGGCTCTGGACTCTCTGAGCTGGGTGTCAAGGTTTTTCTCATAGAGAGAAGGAAGTTCAGAGGCCCAGAGCACCCAGCCCTACAGAAGGTGACTTCTACTCTCTCCAACCCAGCCTTAGGCCCTCCTCTTCATTCTTCCGTCCCAGAAATCATCTCAGACCGCATGCCTTACGCGCTGGCCCCCTGAGGTTCTCTGTAGTGGGCTAGCCACTGCTTAATGGTTGACTGCTGGCTTGCTAGATCAGAGTGCTCCCTGTGCACCTGTCAGGGTCACTTCCTGGGCTGAGTTCCTGTTCATGACTGCTGCCCACAGGGCCCATCGCCCAAGGCTGGTTGCTGGGTATATGGGGCTCCACCTGCCTGTCCTTTCTCCTTGTGCCTGCACCAGAGCACAGGGGGGTGCTGATCTTTTCCCCCGACCCCCACCCTGACTCAAATGTGCTCATCAGATTGCCTGTCAAGGAGGGAATCCTGACGTGAGGACTGCTTGGGGCGAGTGCTTGGAAATGTGCCTGGAACATGGTTCTCAGCAAACCAACCTAGATGTTCAGATCAGCTCGCTGGAAGGAAAGCCAGAGAGGCACTGTAAATCGTCAAACCCTGCCCACCCCTCGCCCCCGGAGACAACCAACAAACAGCCAGTAAATGCCTCAGCATTAAACATTTCTTGGTGAAGGCGGGACAGTCAATTTTGACACTGTGGTGAAAAAAATACAGCCTAGTTTCTGTTCAAATGCACCAAATTTACTGCCCGGGTTCTCATTAACTACTGTCAAGGCAAAGCAGATAGACAAAATAAATTATGAAAAAATTACTTTTTTAATGTACAAAAAGACTTATTTACAAGTTGAGTGTGTCATCTCAATTCATAGCATGTAGAAAAAGCTAAATATTTTGGAGATATAAATTTGGCTGGATGGTTCACCTACAGTATTTTCAGGGACGACGCCTTCTGTACAGGTTATACACAGGCTGGGGACGGCTAGTGAAATCCTAGCTCAGGGAGTGAACGAACACCGCCACGGAGCCCACGCCCTCGGAGGGGTCCCAGGGCTGTTATTTGGACTTGGCTTTGTCTCTGGACCCTAACAAAGCGTCTGATGTTCTGGGATGCAGAGGGCCCAGGGAAAATCTTGGCCCTGTCGTGGCCGAGGCCAGGGTCACGGTTACCATCAGGCTCACAGTGGTGTGGTTGGTTTTGGCCAGGTCGCCACAAATTCAGCGTGGGAAAGGTGTGGGGGGGGGGTGTGTATGTGTGTGGTGGGGGGAGGGGGGAGGCATCCATTCGCCCTACAGTATGTTCAGGAACGATGTCTTCTGATACCAGTCCCAAGTTCCACTTCCAGGTGGGGCTTGTTCACAGCGAACAGGAAAATTCAGGGATGGTCCCTCAGAGTCCCAGGAAACAACCCCTTCACCCACTCAGCCCCACCAAAAACACCATGCAGGTCACCGTGCTCTGCGGAATGAACAGGACAGAGGGGAGGGAACCCAGAAGACCCCGGGACGTCATGTTGTACCTTGGCACAGACCACTGGGCTGCAGGTAAGCGGACAACACAGCCTGGGGGAGACTGGGCAGAGGCCGCCATTGAAGTCCTGGGGTTTTCCGTGGCAAAGGGGGCGGACAGTGCATCGGAGAAACAGGATTGGGTAAACATACGACTTCCTCTTCCTGTGGGAGATCTCCAGGGTGGCCTGAGGCCGCGTCCCTGGCGCTCTCCCACTTTCTGGAGGTCCCGTGCCAGGCGTCGGCTCACCTGGGTCCATCCCTAGCCCACAGCAGCTCCAGCCACCCCGAGGTATTTAGAAGTGTTCTTTCCAGGAAGGGCTACATTCTACATGCATGAACACTGTAAACACGGTCTGGAGAGGCTAGGGCAGCTTCTGGGCTTGCCCCAAGCACTACAATTTTTCTTTTTTTCTGGCAATGCTTCCATTCTTTAGTCATTCGTATACACTTGAACAGCCTGCCCGTCGCAAACTTGGCTTTGCGGGGTAGAGATGCCAGCTCTACCAGACCTGGAATCAGGACGTGCTTCCAAATCATCCAGGTAAAAATCGGGTTTCTTCCTCTGTGGCACAGGGATGCGAGAGGCCTCAAGAAGTAAGCTTCGTAGAAGAATTCCAGTGGGCCAGGAATTCCTTTACCTTGCAGGTACGGGAACTTTGAGAGACTTCTCTTCCTGGATTAGAATATCCAGTATGGCTTTCGGATTCAAACCCAAATGTGGTTCCCTCTACCCTCTTTCCTCATGTACTTGGAAAGCCTTTGGCCAGCGTAATCCCTCATTAGCCAAATGACAGAGGTGAAGAAGCCAGAACAATTTGGTCCTATAAACACCAAAGGCTGGGAAGCACTGTGCAAACGAGTTTTTCGCTCCTGCCTTGCCTTTCTTGTTGAGACTTTTTAAAGTGTTCTGAAAAGCCATCCCGAAGACGACCAGACAGGTTGCACACGAAGCTGCCCTTAAAGCATTTGTGGTCCGGACCGGCCATTGGCAAAACTCCCTCAGACCTATTTAATACTTTTTTTTTGGAAAAAGACAAACTAGAACTCCCGTGCTCTGGGAAATGAAGGTTCCTCCGACTCCACGGAGCGCCAGGGGCTGGGAACTTAGGTCATCATGTTCAGGAACTTGCTCTCCTCTGCCAGGCTGGTGAGCATGGAGCTCATGTCCCCAACCGCCATGTTGCTGATGCCCGTGGGGATGGAGGGCAGAGTCAGGGAGTTCCGGGGGGTGGTGAGGCAGGAGGAGTTCTGGGAGAGGCTGTGGAGGAGGCTGGGACTCAGGGTGCCTGAGAGCAAGCTCGAGTGATCGCCCTCATCCATGATGGCATCAAAATCAATCTGGGGAGCCTCTAGTAGCTGGGAGTCCACAGTGCTGGACACGTGGTTGACCCCTGGAGAGGGCAAGGGCTGGGGCTGGACGCTGTCGGGGCAGGCCTGTGGCGGCGGTGGCTGGGGCCGCATGACCTGGCAGCCTGCGTGGTTCTCCAGGCCTCCGTTCTGTTCATACATGTGGATCTGGCCGTAGTAGTACAGCATGCTGTGGTCCGGGACCCCACCCGTGTCCTGCGGGGGGGGCTGGGGAGGCCGGGACACCACGCCGCCCATTGCTCCCTTGGGCGCATCTGCCATCTCCTGATGGGTCGACACAGCAGCCATGGCGTGGCCAGTGGCTCTGGCGTAGGCCAGCTGCACCCCGGCACGCACCCCCCGGTGGCAGCCGGCGGGGCTGGGCTCGGCGGGAGGCCGGGGTTGAACTAGGCCAAAGCTGGATCCGGCTACACCCGCAGTGCCCTGCTGGGGCTCCATGAAGCCAGGTTGCTGGGCAGGTAGAAGGTTGGGGCCCTGGCGGTAGCTCTCCTGGCTTATGGGGTTCGCCAGGTGATGGCTCTGCTGTGGGTAGCTCTGGGTGGAGTGAAGCGGAGGCATCCCGGCCAGGGCTGAATTGGTGATTCCGAGTTCCCTGCGGCTGCTGCCCATCATGCTGGCTTCGGGAGCGATTTCCATCTGCTGGGGGAGCCCCAAGTGGACTGGCTTGGCTGCCATGTTGTTACAGGACGGGGGGTACTGGTTCAAGGTCCCACCCATGGCACTGGGACTCAGCTGGGGGTGGGCCTGGCCGTAATTGGTGTGGGGGCTCACGGTGGTGGTCATATTGGAACACTGACCACCTGTCCCTGGCTGCCGCAGCTGCTGCATGTAATTTATCCTAGGCACCGAGGGGCCTCCCCCGCAGGGCTGAAAGTGTCCCTGCCCGCTGTCCAGGGCTCCCGGGCTCAGCTGCAGGCCTTGTGGACTATAGCCCGGGTACTGGCCGAAGGCCGGCTTCTGCTGCACCACAGCCAGGTTGCCCTGCGAAAAGGGTGAAGGCTTCGCCTGGTTGGCCAGAGCGTCCATGGTGCCGGAGCTCACCTCATTCCACTGCACAGGCATGTTGTTTTTGTTCAGGCTAGAGGGGGGCCCGTAGCCCAGCTGGCAGCCTCCCAGCACAGGGGCGGAGGGGCCCACGTTGGAGTCCGCAGCCACCATCCTGCGGGGTCCGTGCAGCCCCGGGCTGGGCAGTTTGGGGTTCTCAGAGAAGCAGGTGCTTTCGGGGGGATAGGCCTGTGAGGGGCTGTCGTCCAGGGCACCGCCCGCGTGCGCCTTGATGTACTGTACCACGTCGTCCGGCAGCACGAGGTCGTCCTCGGGCAGCATGAGGCCCACCTCGGGCCCGGCGCTGTCCGCCCCCACCGCCAAGGCCTCCGTGGCCACGTGCTCGCTGATGCTGGGCGGCCGCGGCGAGTAGGCGCCTCGGGCCAGGCCGCCGTCGGCGCTGGCGTGGCCGGGCAGGCGGAGACCTCGCCTGTCGGCGCAGGGCGGCAGCGGGGCCGGGTTCACGTCGTGGGCGCTGTGGAAGCGCTGCACCCGCGGCGCAGCCAGGGCGTCGGGTCGCCTCACCGGGTCGCTGGCCCGCCGCGCCCCGCCGCCCGGCGCCTCGTGGGGGAAGGCGGGCGCGGGCCCCGCGTGGCCGTGCGCCGGCCCGTCGCTGCCCCGCCGCGGCCCCAGCGGGCGTCCGCAGGGGCCGGGCGGCGCCAGCCTGGTCCGGAGACCCGCGCGCTCCAGGCCGGGCAGCGGGGTGGGCGGCGGCCCGCCCGTGGCCGCGGCGTACTTGGCGCGCAGGCTGTACTGCTGCGCGGGCGTGAGGCTGAGCGGCCCCGAGCCGCCGCCGCTGCACTGGCTGGCCTCGCTGGAGCGCCGCGACGCGTCGGTGGAGATCGGGTCGTAGGAGTCGGCCGAGCTGGCGTTGTGCGGGCGGCCGGCGCCCAGGGGCGAGGCCTCGCTGGAGCGGCGGCTGGAGAAGTAGGGGGAGATGCCGGAGGAGCGGCGGCTCACGGTGTAGGCGGAGCTGACCGTGCTGGTGGAGCTGTCGCGGCGCTCCTGCAGGTGGCTCAGCATGGTCACCTCGCCCGCGGACAGCTCGGACAGCCGCGGGTTGGGCAGCAGCCCGCTCGGCCCGCCGCCGCCGAGGTTTTCCAGGATGGAGCCTGCGGGAAAGGAGAGCGGTCAGTGCCCAGGGAGGCGGGGGTGGGGGTGGGGGTGGGGGCGCGGGGCCTCTCCTGCTTTGCCCCAGCAGAGTGTGCCCGGCCACACAGCAGGCGCTCAACCAATGAGGCTGGATTGGGATCTTAGCTACCACTGGCTGGCTGGCCCTGGATTCTGATGTCTGATCTTTAGTTTCTCCACCTGTAGACAGAACGTGCCTCTCCATAGGAGGAGGTTATTGAGAGGAGAGTGTGTGTGTGTGTGTGTGTGTGTGTGTGTGTGTGTGTATGTGTGTGTGTGTGTGGGGGGGGGGAGCCCAGAGGGCCCTGGCCACAGCCTGGCTGCACCTTCACCTTCTGTGTTTGGGTGTAGCCAGGTGGGCTCCCTAGGGGCTGGGTTTACTGGGCAGGCTGCTTAGCCAGCCCCCTGAGATCCACACCCATGGAAGACAGCAAAGGCCCCAGAGCGCGCAGGCAGAAGTGTGTGGTGACGCAGGCCCAGTGACAGCTGATGTCACAGGGAGCTCTGAGCCTTGAACGGCCTGACACTCCTGCAGGGATCAGTCACTGGACGGGGGCCACCCCAGGAAGGGGTGACCTTGGGTAAGGCAGCTGTCTGCCACCCAGGCGATTTCTGTATGAGGCTGACAGTTGAAGGCCTTTCACCAGCAGGTCCCTCAACAGCTGGGGCAACAAATCCTCCTTGCAAGCAAAAGCTGGCGCCTCTCAGTGTCCACCACACTGGCTGTCCGTCCCCGGGAGGGCACACTGCCTGGCACAGAGTCAGCGCTCAGGAAATGCCCCCGAAGACGCTTTGCACGTCAGACCCTGGTCAATGCCTCCTGAGGCTGTCTTCTCCATGAAGTCCTCTGTGCTCTTCCTCAGCTGACCTGCTGTCTCCCTCCTCTGCACAGCTCCACCCTGAGCTCTGTCGTCGCTTCCTGGCTCCTTCCCTGTCAAGTGTGCATCTCGTGGCATGGCCCTCCGACCATAGGCTCCTTCTGACCACAGGGACTGGGGGTGTATTGCTCTCCTCCTTAGAGCCTTGGCCGTGGTGCTCTCGGCAGATGCATGGCCCGGGCTGTCTCAGCTCTGCCGTTGGTCTGTTTAGGGCACTTTCACCTCTCTGAGCCTCACCTTCCTCATCTGTGCAATGGGCTGCTAAAAGCCATCCTATTGTGGGCATCCGGTGCCATGGCAGGTGGCATTCGATGGTTAACCTAGTGGGTGCTCGCCCCAGGCTCTCCCCTGCCCCTACCCACGCACCCGGGGCCTCCACTCACCACTTCCCGGGAGGGGAGGCAGCTTGGTGTTCCGGGTGTGTGGAGCCGGCCCGGCCCAGGAGCAGGAATCCTTCAGTGACTTGAGCTTCTCCTTCTTGAGCTGCTCGAACCGGTGCATGGCGGTCATGTGTTTGCGCAGCTGCAGGCCACCAGCAGAGGGAGCGGCCAGGGCTGAGGCGTCGGCCCCCGGGGGCGTGTCATCCAGAGCTGTCAGGTCTCCCAGGCTCCCGGGCCCAGTCCCCGGCATCTCCACGCCGCTGTCGTTGTTGGGGGCACTGTCCAGAGGAGAGGGCTCGCTGCTGCAGGACGACTGGGCCCCGGGGCTGGACTGACACAGCTACAGGGGCGTGGCGAGAGGGCACAGGCTCAGAGGGTGCGAGAGCCCGCCGGGCCCTTACACACCCAGGAAGGAAGCTGCCACGTGGAGGAGCTTCCAAGCATCATTCTGTTTGGCCACCTCACTTCTCTGAGCCTCAGCTTCCCCAGCTGTAGGATGGACCTGTGCTGCCTCTGGGACAGGGTCAGTGGCTGGACGGAAAGCATCCGGTTCGCAGAAGGCACCAGTAACGGACAGCTCCCCGTTCCCCTGCCTCGTGCCCCTCTGTTCTCCTAGCCAGCGTCCGGGCCAGACCTCTGCATGCGGGGCTTTCAACGTATGGGCACTTGGAAGCTGTCCCCCACAGAGGCTGCCACGGCTGCATGAAGATGACCTCAAGGGGGGTACTTAATGTGCCCAACGACAGGGAGGTGCCGTATGATGTAGCAAGGGACGGCGGAGGCCCGCTCACCTGCTGCTTTCTCAACAGGCCAGACGCAGGTTGTTGGAAAGGGCAAGGAAGACCAGGGAAGGTGGACCTCCTGGATCCAGGCCCTTGCCCGAACGGCCACCCCAAACTAGCCGACGCGGAGTGGGGCAGAGAGCTCATAGCCCACGTGTACAATGCGGGACTCCATAGAGCCTGAGCTACCTTCACTGGGACTTGGGATCTGAGCCCGGCCGAGCCTCACTTCAGATGTAGCACCTCTGGGCTCATTCCTAGGCCAACAGCCCCCAAATTCCAGATTTTTCCTTGGGAAGCTACAGTGCTCCCTTCTGCCCACAGCACGACCCACATTTTTCATGTTGGCATTCAAGATCCATTGTCAGCTGGTCCCTCCCTCCTCTGTGGCCTGAACTCACACCCCCACTCGGCCCCGTCCCTCCTGGAGGGTGGGCCCCATGGTTTGCTCCTATACCTGCCAGCTTGACTTCTGCTGCCAGCCTCTATCTGTCCCCAGGGTTCCACCTGCGGTGCTTGGTGTCTACCTGTCCAAACCCACCTTGCCAGGCTCTTGAGGGGCCTGGACCGACAAGTCAGTCCATGCCTAGGCATCAGCCCTGGACAAGCACCCCAGCCCGCCCGCATCGCGCCAGCCCGCCCGCACCCCCACCGGGCTTCTCTGCTCACCTCAGTACCGTCTATCCTTAGGGGAGGTACAGTCGAGAAAAAGAGGTGGAGACAAAGAACAGGTGGTTAGAACAAAAGGAGTGGAGGCCACGGGGGCAAGGACGTAGAGACAGGACAGAAGGGAGGGGACCGACCGTGGCGCAAATGGTGCCGGTCGGCAAGGCAGACCCCAGGAACCGCCCGCAGAATGACCACTTGGGGGCAGGCATCCCCGCTGCCCGTGGCCCTGCCCAGCAGCATAGGACGTGGCACAAGACAGGTTCTACGAGAGGCCCAAGGTAGTGAAGGGAGGAAAAGTTGAGCTGGAGAGAGGAGAATGCACTTAGAGCGGGGGACCCCGATGCAGACCCCACGCGGCAGCTGGGGCTCTGGGCCCTCGTGCTGCTGGGCCGGACCTCCTGGGGGTGGGTGGGAGGCATGGACTGGGGCCTCCACTGCCCAGCTCTGCTTACCCCGGAGCTCTCGGTCTTGATGGCTTTGATGTGCAGGCAGTCTTCCACGGCCTGGCTGGTGCTGCTGGCCTCGGCACTCTCCTCCGAGCCTCGGCCCCCGGGCTCGGCACTGGCCTCGTGGTCCCCGTTCTCCTTGAGCAGCGGGGCGCGGAGGTGCACGTCGTTACGCTGCTTCTTGGTGACGTGAGCGTCTGGGCCGTGTACCGTCTTCACATGCTTCCGGAGAGAGCTGGGGTCCGTGTATCGCTTGGTGCAGCCTGGGATCTTGCAGATGTAGGGTTTCTGGGAAGAGAAGGAGGCCTGTGTTATGCATGGGACATAAAGCAGACTGTGAGAGGGAGCGCTCCCCAGTCTCCCGAAGCCATGTCATGTCCTTCGGCAGAGCCCGGCCGGCAGTCGGAAGGTGCTCGAGCTAATCTACAGCCAGTGTGCCCGGAGGGAGCCACGCCAGCCCCGGGCCTGCAGGAGCGTGGCCCCTCTGGTCTCATCTGCCGTCTTTTCATGCGGGTAAGCACATGGTTGAGGAAGCCCTCATCACTAGCTAGGGATCCAGATCAGAGACAACGGAAGGAGTGGGGACACAGAGCGTGGTGGGACTGCTGCCTCCCCTGTCATCAGGGCACTGGGATGTTTTCGTGTTGCTCTGTTACACCTGCGAGACAGCATTTAACACCCCGGTCTCTCTGGTGAGGAAAGTCAGGTTCACAGAGGCAAAGAAACAGGCTCGAAGTCACTTGGGAACAGGACGAAAACCCAGGGTTTCTGAACCTCAGTCCTGAGCTCACACACACACGCACACCTATGTACCCCACACCCGCGTGTAGACACTCCCCCATACCCACACACACACGTACACACATGCTCATACATGTCCGTGCAGACTCACACTCAAAAACACACGCACACACATATGCACATGTACATACACATCCACACGCACACACATCCTACAAATCCACGTCCACAAAAGACCCATATAATACACACACGCACGCACACACACACACACACACACGCACACACCCCTCGCCGAGGCGAGCTGTTGTCTGCAGAGGCCCTACGGGGTTTAGATTGCTTTGGGAATTCCTCTGATTTCTTGCAAGCGTTGGAGGAAATCCCTTTGGGGTCCAAAATGTATCTAAGCTTTTAGAAACGTTCCTTCCCGAGTCTACCTGAGCAAAAGCAGTTGGGCGGCTGGGCTCGGACTGGGAGGCAGTACGGCAGACTGCTCTCCCTGGGCTCCCTCAGCCCTGCCAGGGGCTCTGGCTAGCTGGGGGAGACAAAAGCCGCCCTGTGCCCCATCCGTAGGGGGCCGACAGCTACGGCAGGTCAGACGGCATGAGCCGCGACAGCACGTCGGTGCCAGCTGCCCGGGGGCCTGCCGACGTGTGCTGAGCTCGGACCGCAGGTCAGGGAGGAGGGGAGGGGCATCAGGCACCTGGCCACCCGACGGCCTACGGA
This sequence comes from Felis catus, assembly GCF_018350175.1. Taxonomy (NCBI): domain Eukaryota; kingdom Metazoa; phylum Chordata; class Mammalia; order Carnivora; family Felidae; genus Felis; species Felis catus. The sequence continues at coordinate 117,325,774 of NC_058375.1, forward strand.
AGTCTCGAAGGCGCGCGTCTACTCGAGTGTCAGCGGGGCCCCACGCACACGTGCCGTGCGCACCCCGGCCGGCGTACCTCGTTGGAGTGGGTGCGGTTCTGGTGCTTGGCGCGGTCTGAGGCGTTGGAGAAGGCCTTGTTGCAACCCTCGTGCTCACACACGTATGGTTTCTCCCCAGTGTGGGACCGCAGGTGCGTCTTCAGGTTCTCCAGGCGGGAGTAGGCCTTTGAGCAGCCCTCGAACTGGGAGGAGGTGGGTCGGGTCAGCGAGGGTGGGGCTGGCCCACTGCCTCCTCCCCGGGCCCCCTCATCTGCTGTACCCCCCCCCACCCCCCCACCCCCCGCCGGGGCACCCAGGAGCACGCATCTGAACAGAAACGTCCACCTTGCTTTCAGATTCGAACATGACGTCGGGCCGCTGTAGAAAACTCGGAGAAGACGGAAAAGTGCAAAAAGAGAAAGGGGAAGAACATGCCCGAGGACAGCCACCGCCAACGTGGAAATGAGTCTCTCTCTGGGGACTTTGTGGCTCATCCCCGGTTTTTGTTTTCCAGTTTATTTATTTATTTTGAGAGAGAGAGAGGGAGAGAGAGGGAGGGAGTGGTGGAGGGGAGGGAGAAAGAGGGAGAATCGGAAACAGATTCCACACTGTCAGCACAGAGTCCAGTGAGGGGCTCCAACTCACTAACTGTGAGATCATGACCCGAGCGGAAGTCAAGAGTTGGATGTTTAACCAACTGAGCCACCCAGGCGTCCCCATCCCCATGTTTAATTAATTAATTAATTAACTAATTTATTTATTATTTTTATTTTGAGAGAGAGAGAGACAGAGAGAATGGGAGAGGGTCAGAGAGAGAGAATCCCAAGCAGGTTCTGTGATGTCAGCGCACAGCCCAGTGCAGGGCTCAGTCTCACGAACCATGAGATTATGACCTGAGCCGGAATCGAGTTGCATGCTTAACTGACTGAGCCACCCAGGCAGCCCTTATCCCCCCACGTCTAAAAATTTTTTTTTTCAACGTTTATTTATTTTTGGGACAGAGAGAGACAGAGCATGAACGGGGGAGGGGCAGAGAGAGAGGGAGACACAGAATCGGAAACAGGCTCCAGGCTCTGAGCCATCAGCCCAGAGCTTGACGCGGGGCTGGAACTCGCGGACCGCGAGATCGTGACCTGGCTGAAGTCGGACGCTTAACCGACTGCGCCACCCAGGCGCCCCCCCCCCCCACGTTTTAAAGCCAAACTGGGAACACATCAAGTATTTAGTTACACACTCCATTTGTTAAAATCAACGACACATGGTGAGAATCATCCCATATCATTAAAAACTCTTCGGAAATGTTATTTTAAACTGTTTCCAGGGGCACCAAAGCTCTAACCCCCGGTCAGAACTTTGGTGTGCGTTAAAATGTGCTGAGAATGAAATCCAGTTTTCTCCGTGTCCTTGAGTGAGCTGGCCGCCCTCACACTTGCTATGGCCATGCTGGTCCCCATTCAGTTCCTTGACCCCACCAAGTTCTTCCCAGCACGGGGCCTTTGCACGCACTGTCCCCCTCTGGCTGCAACCTCACCCCGGCCCTGGCCTGGCTCACTCCCTCTCAATCTCTTAGGTCATTTCCTCTGAGAGCATTTCTCTGATATTCTTAATCGTAACACTGCCGTTTTCCCTTTATACTGCCTACACAATTTATAATTATCTTCACCATTTTATTATCTGGCCTTCCCACCAGGATGCAAGCTGGAAGAGAGCAGGTATCATCTAGAGCTTGTTCATTTTTGTGTTCCTAGTATTTAGTGTCTATGAAAAAATCCATTTTCGGCACTCAAGAAACATTAAAAGAATTTTTTTTTTGTACCCGTTTATTCAACTTTGAGAGACAGAGAGCGACAGAGCATGAGCAGGGAAGAGGCAGAGAGAGAGACACACAGAATCGGAAGCAGGCTCCAGGTTCTGAGGTGTCAGCACAGAGCCCGACGTGGGGCTCGAACTCACGAACCGCGAGATCATGACCTGAGCTTCCGAAGTCGGACGCTCAACCGACTGAACCACCCAGGCGCCCCAAGAAACATTTTTTTTTCAATATATGAAGTTTATTGTCAAATTGGTTTCCATACAACACCCACCAAAAAACATTTTTGAAAAGGAAGGAAGGAGGGACGGATCATCGTGGGGGGCTCTGCACCTATTCCCAAGATACTGCAATAGCATCTACTGTGCCTATGAAAACTGCCCTCAGCATGACACGGAAACCCCAGCAGGAACTGTCACACGCTTCACATCCTTGCCTTTATTCCTGACCAGTCTGACTGAGTACATTGGGCTCCAAATGCCTTTGATCTGTTTCTACAACTCACAGCTCGTACCACAGGGCTATGGCGTGCTACCACCTAGCATGTTACGAAAACAACTTGCCGCAGAGGGCCGGGAAGAGCAAAAATAATTTTGCAAAAGGAGGACAAATCTGGAGGATTGACACTTCCCAATGTCAAAATTCACTGCATTACCATCATAAGGGCAGACGGAGGGATCAACGTAATAGAAGAAAGGAGAGTTTAGAAATAAACTCCTATATTAGCATCAGGTGATTTTAGACAAAGGGCCATTCAATGGGGAAGGAAGAGTGTCTTCAACAAACGAGATCAGGACAACTGGACAGCCACGTGCAAAAAGAATGAAGTTGGACCCCTACCTCATACCATATACCCAGACTCAAAATACATTAAAGACCTCAAGGGTAGAGGTTCCCTATAAAACTATATACAGATTTCTATAAATAAGACTATGCATTTATAAACAATAAAACTCACAGAAGAAAACATAGGGGTAAATCTTTGTGCCCTTGGATTAGGCAATGGTTTCTTTGATATGACACCAAAAGCTCAAGCAGTTAAAAAAGTGGACTTCATCAAAATTAAAAACTTTGGTGCTTCAAAGGAAACGATCAAGAAAATGAAAAGAAAAACCCCCAGGGGGAGACAATGCTGACAAATCCTATATCTGATGAGGGTTTAGAACTACTGCAACTCAACAGTAGAGACAAATAAACCAGCCTGAAAATGGGCAAAATACGTGAGCAGACATTTCTCCAGAGATGGTATACAAATGATCACTAAGCACATGAAGAGACGCTCAACATCATCAATCATTAAGGAAATGCTAATCAAAACCACAGTGAGATGCCCTTTCACATCCGCCAAGATGACTGTCATTAAAAGACAGGTTAGCAAGTGTTGGGAACGACGTGAAGAAATCAGCACCTTCACATTTTGCTGGTGGGAATGTAAAACAGCGCAGCCTTTTTGGAAATGGGTCTGGCTGGTACTCTAGGTACATACACAAGAGAATTAAAAACACAGGTCCGCACAAAAACATGTACACTAACGTTCATAGTTGTACTTGTGCTAACAGCCGAAAAGTGAAAACACTGCAAATATCCATCAACTGATGAATGGATCAAAATACTAGGATCTATCCATACAATGGACTGTCGTTTAGCCATAAAAGGAATGAGGTATTGGGGCGCCTGGGTGGCTCACTCCGTTAAGCTTTCAACTCTTGGTTTGGGCTCAGGTCACGATCTCACGCTTCTTGGGTTCTAGCCCCACACTGGGCTCCGCGCTGCCGGTGTGGAGCCTGCTTGGAATTCTGTCTCTTTCCCTCTCTCTCTGCCCCTCCCCCGCGCTCTCTCTCAAAATAAATAAATAAGCTAAAAAAAAAAAAAAGAATGAGGCTACAACATGGATGAATCTTGAAAACATGCTGACACTACCCATTGTATGATTCCATTTTTATGAACTGTCTGGAACAGGCAATTCACAGAGATGGGGAAGTAGATTAGTGGTTGTCAGGGAATGGGGGAGGGGTGGGGAAGAGAATGGGGAGTGACTGCAAACAGGCATGGGGTTTCTTTTTGGGGGTGATGACGATGTTCTGAAATCAGCTAGTGGTGATGGCTGTACAACTTTGTGAACATACTAAAAATCACTGAATTGTATATATATATATTTTATTTATTTATTTATTCATTTATTTATTTATTTAAAAAATTTTTTTTAACGTTTATTTATTTTTGAGACGGAGAGAGACAGAGCATGAACAGGGGAGGGGCAGAGAGAGAGGGAGACGCAGAATCTGAAACGGGCTCCAGGCTCTGAGCCATCAGCCCAGAGCCCGACGCGGGGCTCAAACTCACGGACCGCGAGATCATGACCTGAGCCGAAGTCAGACGCTTAACCGACCGAGCCACCCAGGTGCCCCTTTATTTATTTTTTTAATGTTTATTTATTTTTGAGAGATAGAGAGACAGAGACAGAGCGTGAGTGGGGGCGGGGCAGAGAGAGGGAGACACAGAATCCAAAGCAGGCTTCAGGCTCTGAGCTGTCAGCACAGAGCCCGATGTGGGGTTCAAACCCATGGACCGTGCAAGATCATGACCTGAGCCAAAGTCGGACACTGAACCTAGTGAACCACCCAGGCGCCCCTGAATTGTATTATTTTTTTAAAAGGGTGAACTTTATGGCATGTGAATTTTTATCCCAATTAAAAAAAGTAGTTAGCAACAAAGATAGCATATTTCATTGAATCCTGGCTACCACCTATTTTAAGACAGCCTGATTTCAGGGATATTAAAATATATGATATTATATTAATATAATGTTAAATGTCTATCTCAGAATTATGAAATACGGTGATTCACGGAGAGGAGTTCCCAGAGGCTTCAGTTGCAACCACATCAGTACATCACTGGACCAATGGCCCTTTTATTTTTTATTTATTTAAAACATGTTCTTTAATGTTTAGCTTTGGGAGAGAGAGATAGAGAGGCAGAGAGAGCGAGAGACACAGAATCCCAAGCAGGCTCCAGGCTCTGAGCTGTCAGCACTGAGTCCCACAAGGGGGTCGAACTCACGAACTGGGAGATCATGACCTGAGCCAAAGTCAGAGGCTTAACCGACTGAGCCCCCCAGGCGTCCCCCACTGGCTCTTTTAAAGAGGGAGCAACTGTGTGTGGTAAAAAAAGGTCTCACCAATCATAGTCACAAATTCTGTTCACTCCATAAGGGAAACTGTCTAAAAGGTCTTTGTGTTCATTTTGTTCACTTAAAAGAAATTAAAAAAAAAAAAAAAAAAAGAAATTCACCCAAAGTGATTTTGCTCAAGCTGTGAAACCACCAGTGAAACTTTTCTCTGTGCAGGGATGGGGGATGGGGGTGGGGGGGGGCAGACCCCAGGGTGCTGCTAAGGGGGCTCCTGTGTCTGGGGTCTGCCAGCCGCGTGAACTGTGGGGGTGCAGCCGTACCCTGGGGCCCAGGGTCACACGGACACAGGGAACACCGGCACATCCCCCCACTGCGGTGGCCGAGAGGCACACACCCAGGGGGTAAATCAGAGATCTGGGATGGCACACAGGGGCGGAGCCTCAAGAACCCCAGCCCGCCGGAAGGCGCAGGGCAGGAGCGCACAGGACAGACAACATGCTGGAAGGCTGGGTCCCCGTGATGCTGCCCGTGGCCTGTTCAACCCAAGTACACCTGTGGTCAGCCATGTCCAACCCAGCCCCATCACGCGCGAGACGCGGCAGGGAGGAGGGGCCACTCACCGTGCACTTGTGGGGCTTCTCGCCCGTGTGCCGGCGCATGTGCACCACCAGCATGTACTGGGCCTTGAAGGGCTTCTGCTCCCTCGTGCAGGCCTGCCAGCGGCACACGAACTCCTTCTTCTCCCCATGGATGTGCTCGTTGTTGATGTGCTGCGGGAGCAAGCCCATAGGGAGGGGGGGGTGAGCCCAGCCACCCACCCCTGCGGACCCCACCTACAAGGTGCAGATGCCCCACCCAGCAAGACCACCCCCTAGGCGCCAGGCCACGCCTCCTCAGGAGTTCTCATTAGCTGCCATCAACCCAAGATCCACTGGGTGATCTCCTGGTCTCGCTGCATTTCCCAATTCTCTGTCCTCAAAGTGACCACCTATGACGGGCAAAGTCATCCCGCTCACCCCAGGCTGGGCTCTAGGCTCCGGTGGTTATGATGATGCTCCTGAGCTGCAAACAGTAGGCACTAAATAACTGTAGTGAGGCAGTCGTGCACTGTGGTTGGTGCACGAGATGCTTCTCCCAAGCTTGCTCCTATTGTCCCAGGAATTTTTAAATACGCTTTTTTATTCCAATGGAAACATCAATGCATCCTCACCTCTGTCTTTGACAGTAACCTGTGAGATGATGGCTCTGCCCCTTTTGGCCAAGGCCCAGATGGTTCTGTGGCCTCTGAAGGGCCCAGGCAGCAAGGGTGGGTGGAGCTCGATGGGGACCCTGACGGTGGGCTCTGGGCACTGTGTGATGCTGCCCCTGGGACAAAATGCACGGACAGCACGACTGATCTGGAGGTATGGAAAGGGGGAGCCCTGCATCCCAGGGTAGGCGGAGCCAGCAAGCTGCCCTGAGTTGACCCTTTGGATTTTAGTGGTTTGCTTTGATTATTTAACTGAAGGCTGCAGGACTCACTGGAGCAGGGGTATTATTGCCTCTCGGCTTAGGATGTGTGGATATGTGTGGGGCCTCCAGACTTTTATGTCCTTAATCTTTGAGGTGGCTTATTTATCTTGGGGAGTGAAAAAAGGTGGTATAAGTCATTCACACAGTAGTCTGAAAAAGTGTACTGGACCTTGCGTGCTTCCTCTTGCTCTAGGGCTTTTCTCTAAAGGCCACTGGGGAGCCTCCTTGCACCCCCCCCCCCCATCAAGGTCATGTCCTGTCTGTGTGTGGATAGGGCTGGGCTTGCTTCCCCCAAGGGGGACGGGGAGGGTGAGACACTCAGATCTCGGGGACCTGTTCTCTCTAGCCCCAGTGCCTTTCCCCTCTCTTTTCTTGGCTCGTCTTCCAGCCGTCACTGCCTCCCACACACCACAACCTCCAATGCAGCAGCCATTAGCCACCTATGGCTCTTGAGCCCTTCAAATGTGGCTGGTCCCACCGGAGATGGGCTGTTTCAAAGATGGAGAATAAAAAAATAATAATAAGGATGTAAATAAAATATCCCACTAATTTTCGTTTATATTGATGACACATCAAAATGATAATCTTTCAGATATATTGGGTTAAGTAAAATATATTATTCAAATGAACTTCACCTGTTTCCTTCTACTCTTTTTAAACAGTGTGCTCCCAGGTTCACATAAAATTATGTGCGTGGTGGACATTTGTGGTCGGCAGCGTCTTTCTGCCGGACCGTGCTGCTGCAGGTCTTTGCAACCTCTGGGGCTGTCCGAGAACTGAGCATGCGGGCCCTGGCAGCACCTGACCCGGAGAAGACAGAAAAGCGCCGGGCCCACACGCCCCCGAGAAACAGGCCCGACCATCATGCATACAAATGCCCATGTTGGAACAAGTAAAATCTACAGCGCTTTGAACTTCCAGGGAAATCTTATCATATTAGCCTCACTTTCCATTTTTAAAGCCTCTCAAATGATAAAAATGCTTCCTGACAATGCCTTTCATTTTTTTCTTATTGGTTTACTTAGCAACAAATTGTTAATAATCGACTGGGGGCTCCAGCTCGCCCGTGTGCCTGCCACCATCCATCTTCCCAGGGAGCGGAGAGAGAGTCACAGCCGGCAGAGGGGCTGGCTCTCTTTTCATAGGGGGCTTCTCTTTCCAGGGCCAGGCGGAGGTGATCACCTCTGCCCACAGGGACAGTCCTGGGCACAGGCAGAAGGCTGCAGCTGAAGCCCTGCTTCCTCCGACTGCCTGTATCTGAGGAACTCCCTTTCTGCTCTTGGGGGCTGGCTTGCTCACCACTGTGCACACCTCTTATGTCTGCATCTCTGTTCCCCCTCTGCCTACCCCCACTGCCGCCCCACCCGGCCCCTCGTGGTCCCACATGCAGTCCTCTCTCTCTTTCATCTAATCTCCTCTGTCTTACAACTCACAGCCCCAGTGGCCCCTTCTCCATCTCGGAATGGTTTACCCAAAGACGTGGAACAGGTTGAAAAATTATGTTCGAGTTCCAGAAGGGCTTAGGGCAGCCCCATTTCACAGGTGCTATGTCAGCCACGACAGGTTTGCCGGGAAATTCTGATCTCCTGTGTCCTCACACTTTGGGGGTGGGGAGGGCACCCCAAAGAAAAGAAACCCTGGGTATTTGAAAGCAACTGGCATGACAGGAGGAAGCAGAGGGAGAGGGCAGTGTCCTAAATGCGGAGCCCACAGAGCTGCGGAGAAGCAAACCCCTTTGGGATGGCTTCAGGATGTGAGCAGTGTGAATCGACCCCATCCAGCAAACTGACCGGCAGGCTGGTGTGGGGCTCATCGGTACAGACTCTCATTCACCAAGGAGTGTGTGGGTTCGGGGGGGGAGCAGTGTTGGGAGGGTGATTCTTGAAATTAAGCTCTCTTCTGGATGGAGAGGAGAGACACCCGCTCAGGGCTGCTGTGGGGAACAGGGAGGAGGGGGCGGGAGGCTAGCTACCATGCATGAAATGCCATCTGCTAAGTGCTTATGTGGGTATCACACTTAACCTTCACAACTTTGTTGGGTAGGCTTCACCCCCATTACGGGAGGAAAAAAACTGGGGCTCATGGAGGTTAAGTCACTTGTTTGGAACCACTCGGCGAGGTGTGGTGCAGCCAGCCTCTGCTCTCCAAACCTCACAAGTTACCTCTCGACTGCCATCATATGGATGCTGCTGTAAAACAGTTTAGAGTGGGGACCAAGGGACATGACATGAGGGGGCACCCAGGTCCCATGGCCTCTCTGGTGTCCTGAGCAGACAGTACCAGGTATTTCTAAGCAGCCCCCTCTTGATAATGGTATCAACACCCCATCTGTTCTTGTGTACATTGGGTCTCTGTGAATGGTCTCCAAGAGGAAATTACTAATTCCTTCCTCCATGGGAGGACCTTCTTTCAGGTTTCAGGGTCTGTGTTTATAGATGCTCGCTGGTTTAACTAATCTTATTTCCCTCTTTGCACTGGCTGCTAGGAAGCTCAGGGGAAAAAAAAGATATTTATGTGAATTATAGCTCAGAGCACATAGCTTTTTTTTTAAAAAATCCATTCCACACCTGGCTTCATTTATTGTTCCTTTCTCCTTAATTTTCTCATTTACTTACTTTTGTTTTAATCTCTTATACTATGTATGTGTTTGTAGGCCCCCTTTTAGAAGCAGGCACGGCCCAGATAAATAATTAGGTCTCCCACTTGCAGAGGACGTGGCCCCGGCATCTCCTAGAGCCACCTCCCCCAGCCCCTTCTCCCCCGCAGAGGGCCTGAAGTTCTGTCCGCTGGGCGGGCTGCTGGGGCTTAGAGGCTCACGTGCACCAGCTGCTCCTGGGTGTCGTACTCCTTGGTGCAGTCTTCCCAGTGGCAGTTGGTCTCATAGATGATCACTTCGGCCTCTTGCTTACAGTCGTCCCTGTCCAGGTCTTCCTTGAGGTCAGCCAGCTGCTCCTGGGGGAGGAGCAGAGCAACCCACGTGAGCCACGTTCAGCCACCGGGCCCCCACGGAAGGTCACTACTGGCCCTGGGCGGTCTATGCCAAGGACCCTGAGCTGGTATGGGTGTGGAGACGCACACATGCACATGCACGCACACATGAGCACACATGCATGCACTTGTACACACACACGCGTGCATACGTACATGTATGTGCTCAGCCACTTTCTCAGCCACTTTCCTCAGCTAGCTCCCACCCATCCTTCTCCTGTGGCACAGCTGTCCTGGGGCCCCTCCTTCCTCTCCAATGCTGGCTTGTCATCACCAAAGTGTCCCATCACATCCTGGGTCAACCGACTTGGCGAGGAGAACAGGAGAAAGGAGGGCAGTGACTTTCGCTTATGTGGTTTGGTTTCCTCCGGGAGAGCCAGGGTGGACCCGCATGCGATCGCGGTGGGGGCGTTTTCATTTATAGTCTGCACGGGGTCTGCTCCCGCCTGGAGGCAAGAGAACAGCCAACACGCATCTGGCCTGGCCCTTCAGACGACTCACTCTCACACTGTCCCCTCCTTCCAGGACACAGAGCACACCCCGATTCGTGCCCAGGGTTACTGGCATGGTCTCCCAGTGCCCATCCTGTCCTCCCTGCCACAGTCCTAAGACGTGGGCATCTGTGTTCTTGCATCACCGCCAGGAAAATGGGTTCGGGGAGAGGCCACCTTGCTCTCTGCAGGGCACTCAGTGAGTGACAGCCCCCATCTGCACTGGCGTCTCCTCATCAGGACAGGGCCCACGTGTGCCCTGTTCAAGGTGGCAAAAGAAAAGCAGGGGACACAGGGGCAAAGGAAAGGCTGGGAGTGGGAGCGAAGGGGGAGGCACAGACGTGCCAGGCTGGGACAAAAGCCACAGGATGTCAAGGATTCCCCGATACCGCACTGGCTGGCTGGGGCAGGCTCACAGCAAAGCCAGGCAAAGCGGCAGATGTTAGAACGATGGAATGCAGGACTATTCTGTTTTTCCCAAGAGCCTCTGGGGGAAACATTTATAGCCCAGATTAAGGGGGCTGACCTCCCCCACAGTCAGAAGCCCCAACCCCTATGGGCTCTAGAGACCACGAAGCGGAGGCTGTGGCTCGCTCGTGAGCCTCATTACTGATGCTGAGTCCATTTCTGCGAGTGGGGAAATCTGCCTCGTGGCTCCCCGGGCTGGCGGCAGACTCACGCCCCTGACCGACTTTCCACTGGAGCTGCAAAGCTTCCGGTTGCTTCTCAGAGTACCTTCCAGTGAACGCACTTGCCCTGAAAAGGCAAACGATGATGTGCAGCATCCTAAGCTCACGGGCAGCGCTGGGTCCACATTAAAAGGAAGTGCAGGTGCGCCCCTGCCCTGAACCTTTAGCAATGGGGGGGTCGGTGGGGCTGTGGCCCCCTACCCCTGCTCTGCACCGTCAGAAAAACTGCAAACAGGCTTATTATTTCTGTACGTCCCGCTTATTTGAAAGAAGATTTGAAGGAGCTGCCAGGTGGACATGTGAGCGGAAGACGGCGCGGGGGCAGGGGGTGCGCTCGGGGCCTCCAGATGGGGCTGGGCATCATCCTAGCCCACGGTTTTGAGGGCTTAAGCAGAGCGGGGATTCATTATGCCGCATGCCTGCCAAGGGGAAGCACGCCCATCCACCTTGCAAATGAGACAGGTCACTGAATCAGGACCCTGAGTGACATAGTGACAACCTCTTGTGATAAACAGCTTTCCTTCCTCGGACACATTGGAGGAGCCAGGCCAGGTGGGAAGGAGGGCCCTGTGCTGCCTTTCTGGGTTGGAGGGGCGGGGCAGGGGCTCCCCAGGGCTCCGCGTCTGTCCTCACAGTTCCAGCATGTTTATCTCCCCTGGATATGTGCCGTCCTCATCAATTTCAACGGCCCCCGATGATGGCCGACCTCGTGGAAACCATGCATCATGCGGAGATGCTTTGGCGTCAGCGAGGGGAGAAGAATTTGTCACCAACTCCTCTGTTTGCCTGACAATAACAGGACCCAATATTTCATAAAAATTAAGTGCCCAGAGCATGCCCGATGGTTTACAGGTTTGATAAAGGATGGTCTGACAGATGTAGGGAAGACGGGGGACAGGAGGTCCCCTGCATCCTTGGTGTCAAAGCTGGTGATGCTGTAGTAACAGATGGAGACCATGCCACTGTCAGAGGCCTGGGGGGGGGGGGGGCGGGAGGCTCGCCCGCGGGGTCAGCACTCACACCAAGCCCTTCCTTTCCATGACAGGCCTTTGCTGCAAGAACTGGGACCATCAGCCTGCCATCTCGGAGCATCTGAGTAAGTGGCAGGATCTCCAAAGGGACTGGCACAGGGGTTTCAGTCCCACAACAGACCTGGGCTCTGATTTGCTCCCTCCCTCACCTTCCTGCCAACAATCATTTTCCTCGCCTCCCCTCTGTACCGTGCTTCTCGCTCCCTCAGATGTACATCGAGTCATTAGAAATTCCTACTTCATAGTGACTTTGCATCAGGCCCCGTGCAAACCCTACTGACGTGGGGCCGAATCAGCCTCGTCTCCCAAGTGCAGCCTCTCCAAAGCTTTCAGCGCAGTGCAGGCTACAGGCGACATGAGCTAGGAGCTAGGATGGGTGTCTGGGCACATGCGAGTCCTACTAGCCAGGAGAGTCAGAAAAGGTGGAAGTGTCAGTGAAAGGGGTGAGGTGGGGGGTGGAGTTCTAGGGACGGGGAGCAACTGGACAGGGGCCACAGCCATTCAGGGGACAGGAGTGACTGAGTGTGACTGGGGCTTGTGTGAGGGGCTGGGGTGGGGATGGCTGCAGCCCCAGACATCCATCCATCCATCCATCCATCCATCCATCCATCCATCCATCCGTCTGTCTATCCTTCCATCCATCTACCCATCCATCCATCCATCCACTCATCCATCCATCTACCCACTCATCCATCCATCCATCCAACCACTCATCCATCCATCCATCCATCCATCCGTCCGCCTATCCATCCATCCGTCTGTCCATCCATCCATCCATCCATCCATCCATCCATCCATCCATCCACTCATTCATCCATCCATCCATCCATCCATCCATCCGTCCGTCCGTCCGTCCATCCATCCATCCATCTATCCATCCGTCCATCCATCCATCCACTCATCCATCCATCCATCTATCCATCCATCTCTCCATCCTCCATCCATCCATCCATCCATCCATCCATCCGTCCGTCCATCCACTCATCCATCCATCTATCCACTCATCCATCCATCTATCCACTCATCCATCCATCCATCCACTCATCCATCCATCCATCCGTCCGTCCGTCTATCCATCCATCCATCTATCCATCCGTCCATCCATCCATCCACTCATCCATCCATCCATCCATCTATCCATCCATCTCTCCATCCTCCCTCCATCATTCATCCATCCATCCATCCATCCATCCATCTCTCCATCCTCCCTCCATTATCCATCCATCCATCCATCCACTCTTTCATGCAGAATGTGTTTGATGAGCATGTAACGTGCAGGGTGCTGGGCACACAGCTCTGGTCCTCCCTGAGCTCACGGTGTCCCCGCCCTCTCTGGTTCACTCATTCATGCAGGCAGCTGTCCGTTCATCCATTCACCACCAGGGCCAAGGTCCCAGGTCCGCTCACCCAGCTGGAGGACGGCCAGGATAGCCAGTAGGTTACCTGCGTCAGGGTCAGCGGGGAGGCTGGCCGCAGGCCCTCTGCCTCTGTCTTGACCTTGCTGCGCTTATGAATTACGATGGGGTTCACGGTGCTGCTCACAGCCGATTCGCTGTTCTGCTTGTTCTGAGGGAGGGAGCAGGGGAGTCCGTCATACAGGGGCAGGACGGGGACACCCCGAGTTCTGTTTGGGCTTTACCTCAGGGATCCTCCCCACGTAGGATGGGCCAGCACTTCTGTTTGAAGTTTCAGAAGCCAGGTCTCCCGACTTGGTCCTCTGGCTGGGGGGCACAGCACGAGAGAGCCCAGAGCTCGGCTTTCCAACTCCTCCCCCCCCCACCTCCCTGGGAATGGAAAAGAAACCCTCTCTTTGCGAAATGTGGGACACTTCACTCCTGTTTCACCAGCCTCAGCTTCTCAGCCCTCTGGAGCAGGGGGTCTTGAAGCATGAGAGCAGGAGAACAGGGCCGGGCCAGCCCGGGGAGCAGGAAACAAGAGCCTGGTCACAAGAGCTGATAGCTACTGTCTGGGGGGAGGTGCCAGGTGGACACCTGGAGCCCTGGGGTGGAGAGGGAGGGCGTCCTGGAAGAGGGGCTGCTCCAGACAGGGTGGGGTCTTGCCTTCGTCCCAGCACATGCTCACCTCTGGGCTCCGCCCTGCCAGGTGGCTGGCCTGGGAGGTGGCGCGACCTCGAGAACTGTCATCGTGAACGTTAGCCACGATCCGGGTCCCCACGGGGCTCTGCGCCCCCAAGCTCAGGTAGGCGCACAACGACCCGATTAGGCGGCAGGCCCCGCTCCGCGCATGCGTTAGCCCAGGCTGAAAGAGCTTCCAAAGAGTCGGGTTCCAAAACGCAGTCTGGCGGAGTCCACAACTGTGTCCTTCCACGCCCCGATACTGCCTCTAAAGCCATTTCCTCATGTGCAAAATGGGGCTTCATTCAGCAAAAAATAATGGCGCTTACTGTGTGCCTGGCACTGTACCAGCACGCCCTGCCACATCGAAGGCCTGCTGGGGAGCTCAAATAAGATGGCCTTTGGTCAACCTAGGCTCTAAGTACCGAGTACATTGTACTCTGTCTGCCAGAGCCTGAATTCTAGGGTTGCTCTGTCTACTCATTACATTGATAGGATAGGCGACCACAGAATTTATAGGCCAGGCACTTGTCAGCGAAAGTGAGGGTGTCAGGACCCCACCCAGGTCTCCTGATCCAGCATCCGGCCCTTCTGATCCCGTGGCCTATTGCCAGAAGGCATCCCACCAGCCAGACCCGAGCGGGGAGTCCTTCCACAGGTTCCCGGCATGAGACGGCAATGATCAGCTCTCGTGGGGCCCCGGGAACCCGGGGACCCACCTACCTGGGTGGCGTCGCTCAGACAGGTGGCGCTGCCGCTGAGCTGGGTGGGCGTGGCATTGATGGAGGCGAGGGCCATGGGCTGCTGGGCCAGGAAGGTGGGCGAGGGCTGGATCAAGGGCGGGGTGTGTCCGAAGGCTGAGCCCAGGCCCCTCTGCTGGCTCAGGATCTGCTGGTAGGCCACCGGGTTGATGGGGTGGGGGAAGGTGAAGGCTGGGCTGCAAAGGAGAGGAGGCAAGTCATGGAACAGAGTTGGGGGAGGGCGGAGGCTGTTTGGTCAAGACTTCCTGCGCAGAGAGGACCCTGCCAGGGATCGGGAGGGGCGTGTTGCTTATCTTGCGGTCAGCATGGCTTTACCTGGCTCAAGAGCCACCACTGTCTGCCATCTCAGGCCTCACGGGCTGTGCTCGCCTGCAGGCCCCGCCCCACGACCCAGCCTTCACCCCAGGGAGGGGCCAGGCGCCATCTCAGGCCTACACCCCAGCCCTTCACCTCTCTGACGCCTGAGAGGCATCCCCAACCATCTGAGCCCCACGGGGCCCTGAGGCCGCTTCTGATGCCCGCTTGTCCAGGACACGTGCCCTGGGCCCTGCAGCTCGCATCACCCCCTCTCTTCTTCCACTTCTGCTGCACGTCTAGGTTCTTTTATGCCATCTGCATATGAGCCCTCTCTCCAGAACACGATACTGCGGAAATAATGCGGACCTCCAAGGCTAAGCCATATAAGACATGTGGCTTGGGTGGCTCGGTCAGTTGAACATCCAACTCTCGATCTCGGCTCAGGTCATGATCTCAAGGTTCATGGTATGGAGCCCCTCATTGGGGCTTGAGATTCTCTCTCTCTCTCTATCTCTCAAAATAAGTACATAACTTAAAAAGAAAAAGACATGTGGCTTCCTCCTTGCTCTCTCCTGCATCAGTCACTCGGGGTGGGGGTGGGGGAGCCAGCCGCCATGCCGTGAGGAAGCTCAAGCAGCCTTATAGAGAGACTCCCGTAACGTGAAATAAAGGCAAGTCTTCAGGTGCCTTACAGCCCTGGCCGACACCTTCAGCGCAGGCTCGTGAGACCCAGCGCCAAGCCCGTCTCATTTTCTTGACCCCAAGAAACAGTTCGAGATGGTAAATGCTCGTTGTTGCTTTAAACAGCTCAGGTTCGGAGTAATTTGTTTTGTAAAAAAAGACAGCCAACATCCTTGTCACCACTTCGATCTCTGCACGTCCCAGGGCCAGGCTCTCCAGACATTCCTCACACCTCCTGGCCTCCCTGAAGAGGGTTGCAGGGAGGAAATGAGTTGAGTCAAGGTGGTTGGGTCTGAGTCCTTGGAACAGCCATGGGCTGCACGGTGGAGTGGGGGCGGGGTGGGGACAAGGGCGAATGGTGTCAGTGAGGTCTGGGTGTGCCATGCTGTGACCACATCGGGAAGCTGGCTGCCTGCTCGGAGACCTGGCATGGCCCAAGTCGGCGTCACAACCTGCACCACCAATGGCTGTGGCTGCCATAAAACCTTGGGTTTTACGGTTGACTCTTTTGTGCCAGGCCCAGTAAACATACTTTTCACATCAGAGAGTGGGTTTGGGGGATGAGCGGACACAGGAAGATGTACTCGAATGTTGGCACGTTGCGGCATCATCGTGGTCGGTGTGGAATTCAGGGAGCGGTTGCAAGCACACCGACTCACAAATGCAATGTGTCCTGTCTTTCTCCACGGGTCAAAAGCATGGGCCCTCCCCCACGTGGCCCCCAGCCCACCTTCTGGGGCTCGGCTGCCCGCATGCCGGCTGGGCTCACCTGAGGGTGCCTGCTGACAGGTGGCCGTAGGAGCCGCTGGCCGCCGAGCTGCTGCGGGAGTTGTTGATGTAGGCCACCAGCGAGTTGGGTGACGTCCGGATCATCCGCTGCAGATCCAGGCTGGCGTCTGACAGCGGGGAGATGGACAGCGCCCGCTTGCGGCTCAGGCGGGGGGTCACCCGTGGGCTGGAGAAGCGCGACACTGTGGGGACAGCCAACCCCAGGCATCACTGTGCTTGTAGGGGGTAGAATTGGGGAAGGGGGACTGGTGGGGGGGGGACATCGGGAAGAGCCTTTGAGGACGGTGTAATGAGAACCACAGCTGGGGGCTCTTGGGCAAGGGCCCTGGCCTCTCTCCAACTCAGTCTGCTTATCTATAGAATGGGATGGATCCATGCATGACGTGGTGGGGGTGTGAGAAACACAGGTCAGACGCTTGGGGAGAGAATATGTTCGCTGCACATAAGTTAGTGCCTTTACTATTAGTTTTGCAGGGAGCGGGGCTGGATTCAGCAACGCTTAAGGCGTAGCAGCTAAGTGTTGAAGAGCTTGGTGGCCACGAGTTGAACCCACCTGTGAAGCTAGCGCGAGGTCGAGAAACAGGCACGGCCAGCGTCCTTCCAGACCCACCCCAAGGGCAGCCACTACCCTGGCTTCCGGAGTTGCCCGAGGCTTCGAGAACCTGTCACCTTAAACACTCTTCATGCACAGGCACGCACCCCAGCCACCACCCCACCGCTCTCTCTGACGGCCCCTCGCATAAGCTCTCATCCCTCACCGGTAAGGAACTGCGGGAAGGAAGACAGCCTGAACCAGAGGGGGTGCTCCTTGACCCTGGGGTCACACTCTCCCGCCTGGCTCCAGACTGCGCCCCCGCTCCCCAGTCAGGGTTCTGGCTCTCTCCTCTGGACAAACAATGGTCTAGAATAAATGACCTGCCAGTGTCGCCGGGCAACTCCCACATGCTCTGTGTCTGCCCTTTCCAGACCCTCCCTGAGCTCTGGGTTCCTCTCTGTGCAAGGGTCTCCTGGATCTGACCCCTGGGGCTGTGGTGAGGAGTACATTACACAGCAGGGGCACCTAAACGCTTTGCCATGCCCCTGCATTTCTGGATATCGGCACTGACACCTCTTTCTGTGCCCCTTCGGGGGCCTCCAGGTTCCCTTTGGGCTGGAGGGATTGCCTGTAGACAGCTCCAGAGGCCATTGGTGCACACCTCTGCTACACGCAGCCTGCCTCCATGCCTGTGCTCGGCCGTTCCTGGGCTCATGATGCCCGCCTTCTTCCCTTCTGTCTGCTCAGAGCTGCTTAGACCCCACAGGTGCTCCTCCTCCAGGGAGGCGGCAGGTTGCCCTGGCTGCCGGGTTGGTGTGTTGGTGCCTTGTTCCCGCAGCTGTGGGGGCACTAAGGGCAGGGGTGACGGCCTGGGGATCTCTGAGCCCCCATCCCAAGTGCCGGCCAGCCCCTGAGAAGGTTCGGGGCCTATTTGGCCTGTGTGAGTGCATAGAGCCCCCCAGCTACCAACTGCAGAAGCCTCAGCAGAGCCCCTGCCCATGACCTCATGCCCCCAGGTCCCCTGCTGGGCCCTGGGGCACCCATGCCCGGCGCTCCTCTGACCCCTCGCCCTTGACTGGCAAACCCGGGAAGCCCCTTTCCTCCTGGGCCACTGGGAACAGCCTCTGACGGGAGTTGGCCTGATGCCTTTCCATTGTTACCTCCTTCATGACTGAGTCTGGCCTCAAAGCCCCCTGCAGGTTCCCTTCCTCTCCCCCTCCTCCTATTCCCCCCAGCCCACTGCTAGCCTGGGTCATCCCAGGGCCCTTAGCTAATTGCTGTCCCATCCACATTCCTCACTGCAGCCCGAGAGAGCTTTTTAATGTGTAAATTGAATCATGTCCCTGTGCCCCCCTGCCTTAACCTTTCCAAAGCTCCCAGTACTATTAGGAAAAAAGCCCAAATGCTCAGGGTGGCTTTTGCTTGGAGGCCCTGTGGGTGCCCCCTGCCCACCTCTCCAGCTTCATCCTGCCCACCTTCCAGGCTCTGCTCCAGCCACCTCCCAGCTCCCTACTCCTGTCACCTGTCTTCCGGCACAGGGCCTTTGCACATGCCCATTCCTCTGCCTGAAGTGCTCTTCCTTCCTCTCTGTGCTCAGACCTCCACGGGTTATCACTCTCCCAGGGAGAGCACCCTGACATCCTCTGATTGGGAAGTTACCCCCATCCCAAACGGGGGGGGGGTCACGTTGTCAAGTCCGCATGCACCGGTGTGGTTATCTGATTGCTTCTGCCCCTCCCACCTTTATGCATCAGGGACTTGGGTCCTTTCCCCCCACCGTTATATGCATACACATACACATATGCATCCATTCGGTGGTGAGCCCGCGTGGAAGATGGCAAATGTTGAGCCGTGGGCACAGGTGAGGGACAGCAGAATCACAGCCAGGGCAAGTCAATATTTATGCACTGCCTTGAAGGTGCTGGGTACTGTTCTGAGCACTCCAAGGTATTAAGTTGTTTAATCTTTAAAGTATTCAATAGCGTCAACTGCCCTAGAAGGAAGGAAGTATTACTACTGTCATTTTACGAATGACAGAGGCCATGCAGCCAGGGGAAGTGCAGAAGTAGACTTGGAAGTCAGGCAGTTGGCCACCAAAGCACTCAGCACACCGCCTCCGCCCAGGGTAGAGAGAAGACACACCTTGCGGGGAAGGATGTGCTTGGAGGTGGGGGCTGGGGCGGTCAGATGCACATACACACCATGTGGGAACACACAGCTGGGCCACACCAAACCCAACACTTAGTGCTTGTCTTGGAGCACATCACTCAGCCTCCTGAGCCTCTCTTTGCCCATCTGTACAATGGGGGCAGTACAGCTTGGCTTGCAGAGTAATCTCGAGGACACCAGCAAACCACCGAAGTGCTGAAAGCCCAGCAGACCTTCTAAAACGAAACTGAGAATTAACATCGCTTCTTCAGGGGGGAGGAGGACGGCTTTGATGGGCAGGATGAGCGTAAAGCTAATACTGGAGTGAGGGACAGCAAGTCTAGAAAACACAGTTGGGCCACACAGCAGTACGTCTGTCACTACAGCATTCACTCATCTGTCCATTCATCTGGGCTCCTCTAGGCTTCTTTGTTCTTATTTACTGAGTTCACTCCCCGTCGGTCCTCACTTCCAAGGAAAATCAAAGATGCAAACGTGAATCCTCCCAAAGAGCCCTGTCACTTACGAACCGAGTGGCAAATGGAGAGACACGAGGTGGGAGGGACAATCCAACATCCTGTAGACTAAGAAATACACTCATCCTTCTAATGCATGTTCTAAAAAAAGACTTTGCTGCTAATATTTGGATTCCCACCCTCTCACGTGCCCCTAACAAGAGGAAACAGGGCAAATCTGACAGTGATATTCATCTCTGTTATTCCCACCCCTCGAGGGAAATATGTTTATTAATGTGCCTCTTCCCTTGATAAATTACTAAATAGAAAGAAAATCCTGGCACTCATTTCCTGTGGCTTCTCCTGTGATTTATGACCGGGGACTGGCAGAGCTGTTGCGTCCATTCATCTGTGGATGAGCCTGCGCCGATTTCTGTCAGCCGCCGGGGGGGACCGGACACCAGCCGGCCCTCACCCGGGCAGACGCCCCATGTTACCCACTCCTGCTGCCGCTTGCATCTGGATCCTGTTTCAGCCACTACGTCTTTCTTTTGCTCATTCGTGTGTTAGTTCATTCACCCATCAGAGCCTTGTCGTGGTGACGGTATGGCAGGCATCGGGCTGGACGCTTTCGGGGATTGCAAGCAAGGGGGGGACCCTCGGCCCTGCCCTCCTGTGAAGCTCACTGTCCAGGTGAGAGAAGAAAATGGTGCCCAGAGCACTGGGCAGGGCTCCTGGGATTACTAGGTAACTCCAGAGTGCTTGGGGACATCGCTGCTTTCCCTGGGGGCAGCCGGGAAGGGCAGGAGGTTTGAGAACGGGCCCCGGGTGCAGGCAGACCATGTTCTGACCCTGCTTGACTGCTCTGATCTGGGTGACTTTGGGTGAGGCTCTGAACCTCCCTGAGCTGCTTCCTCACCTGGAAGATGGGCCAACAGTATCCACCTCTGGGTTGCTATGGGCTTGTGACCAGCATGTCACCCAAGCTCTGGGGGGGGGGGTGTCCCAAGGACCCAGGAACCTGGAATGAGGGCGGCAGGAGGAAGCAGGGGCTGGCTCCCCAGGACGTGGGCGGGGCAGGCGGGGCACCAGCAGTGGAGAGAGCTGTGTCCCAGCACCACCTCCCAGGAGGCCTTTCTGTGCCAGATGCTGTCCTGAGCGTGGGACTGGGACATGCCTCCCCTGGCGGTGGCAGGACACAGCCTCGTGGCCTGGCTCGTGGGCCCTGGGTCCTCACCGGTTAGGGAGCATCCCTGCACAGCCCAGCCCCGCCCACATACCTTCTGGACTCACTGAGGAAATGCTCTAAGGAAACCCAACTGGAGGACCTCAACCTGCCCCACACTTAGCCGTCTGCAGCCCCCTCACCCTCTCTTATGGGGGGATTGAAAACACCTAGGCTTTGGAGCCCAGAGGCTTGGGGTTGAGACTGGCCGGCACCATTTCCTAGTTCTGTGATGTAGACAAATTTAGGGCTCAGGCTCAGGGCCTCGGCTTCCTCGCCTGTAAAGTGACTTCGTGTCTGTGCCGGTTCACCAGGTGACCCACATACACCACCTAGCCCGGGTCTGCACACAGCAGTCCTGCCCCTCGGGGAACCTGTGGCCTGCTCTCCTCTGCCTCAGTCTCCCTCCTGTCTGCAGGCTGGGCACGGACTCCCGGCCCGACTGGGGCCTCCGGCAGTCCCTCCAGCGGCTCCTCCTGCCTCTCTGTGGTGTGATCAATGTAATTGGTCTCTGAAAACCCCCTTGGACCCGCAGGCAGCATAAAGAACGGGCGTCAGAACGGAGGTGACATCCCAGTCAAATTAGTGTCAATATGACAATAAAATATACAGCTCGGAGGAAATATGGGCTGTAAACAGACAACATTTCAATCGGAAACATTTCAATCTTCTCAGTGTGGTGGGAGGAGGGGTGGGTTGTGGCGGCTCCCACACTGCCTCGCAATCACCAATATTCAACAGCATAAAACAAGAACATTCCATTTTAAGGCCCCGGTGACAACCGGTGAATTCCCCGCCCTCCGGAGAACCAGTAGGCAGAGCGATAGCCTTGGACTCCCTGACCGCTGATCTATTACCTCCCAGCGCAGTATCACTTTCCACTCTTCCTGCTATAAATCAGCCTCCTTTAAGAACAAGAGGCAACGGGCCTCCATCGACCACCAGGAGGCTGAGAGGCCCCTGGCCAGGGAGGGACGCGGGAGATGCCCTTTGTCCAGCCTGCAGCCTGGTCCTGGGACCCGGGAGCAGGGCAGGGCTTGGATTTTCGCTGCTGCGAGAGCCCCGGCAGAGGCCCCCTCTGCCTTCCTGCCTGCCCCACACCACCGTGGGGATCTCCTCGACGCACGCTCAACCCAGATGAGGTTATTTTGGGCTTGACGGAGGCAAGGACACGGACGTCTCCCTCAGAGCATATCTGGTTTCCCATATGAGAAAAAATACAAGGTTCTATTCTAAGGTCTATTTATTTAACCCCAAAAGGTGAATGTGTGAAAAATGCAAGGATTATTACACAGAGCCACCTGTGGAACTTATCAAGCACCACGAGGGCACGACTTGGCATGCTATGCACCATTGTGTATTCCTGGCACATAGGAGGTGCTTAAGAAACACCCCCAGAATGAATGAGAGAGAGAGAGAGAGAGAGAGAGAGAGAGAAGGCTCAGTTTCCTGAACTTCCCACAAAGTCATGAGGCCCCCTGCACCTGCACAGAGCTTACCTGCCATGGTCATGGTTATAGGAGGCTTTCTAACATGAATACATGTATTCTCGGAGAGTCTCAGGACCCTTCCACAGGTGGGTGCTGAGCCTGCACAATTCTGTGACAGTCTGAGCAAAAAGAAGGTCTACACTTCACTGGGTGGACTAAAGCTTCCTGGGAGGGTCTCTCCCCACACCCATGCAGCTGGGACCAGCAGGAGCTGGTGGGTTTTCCCTGCTCCCCAGTTTATAGGAAGGGAGAGGCTGGGGATACTCCAGAGGCTGACCTGAGCTGTGCGCACTGGGGTCTAATAGATGCATGTGAACAACACATCCACTGGGGCATCAGAGCTGAACAGAAATGGCTAAAACATTAAAAAAATTTTTTGATGTTTGTTTTTGAGAAAAAGAGACAGAGCGTGAGCAGGGGAAGGTCAGAGAGCAGGAGACACAGAATCTGAAGCAGGCTCGAACTCACAGGCCGTGAGATCATGACCTGAGCTGAAGTCGGACGCTTAACCGACTGAGCCACCCAGGCGCCCCAGAAATGCCTAAAACATTTTTAGAAGCAGAAGCAAATGTTCTGGTTGTAGTTCAAACTGGCTTGAAAAAAAAAAAAAAAAAAGAACCGTATTAAGTAATGACAGATACAGGATATTGTGTCGGCCTACTCTTAATTTCCTTGGATCGTAAGGGATTGGGACCAAAGGAAAAGAGTCATCTGTTCCTGAAATCCTTTAGGGTTCAGAACCGCGCCCCCCCACCCCCCCACCCCCTGCCAAGCCTCACCCCCAGCCTCAGCAGATCTGGGGTGAGAAACTGATATGCCTGCCCAGGTCCGGGATGGAAACTTCCCTCTATACCCTGAAGACAATCACGTTCCCGGGAGGAGAGGTGGAGAAAGGGTGGTGGGTGGGTGTGATGAGTCCAACGTGAGCGCAGCGCTCTCACGCCCACTGATGAGCTCACCTCCCTTGCTCCTGCTCAGCCCCAGATGCTGCCAAATGCTGAGCGCCCCTGAGAACAAAGCTGCCGTGTTGCCGGCCACCTCCCCAGCTCCCTGCAAAGAGCCGACAGCTGCTTGACCCCGGGTAGTTCCCCAATTAGTTTGCATCTTTCTATCCTAGGTTTTTTGGTGACCACCACTCACTCACTCAGTCACTCTGCAAACACAGAGGCCTGCTCCTTGGCCGCCATGCTCCCGGACCTGGGGAACCCCCCAGTTTGTCAACGGAGAAGCAGCAGCCAGTTACAGCCCCGCCGGTGGGAGGGAGGGAGCGCGAGCAGAGCTGACACGGTTGAGCTGGGGCTGGATCCGGGTGGTGTCTCAGAAGTGGCGGCTGACTGGGGTCCGAACACACGGAGCAGAAGCGAGCTGGTCAAGCCCGCAGGGAGGGGCATTGCAGGCAGAAGGAGCAGAGAAATTGTCTGGGAGGCTTCATTTGGAGCCGGGCGGCGGGGGAGGCAGTGTGCAAGGCGGGGGAGGGGCGGGGAAGACTAGGCTGCAGGGGAAGGCCACTCAAGCCGGGTTATAGAGCCTGAATCTTGCCCTGAGGGTGACGAAAGCCACAGGGATGCAGAATGACGGAGGGGATGAGAAATTACTGCGAGGCAGCCGTGAGGAGCCCGAGCTGAACGGCAGTGCTGGGAAGGTGGCGAATAACAGGACCGCTGCGGGGGGTTGACGACTCAGACGTGGCAGGCCTGGGGCTGGGACGGATGGGAGGCATGGGGCGGTGGCCACGAGGAGTTGTGGCACTAGGCTAAGCACGCGGTGGACAGCGACACAGGCAATCGATAGACAAAACTCCCACAGGAGGGGAAGACGTGAACGAGGGAAAAGGCTAGAAAGACACAGGAAGTAGCGTTGATGGAGTCGCTCCTGCACGCCAGGCACTGGCCAAGTTCACATGCACGACCTTACTCAGTAGTGTGTTTAGTCCAACTGGCATGTGGGGCTAGGAATCACTGTCTGGACCCCATCCGGTGCCCCCGGCTCCCTTGGGTCATCTCCCACGGTGGGGACGCACACAGGCAGTGCTGGCTTAGATGTGTCTGCAGCTCACTGCCCCAACTCCCCTCCCAAGGCCACCCCAAAGGGGAGCACCCACTCTGGCCCGGCTGCTCTAGGCCGAGCTGGAACACGTCTGGCCCAGCAGGCCCTCCCTGAGGCCATGGCTCTTGGGGTGACAGATGTGTGGTGCTGCCTGGAGGCAGTGTGCCCAAGGGAAGAGCCAATGTGTTGGTGATAAACAGCGGGGCTTGAAACCCCAACTCACAGCCTAGGCAAGTCACACGACCCCAGTGTGCTCATCTTAAAGTAGAGATGACAATTCCAGCCTCAGAAGACGGCTGAGGGCAGTCACAGGGGAGAGTGTATGGAAAGGCACAGGATGGAGGTGGCTGTCACACAGGCACAGGGCAGGTGCTCATGTTGGCTGACTCGGCCTCTCCTGCCCTCTGGGGACACCTGCCTGACCAGACCCTCTGCCGTGGTTTGTCTGTGTCTGCCCGCCGTCCAGCTGGCCTGGTGCCGACCACCCTGAGGCCTTGGGAGGCCCTGCGTGGGGGGATGTGACGTTCGGACGTGGCTATTTGAGGACTAGTTGCATTGTACCTGTTGTCTGGTTTCTAATTTTGACAAGTGGCCTGTACACACAGCTTTACTTCAGCCCCACCCTCGCCACCTGCTGACACGCTGCCCGCCTCCCTGTGGGGAGAACCAGAGGGCTATGGAGAGGCACAGGGGTGGGACAGACCCAGGGATCACATTCTGGTGGCATCCCTCAGGCCATGTCAAGGGTGATGGGGCCGTGAGAGCCAGTGTTGGGAGAGGCTCCAGGGCTCTTCCCCAGCCACACGAGGTCGCTCTTGTAAGTGTGAGGCGAGAAGGGCAGAGAGAGACAAGAAGGATCCAGAAGAGGGGAGAGGAGGGAGAAGGCGTGTGTCCTGGAGGAGGCAAGAGCTCAGCCAGGTCTTCGGAAGTGAGGGGCTCAGCGTTGCCCCAGGCAATAAGGGGGAGCTGCAGTGGCTGGTGTGGACAGGAAGTACTGGGGGGACAGGAGGGGGCTGAGGGGTGCAGGGACCCACCCTGAGTCACGCGGCCCGGCAGGTACCAGGCCATCCCTCTCTGGCAGGTCTCCCCGTGGGCCTGCGTGCTCCCTGCCATCGGGGACTGCAAAAGCCGTCCCAGGCAGAGCTGGAGGAGGATAAATGTGCAGAAGCCGCCTGCCCCCCCTGCCCCCTGCCGCTGTGGTTTCTAGCTCCACTGCCTGGCCTGGATCCCTGGGTATCTCTGGGCTAGGCTCCAAGAGCAGCAGGTAGAGTGGCATTAACTGGGGGAGGCGGGCACTTAGCCTTTCCCCCTTCCTCTCTCCTCCAAGAGGCGGGGGCTCCATGCCGATCCCAGGGGCTCATGGTCAGGGGGCCAGGCCACAGGCTCCTCTGTGAAATCAGCATAGTATTTGGTGGGAAGGAAAGACTTGGTATTTTAGGGACACCCAGAGCATTACCCACCCAGAACACTGGATATCCTGCCTGCCAGACGTGCCCTGCCTGCAGCCTCCAGCTCAGTCACTAACTGTCCAATTGCTCAGGCCCAAGACCCTGCTGTTGTCCTTGATGCCCTTCTTTCCTCCTAACTCCTCATCTGGTCTGGGGACAAATCCTGTGGCTCTATCTAAAATGTGGTCGCTTCTCCACACCTCCACTAACTGGACCTTCTGCTTCCACCTTGCCCTTAAGCCTTCTCAGATCAGCAGCCACAATGGAACTCCTTTTAAGAATAAGTCTGATCTCAGGGCACCTGGCTGGCTCAGTGAGTTGAGTCCGACTTTGGCTCAGGTCATGATCTTGTGGTTCTTGAGTTCAAGCCCCGTGTTGGGCTCTGTGCTGACAGCTCAGAGCCTGGAGCCTGCTTCAGATTCTGTGTCTCCCTCTCTCTCTGCCCCTCCCCTGGTCGTGCTCTCTCTCTCTCTCTCTCTCTCTCTCAAAAATAAATACAATGTTTAAAAAAAAAAAGTCAGGTCTCATTACTCCTCTGTCCAATCCCCCTCCAAGGGTTCTATGATGCTTAAGCCAGACAAAGTCTTACCAAGCCCTGACCAGCCTGCACAACCAGCCCCAGAAATCTGGCCTCACCCTACTCCTGCCCTGCCCACTCACTGGGTGCCAGGCATGCTGGCCTCCTGGCTTTTTCTTGAACTCAGAGGGCATGCTGCTGCCTCAGGCCCTTTGCACTTGCTGTTTCCCTGCCTGGATCATTCTTTCCACATATTTCTGTACTGCTCACCTCCTTTAATTCTTGCTTGAATATCATTTTCCCAGGGAGGATTTCTCAATTTCCTCATTCAAGACTATACCCACCCCCCACCCCCCACTTCACCCCAGTGCTTCCTACTCTATTCTTGGCTTTGTCTCTCTCTATCACGTTGTAAGTTCCATGAAAGCAGAAACGAGTGTGTTTTGTTCCCCAGTCTGCAATTGCTAAAACATGTCCTGGCTTGCGGCGACTCCCTAAGTGTTTGTGGGAGTTGCTCAGACTCGGTCCCCTGCGGACAGCAGTCATGGCAAGGATCCCAGACCACTCCTTAGGGCTCCTCACCCACAGAAGGAGCGGCGTCCCCTCTCCCGCTCCCCGCCCCCGCCCAGCACTCACCATCCACCGGATTGAGGTAGTCGTGGAGGTGGGGTGCACTGGCGGCACCCCCACTCTGCACCAGCAGGTCCCCGTATGGTGCAGGGTGGCCCGCCATGAGAGTCATCTGGTGGTAATAGTCTGAGGGGTTGGTGCCCGGAGTGGGGAGGCCAAACAGTCCCCTCTCCTTGAGGTGCTCGTGGGCCACTGTGGGCAGGAGGGAGGGAGAGAGAAAGAAGCCATCAGGACGTGGCACCAAATAGAGAAACACACATACGGCTTGGCGAGCTCCCCCTAGTGCCCGCCGGTCCTTCCTCTGCCCCTGGGTCCCCTCCCCCAACTGAGCAGACGAGGTGGGGTGGGGCGTGTTCCTGCCCATGGGGACCCAGATCCCGCACGCCTCCGTGTCCGCAGAGCCGTAAACAACCGCCCCTTCCTTCCCGTGCAGGCCCCACAGGAGACAAGAGCCCCAGGCTGACAGCATCCCCTGTCCACCGTCCAGCAGAGCCTTCAAAAGGAAACGAAGATGTAAACTTTTTTTTATTAGTTTTCTTTATTTTTGAGAGGCAGGGAGAGACAGAGCGCGTGTGGGGGAGGGGCAGAGAGAGAGGGAGACAGACCTGTCAGCACAGAGCCCGACGCGGGGCTCGAACTCACGAGCTGTGAGATCATGACCCGAGCCAAAGTCGGACGCTTGACCGACTGAGCCACCCAGGCGCCCCAGGAAACGAAGACGGAAACGAAGACGCTGTGGGGGTCGGCCTGGCCTGAACAGTCACGGCGAGATCACCCGGACCCAGCCAGATCAAGCTCCCGGCCTGGCCTGCGACCGCGGGACCCGAGCTGTCTGCCTCCAGCCCTGCACTCAGCCCCTCCGGAGGCTCAGCCAAGAGGCAGGGAGGATGAACTTCAGAGCATCTTCGAGGGGGCCTGGCACTCCGGTGCGGAGCTTGGAGCCACACGTACCCATTGAGAGTCCTGCCTTTCACCAGGTGTGCAAAACTGGGAAGGGGCCTCCTTTCTCAGCTGCCTCAGTTTTCCATCCGTAACACGGAGGCACTAATACTCACGACTCAAGTTACTATTCAAAATGTCAGTGATGGCCGGCATGGTGCTGAGTGCTTGCTGGGCCTGTGCGGGCAGTGCTGAGGGACTCACGTTCATTCTCAGTGTCAGCATCCCCATGTGCTATGACCTCAGGGCCACCATTACCACCCTCCCCCCACCAACTGGCAGATGGGGACTCTGGCAGTCTCTGCTCTTTGCCTTGGCAAAAAGCAAAGATCTCATCCGTATGCCCTGGGCAGAGAGAAGCCAGTCAATGGAAGCAGTCACCCTCCTCCTCTTCCTCAACTTCTGCCGTATCCACTAGAGAGAGAGCCCTGGCCTGCAGCCGGGATGATGCCCCACGGCCTCTGCCTACCCTGTCCATGCCTGAAACACCCTCCCGTCCCCCTTCCTTCTGGATGTCCGCCTCCTCCCTGAAGCCTTCCCTGGAGGGCCCGTTTGTCCTCAGAGCACACGCGGTCTGGCAGACGCTACCTCTCATAGCTGATGAACTTTCCGGGCCTCGTGTGGGCAAGTGCTGGGGCTGACACACAGGCGTTGTGAGCCTGTCGTGCTGTCTTTACTCACTTGGGAGCTTGGTTCAGGGCCAGCGAGGTCTCAGGGTTTCAGTCTGCAAATTAGCCAAGTGCCCTCTGGAGCTGGCCCCATGCCTGCTTTCTCAAGGGACTGGGGCAGAGGATAAGTGGGCGTGACAGGAGCCACGGCGACGTTTATATGGAAATCAGGCATCAAATCAGTGCTCCACAACTCTAAGTCCCTCCTTCAAGGGATGGGCTACACCATTATCCACTGAAACTACTGTGTCCTTGTCTCTTCTAGAGACATCTCTCAGGGCCTCTGACCCACGAGCCATGTGTCTTAATCTCCTACACCTGCCATAACAGGTTCGTAAGTACAAACTCAGCGCTGACTGCTGTTCGAACAACACAGTCCTGGAGGCCAGAAGTCCGACGTGAAGGTGTCAGCAGGGTCACACTCCCTGCAGAGGCTCGAGGGGATAATCTGTTCTGTGCTTCTTCCTCCAGCTTCTGGGGGTTCCCAGTTTCCTTGGCCGGTGGCCACATCTCTCCCATCTATGCGTTGTTCTCTCATATGTCTCTTGTGAGGACACTTATCGTTATATTTAAGGCCCACGCGGACATTCCAGGATGATCTCCTCATTCAAAATCCCCAAGTAAATCACATCTGCAAAGGCCTTTTTTCCAAATGAGGCAACACTCTCAGGTTCGGGTAGTGGGGTGTGGACACATCTTCCCGGGGGCAGGCACGGTTCAGCGCACTGCACCGCGTGCGAGGTTCAAGGCCAGGGCAGCATCCTCACGCTCTGCGCCAGCGCATCGCTGGTTGGGTCATCAGCAGAGGTGTGGAGAAGCACAGGCCCACGTTCCGGAGTCGGCGGCTCAATGTGGAGGCAGCGAAACGCTTCGCCGTGGAGATTTCAGGGCTGGGGTCCGACCCCTTGGGAGTCACTTCAGAACGGCCACACTGCAGCCAGCCACTTTCACGTCCTGTAGTTGCTGGCAGTTGCCTCGTCTGGTTTCTTGGTGGTAAAGACGAGGCGAAGTGCAAAACACATGGCTAGAGCGACGAGTCAGATAGTCCTTTCTGTGTATTTGGAGGCTGGAGTCCTTTTCCTTGTGAAACTCCAACCTGAGCCTCTCAGGTCCGGGACTCAGCTCCAGCTTCCAGTCATATCCACAAAGTGGGAGAGGGCACATCGCCCCTGGTGAGGACAGGATGTGGTTAGGAGGGACCCGCTGGGATCGTGTTTCCCGGAGCCTCTGCCCACGGGCTCCTGAGTGCAAAGTCCTTAGAAATGTCTGGCCTCTGGAACGTCCCTCTGCCCGATAGTTTCAGTGGGCAGATTCTGAGAAGATGCAACCTGGTTGTTTTTTGACAAAAATGGCAGCAGTAAGTGGCCACCGGGTACCATGGGGACAGCGCTCCAAGCACGGGGTGGGGTGGGAGCACTTCCGGGATGACAGGATGGGCGGGGCCAGCTCCCAAATGTGCTTACTAGCGTCCAGCGTGAGTGTGTAGGTGCATGCGTGTGCGTGTGCGTGTGTGTGTTTGTACGGGTGCATCGGTGAGATGGCGATGGGGCTGGAAGTAGCACATTGTTTTTGGAAGTACTACATTTTAGATCTGAAAACCATATTTGCGTCCCGTGACGTGTCTCAAATTAACTGGACTGGGGGGTGGGGGGAGGAGGGGCATCTGATCTCCCAGCTGGACCAGGCAATTCTCTCTCAAGCATCTGACCTGAGACACACCAGGCCATCAGTGCTCACATGTGGAGGCTTGGGGTGTCACTTGGAGGCCACGTGTTGACCTGCAAGGGGCAGAAGCCAGCCCCGCGCTGTCCTCCTTCTGCTCTGGGGGCCCATGAGACGGGATCCAACGCCCCCTCTACTTAACCAGAAGCAGAGTTTGGTTTATTGCAACCAAATAGTTCTCACCTCTGATAAGATCTACAAGAACAAACACACCCGGCCATTATTGTACATAATTTGCATGCAAAAAGGTGTTTACGGAACACCTCTCAAGAACAATGGTCCCCAGACCGTGTTGGCTCTCGCCACTTACTGAACACCCGTTGTTCAGGGTGGTGGGGAGGAATGTCAGCCTGCTCACTGTTGTCCCAGAGGACTGGGGCTGGGGAATCAACACTGTTAGGGTTAGTGGCCCTGTCCCCCAGTCCCCCAGGCCCTACTCACCATCAGCGGGGCTAAGGCCCCGGGCCGCAGAGATCGTGGGGAGTGTGGGGCTGCTGTGCATGGCACGGAGGTAATGCTCCATGTGGGGGCTCACGTAGGGGTGGGGGGCGTTGAAGGGGGACTCCCCGGGGCCGGCGGGGTGTGGGGAAAGCCGGATCAACGAGATGTCGGAGATAATGGGGCTGCCACTCAGGGCAGGAGGCCTGCAAAGACAAAGGAGCAGTGTAAGAAGGCATGGCCAGTCGTAGAAGGACGTGTGGGGGACCCGGCTGAGACGCGGGCTCGGTCCTCGTAGTAGTCTGAAGTCGCACACATTGGCTGGCACATGCGGGTTGAAAACTCCTGTGTGCTGGTGCGGCTGCCCACCGGCCGATCTGGTGTTGGCGATGAAATTCGTCATACACACATTTGGATTTGCGGGACCACAGGCTCAATGGGCCACACTGTCCCACGGCTTCCCCAGTACCTGCTCAAAGCTGGACAAACAGAAATAACACAACTCTTTATTAAATGACTGGATGCATGCATTCTATATGAATGCAAAACAGAACATGAGAACTCTAACACCAAGGGCAAGATGCAAAGAGCTCATTCCCTTTTTGTTTTTAAATATATTTTTTTTTTCAAAAGTTTGTTGCTTTGTTTGTTTATTTAGAGCGTGCGTGCAAGCAGGGGGCGGGGCAGAGAGAGAAGGAGAAAGAATCCCAAGCAGGCTCTGCACTATGCAGAGCCTGACTCAGGGCTCAATCCCACAAACCATGAGATCATGATCGGAGCCGAAGTCAAGGGATGCTTAACCCACTGAGCCACCCAGGCGCCCCTAAAGATTTTAGTTTTAAGGAATCTCTACATCCAACGTGGGGTTCACACTCACAACCCCGAGATCAAGAGTTGCACGATCAAGAGCCAGCCAGGTGCCCCAAAGAGCTCACGTTCCTAACAGAATTGAGAGAAAGGGAGGAATCGGGAGATGCCCTGAAAGTAGAGAACTTTGGTTTAGAGGGGTAGTTGCTGCTGTGGAGCACCCAGCCACAGGATTAATTGCGAAGGAGCAGAGCAGGGTTCAAGAAGAGTTCTGGAATGCTGAGCTGCAATAAAATTCTGCAATATCCTTTTAGTTCTCCTTACACGGATTTTTTTTTAACGTTTATTTATTTATTTTGGGAGGGGGTAGAGGCACAGAAAGAGAGGGAGAGAGAGAAAATCCAAACAGGCTTTGCACTCTCAGCATGCAGCCCGACGTGGGGCTTGAACCCATGAACTGTGAGATGGTGACCTGAGCTGAAATCAAGAGGTGGATGTTTAGCCGACTGAGCCACCCAGGTGCTCCTTTTGGAATTCCTTTTAATGCTAACACAGCCTCACTTCTTGGGTGCCCACCAAAGGTGAGGCATGCACTTGGCCTGGTCCCTGTGGCCCGGCTGGCGTGGCCGAGGGCCACCTCCATGTCCCCTGCTCAGTCCTCCAGGGGGCGCGGACTCCACTCGACACAAGGACGGGGTCTTTCCACTAGGTCTGCTGCTCACTTGGGGCTTCTAGGCGGTTGTTCGCATGCTGGCTGCAGGGGTGATCTGAGGTCACCTACCCCAAGACTTGCCCATTAAAGAAAAATCGGGCTTTAGAAGAGAAGTAGCTATGAAACCACAGCTGAGTCACGGGTGACCAAATTTACCAAGATACAATTTCCACTTTTTCAGAACGTGGGGTCTCCCTGTGATCCGACGCAGTGCAAAGAAAAGAATATGTGTTAGCAGCAGCCGAACCCGCGTTAGGATCTCAGCCGTTATCAGCTCAGTCACACGAGCAAGCGATTTAACCTCTGCAAGCCTCAATTTCCTCCACTGGAATACGGAGATAATAATGCCTTTTTCATGAGGCTGCCCTAGGGATGCAAGTCCGCCAAACGGTACCTGAGACACAGCCGTCAGCTGGTAAACGAGAGCTGTTATCACAGCATCAGTGCCACACTTGGAGGGCAAAACCCAGGTGTGCCCCAGAGGCTGTCAAAACCTCCCCCATGGGATTGGCCTTGGATGTGGGCAAGGGCATTGTTAGGATTGGTTACTTCAGAGCGGGGATGGTCTGTCCACTGGCTGCAGCGAACCACAGATAATTACTGCTTGTGTTTAACAGTGCCCGAAAACCGTGCCTGCGACACCGTGCACGCCGGGACCCAAGCAGGTGACATCCAGATGTCTTAACATCTGGGTTTCACAAACTCCCCGCTGGGAGGGCCTAAGCATTCTGCTACATCGGTTTCTAGCTTTTGCAGATGTGATTGCAATGGACGCGCAGACCCGACCAACCTGCCAGGCCACGTTCACACTGGTGTGCTTCTGCCCACACCGATTCTTGGCCTCCGATGCCCTCCTGCACCTTATAAGGCAAATCCCTTCTCTACCTTGTAAGCCCAGGGGAGGGAACTGCCTCGGGGACACCTTCCCTGGAGCCCCTCGCCCAGGCGTGAGCTCTCTGCTCCTTCCTCCCTGCTACCCCTGGGGTGTCTGCTGCTGGTCTTGGGTTAACGGGCCCATCTCCCAGGGAACGGGGTTCCATCTGAGGTCCCTCTACACACTAGCACTGGGCAGGGAACTAGCATCGTAGGGGCATTTCAGTGACGGCTACAAGTATGACTGCCAGGCCCTGAACTCAGCAGAAGGGAGTCTCCGGGGTAAGTCACGAGTCACGGCCTCAAGCTGCTCTCCCTCACAGGCTGCCTGCCCAGCCCAGTCCACCTGTGAGTGAACTGCATTAAGAACAAGGAGCTTAAGAGACGTCTTTGCTCTAGGCAGGGGTGCTATGTGTCCAAGGGTGCGGAGGAAAGGGAACCAGACTAATTCGTCCTCTTGCTAAGGGCCAGTCGCGCTGCCTCGGGCGTGGTGACCGGGGCAGGATGGACACTCACACTCCCGCGACAGGACAGGTGTTCTATGAAGACCATACTCGGAGAATAACACCTGTGGGCCGGGCCTGCGGGGCGGGGAGGAGACCTCTGACTCCTGCGCACAGATCTGGGATTGAAGGGTAAACATTCCGGAAGGCTGAGCCCACTTCAGTCAACGCAGGGTGTTCTGGAGAACGGTGTGAGGCACCTCTTGTCCTCAGACCCCTTTGTCCTTCCCCCCCGCCCCCCACCCCTGAAACACACGAGTTTCCCAGGGTCTGCAGGATGCTGGCCAGGGTTGAGGTCACAGCAGCCTATGGTCATGGAAGCCGGTGGCCTTAGTGGCCTGTCCAAGCCTCCCTGGCACCAGGGTCTCCTTGTAGGGCATAGTGACAACAGCTGAGGCCTCAAGAGACAAACCAGTGACTATATGGGGATTTAAAGGAACACGTTTAGGGCACACGGCAGCCCCAGTCTGTCCGAGGTGACCCCATTCCACTGACCAGATGAGTGTCTCCGAAGCAAGAGGCTGGAGAGAGGTGTTGTCATGGTTAACAAGCGCACCCCTGGGGGGCTGACCTGCCCTGGCAGGGGCTGGAATCCAACCCAACCTAGCAGTTGGGCTTGGAGGTGGTGGGTGGGGCCTGAGTCCCCCCCGGAACAGGGACATGTCTTCACACCTCCGTACTGCCCCTCAGGGGACAGTGACCTCTGCGGCCCTCAAGGGAACAGGGAGCTCATGAGGACACTGGGCCCAGAGGGGAAGTCACCCTCCATGCTGTGTGGCCAGAGAGACGCAGGCTAAGACTCCACCAAGTCCTCCTCGCTCCCGGGATAGTGCTCCCCTCATCCCAGGGGCTGCCCACCCCCACAGAGAACACTGCCAAGGACCCATTTCCCTGGTGTGACGGGGAGTGGAGCTGAGAGAGGCCACTGCCCACCCTCCCCCCCCGCCCCTCCCCCTACCACAATGGAGTTTTCACAGGGTGTGCTGGTGAGACAGGTCAGCTCAGAGGGCTGATTCAAGGGCACACAGAACAACCCTTTGCTCTTCCCAGTGCCGGGAGTGCTGTCACTCTTGGCCTGGAGGCCGTGGGATCTAGGTCAGCAGAGCTCTAGCACAGGCACAACCAAATGTTCTTCCTTTACATGAGGAGCGGGGCTGGATTCTGGAAGCTGTTTGAGGGGACTGAGGGGCCAGGAAGCAGTGGGGCAGGACCGGCACCTGGGCACTGCTTGGGCCTTCCAAAGCACTGGTTTTCTTTTGCTAACCTTGACCTTTCCCACCTAGCTGGGGGGCCTCAGCCAGCATGCTGCCCCTCCCCGGTGCCTCCCAGAACGGCACACAAAGACCAGTGCTAGGTGCATGGCAGGGGGTTAGCAGGCATTAATTCTCTACCCTTCCTTTCTCTGCAACAAGTCATCTTGGGGTAGGGAGAAACTACTGACCTGGGCACCCAGAATCCAGAACAAGAGGCTCACCAGCCAACACAGCTGTGGATGACTGTCCAGACGCCTCCTCTGGGAAGGCTCCCCAGATGTCCCCTCTGTACGGTGACACTTTGCTGTGCCCTCACCTGACAGCTCCTCAAGATAGGGGTGACTGCATGCCAGCTGTCAAAGGACATCGTGCACGTAGTTCCGTTTTTAATCCCAGTAAAAAATTCACCAAGAAGGCACTTCATGCCCATTTTACGGATGAGAACACACCCAGGAAGGCAAGGTCTCTTGCCCAAGGTCACTCAGATTCCAGATAGTAGAACCACAACCAACCGAGGTGGGGCTAGGCCCACGCTTGTGCTGTGCCCATCCCTTCGGGAGAGAAACGGGTGCTCTTGATGACTGTGGTTTCTTGTGAGCAGGGCTCAGGTGGGTGCAGGATCAGAGAGGGGCAACACACGAGAGCAGGACAGCTTCCTCCCCACTCTGCGTCAGCTTCTTTTTCTGTCCTCGTTTCCACTCCATCACCATGCACAATCCAATCCAGCTCTCAAGAAGGAGCCAGAACCTCTCCCTCGCACTGTGTTGTGAATGACCGATAAGGATCCAGGGGCACAAAGGTTCCAAGAGATTGCCATTTTGACAGACCAAATAAAGCCAAAGGAATGAATCTCAAATGGCAGAATTCCAAACATATTAATGCGTGTGGGGGAGCAGGGAGCTTCCGAAATCACAGCAATACCGCCAACTTTCTAGGCAGGTCCTTCAGGGACCCGGGGTCTCTTGGTCCCGTCCCGGGGCCCAACTGAAGGTTCCATGCCTGCTGGGTGCTTACCAGCATTTGTGAGCTGACACCAGGACAGACGTCTGTTGATGAAACCTGACCCAGCACTTAAGGCTGACCCCCAGCCACAACTTCCCTTTCTTCTTCCATTTCTATGCCACTGGCCATGGGGGCCCAACCCAGGTCTCAGTGATGGCCTGTCCAGGCCTTGAATTCCGGCAACTGAGCAGAGACTCAAGGAGGTGGCCTTGCAGGCCGACATCAACTGGACTGTAAGTTGCTCAGCTTGGACACTGCTCTTAAGCATTGCCTTCTCCCCTGCAGTCCAACTCTGAGCTCACCTGAGCCTGATTCTACCATTTGTTCCTTTGTGTATTTGCTCACATCCCCGACAAAATGGACCTGGGCGCTTGCTCTGTGCCCAGGACCTATAGGGAGCCAGGAACCCTAGTGGAAGAGGCAGACCCCCAAATCAGGTAAGCATCAGGCAGTCTGATAAAGGCTCCGGCAGAGGAAAAAATTATCTAACTCTGCACATAAGCGTAAGGGAAGGCTTCTCAGAGGAGGTGACATTTGCGAGGGGTTCTGAAGGGTCAGTAGGAATTCGTGAGGAAGTGCATTACGAATAAAGGAAGCAGCACATGCAAAGAAAGGCCAGAGTATAAGGATCTGTGTGAGCGAAGGCTACGCCTTGATGGAGGAACAGAGCACTTTGGGCTGGATCTGTACTGGACCCACTGGACCCACTCTGCTTTTTCTCCTGGGGGTGGGGGCCATGTGACCTGAGCTCAGCTGATCAGAGCATTCCACATTCCCATGTACGGTGATCATTTCAGAGACGGGCATAAGCTTAAGCTAGCAGTGGACTAGGTGCTCCTAGTGCAGATCCAGCCTCGCCAGAAGTTAGTAGCATTGGCCTTTTCAGTTATCTCACCCTATGCGCTTGTTTATTCGTTTAAGCCAGTTTGAGCTAAGTTTTTCTATCATAGGCAACAGCCAAGGCAAGCTTTGACTAACACTGCCTCTCCTGGCCCAGAGTGATCCTGGGCCCAGCATCCTGCAACGCAGATCGGAGCCCTAGTTCCTCGGGCCTGTCCACCCTCCCGCCTGCAGGACTGAAGGACAGGGTGGTAGGTGTCCCGCCCAGGGCCGCTGAGGCTCACTCCTAGCTGTGTGGCTTGGGGCAGTTCAGGCACCTCTCTGAACCTGTGTGCTCATCTATAAACAGCGATCGCAATGGCGCTCTTACAAATATGTGGTGGGAAGCAGAGGGCAGGTGAGCATGGGGGGGCTGACGTGTGGGCATGAGGCACAAACGGGGGGCTCTGGGTAAGAGGAACAGCAACCGCCTCCCTGCCTCCACGTGCATGCGTGTGCGTGTATGTGGGTGTGTGGGCACCTGTTGGCGACGGGCGGCAGTGGCCTGCAGTGGGGCCCAGCCTCTGGGGTGCCTATCCTATGGCAGTTGACTCCTGCCCTCCCAGTGTTGGCGCTGGTCAGGAGGGCCGGCCTGGCTCCTCCTGGAAGCTGCAGGGAGGACCGGGACAGGGCGACTCCTGAGCAGGGTCTCTCCTCCACCCTCTTCCCTTCCCCCTCTACCAGGAGGGGGCCTGGTGATGCCGCTGGACAAGGCTTCTGGGTCAGGTCCGAAGACCAGAGTGGTGGCCAGGCGCGAAGAGGAGTAAGAACGGGGAAAGCAAGCGGAGACCTAGCTGGACGGCTGCCGTCCTGGCCCTAACCTGCCGCTGCTATGGGGAAGTCGCGGCACACGGGGGGTCAGCCTTGGCCGAACACCGGCTGCACGCAACACATCCAGCAACTCTGCAAGGCAGCTTGTATTACCTCCATTTTAAACAGAAGGCAACCAAGGGTCAAGGGGGGTTAACCAGACTTGCCCAAGGCTGCAGAGCTCTAAGTGGCCGAGCGGAGTGGAAACTAGGCCTTTCTGACTCTGCGAGGTCAGGCTTGGCGCGTTGCCCAGAGGTCCACCCAAAGGCAAGCTCCCGCCTCAGCCGTCCGCCCTCGACAAGTTCAGCTTGGTGTCTCTTTGCAGACATTGCCTCAGCTGGTCCTCGAGCCGACCCCAGCTGGGGTGGGGTGCAGGCTGAGGGGAGCGGCCCACACTCGCAGGTGGGACCTGGGCTTTCTGGGTCTGAATTATAGCCCTGCCACTTACTGCGGACCTTGGCTGTGCCCTCTGCCCTGAGCCTCCACAACCTTGCCTGCAGGGAATGGGGCACTAGGGCCTGACCGAGCGCTGCCATGGCATGGAATGAGCCCCGTAAGCGAAGTGCGCAGTGCATCCCCGGGTGCCTCGGAGATGCCCACCCCGTGCTCACCACATGTTTTTACAGATTTAACAGATGAGCAAAGGGAAGACACTCAGAGAACGGAGTGGACCCAGTGCTATCTTCCAACAAGTCCTGGGCCCCTCCGCATGTGCTGGCTCAAGAGTTTTGGAGGGAGAGAGAAGGCAAGGCCAAGGCGATGAGACCTCCACACAGCCACACACGGCTCAGCACCAAAGTGGCTGGGCCCGAGTCAGCATGCCTGCATGCTTGGGTATGGGCACCATCCCTGGGAGCTGGTAGGATGGGGATGTGCCCCCGAAAGGGTGTATGGCTCCTGTGGGGCTGCAGGGGTGAGTAGGACTGTGTTTGATGGCAGGGATAGGGAGGGCATCTGACCCACCGCACAGCCTGAGCCAGGGTGCAGGGGCAGGTACCAACGCGCTCCTTACTGCGGTGGGAGGAGGGGCAGAAGTGCAGGGATGGGGCACCCGTACCCCACCCACGGTGCTGTTTGGAGAAGCAGAACAATGCAGAGCTGAGGGATGCTGACTCACTCAGACTCAGCAGGAGCCACTGGGGCAAACTCTCCCATGTGGGGGCCAGGAGCCAGTAGGAAGGACCCTTGGCAACCCAGAGAGGCTCCTGATGGACCTTTCCCTGGGGCAGGTCAGTCGGGCCAGAAACAGGCAGGGATGGACGCTTTGTGTCCCATTTCACCGACAGCACTACTGAGACCCAAAGCAGCAGTGGCACAGCTGTGGTGAGGTCAGCGGCACAGCTGGACTGGAACCCCGGGACCCGGTGTTAGGGGTCACAGCCACAGCCCGCTCTAGGGGCCTTTGCTGAGGTTGAGGAAGGAGAGGTCTGGCCGCTTGGGGCTGCAGGCCTACGAACCTCAGCTCTGGCCTGCTTCTCAGGGCGACTGAA
The DNA here is from genome assembly GCF_018350175.1 of Felis catus. Classification (NCBI taxonomy): domain Eukaryota; kingdom Metazoa; phylum Chordata; class Mammalia; order Carnivora; family Felidae; genus Felis; species Felis catus. The sequence continues at coordinate 117,364,657 of NC_058375.1, forward strand.
AGCTGTGGTAGCAGCAGGAGAGATCCTGTGTGGTCACGCACCTGCCTCTCCTGTCCACCCTCCCTGTGCTTCCGCTCTGGTTCTGGGCCCGTGCCACACCTGCTACTCCAGTCGTGCCCTGCCTCGGTCCCCAGCTAACCTCCAACCTCTCCCTCCAAGGGTCCAGCTCAGGGCCCCCTTGCTCAAGAAGCCTCCTAGCTCCACATGGAGGTCAGGGCCCTCGTGAGACACTCCTGTGGAGGACAGCTCCTTCCCCGGACCCTGAGCACGTCCATCCTGGCCGAGCACTGGGCACCTGCAGTGAGCCCCTCAGGGCCTGTCCCCTGCCTTGGACGGGCAGCCAGGGAGCAAGCTCAGGTCCACTCCTGCTCACTTGCTTCCCCAGCACCCCCTCCTGTGCCCACCGGGGTTCGGACAGCATGCTTAACATGTGGCTGCTGCGTGAATGAATGAATGAATGAATGAAGCAGAGAGTGTGTCCAGTGAATGGCATAGGCATTGAGGCAGAAAGCCCGGATTCCAGCTCAGCTCACTCCTAGCTGTGTGGCTTGGAGCAGTTCAGGCACCTCTCTGAACCTGTGTGCTCATCTATAAACAGCGACCGCAATGGCGCTCTTACAAATACGTGGTGGGAAGCAGAGGGCAAGTGAGCATGGGGGGCTGACCTTGTCTCTCCAAGATGCATCTATGTCCTTCCTCATCCCTTGCTAATATCACTGTATTGGCAACAAAAAAAGGCTTGGCAGGTGTGATTAAGGTAAGGGGACATTATGGATTATCAGGGGGGTCCTAAACGCCAGAGCAAGTGTCCTTAGAATAGAGAGAGGCAGAGGGACGCAGAAGAGAAGGAGGCAGCGTAATCACGGGGGCACAGGCTGGAGGGATGCGGCCACAAGCCAAGGAACACTGGTGGCCTTGCAGAGGCTGGAGGAGGCAAGGATAAATCCTTCCCTAGAGCCTACGGAGGCAGCACGGCCCTGCCAATGCCTTGATTTCAGCCCAGTGATAATGACTTTGGACTCTTGATCTCCAAAACCGCGAGGCAATCCATTTCTGTTGTTTTAAGCCACTGAGTTTGCGGCAGCTTGCTGGGAGCCAAGACAGTATGTAAAGCATTTTGTGCTGGTGTGGAGTAGAGGCCCGTGGGAGATCCTGACATCACTGTCACTATTACCGTCACCTGTCTTCCGAGACTGTTCAGACCTCAGAGACCAGGGTCTGTGTGTTATTTCCTGGAGTGGCCTGGCCCCCCGTGGGCGCTCCGTTGGCAGCAAGCTGGGGAGGAAGGGGAAACTCCCCTCCACGCTGGGAGGGCATCTGAGCACGCTCACAGGGCTCCGCAGCGTGCCTTCCTGCTGCCACCCGGATTACACGGTCACTGGCTCCCCATAGCTGAACGCGCCCTGCACGGAGCCCTGACATGCCAGCCCCTCCCGCCCTGGAGACCGCTGGCTCGCATGTACTTATCCCGCCTTTGGGCTGAGAGGCCGCCACCCACCAGGATCACAGGGCCATGGGTGGAGTCAGAGGGCTCAGGGTAGGGAGGCTGTGACCCCTCTGCCGTTACCCAGCCGCTCAGGGCCAGGCACCCACTTTCTGGGAAACACTAGGCAGCTGGCCTTGGGCCCACTGATCTGCTAGAAGGCCAACGAATACCCCAAAGCTGGTCTTCCTGCTCTGAACCTCCTCGAGCCAGGGCTCCTTAGCACCAGGGCCAGGCATGTGTCAACGCTCGCGGCCCTATGCCTGATAGCAGATAGACGGCCGATGAGCTCCTCTGGGTGGACTTCAATCTCTCCTGCAAGGGTTTTTGTTGTTTCTCGGTCTTCTGTTTGTTTGGTTCATTCGGGGTGTGTGAGAGTGCACACTGGCAAGCTTGCTTCTGGCGCTTTCCGTATATATAGGAATTTAAAAAGTTCCAGAAATCAGGTCCCATTCAGAATATATACCCAGGGGGTTTGCAAGGGTAAAGAGATGCAAACTGACATTCTTTGGGAAAGCGCTGGGGAACTGCCCCTCTCCAAATCAGAGCCCAGTTCATTTTCTGTGAAAATCTGCATGTTCCCATGCACCTGCGCTGCCCTCTGCCCGTGTGGGGAAGCTCTATCAATCAGCAGAAAGGATAATTGTAAACAGGGCCTGGGACCACAGCATCCAGCCATTCAGTGATTTGTTCGTGGGTTCATGCGTTCGTCCCGCTGTTGGCCGATGTTCACTGAGTGTGGGCCTCTGAGGGCACTGGGTGGGGAGCTGGGGGTACTGAGGAAGACTCGGCCAGCATCCCATGCCGAGGAAATAAGAAACCTGCCTGACAATTGCTGCACCAGGGGTGTCTGGTCAACTCTGACATTCCCAAGGTTCACCTTGAACCCATGCTTGCACAGATCTCAGCAGAGAAGTGTGAGTCCCCATGAGGCTATGTTGATGACCAGCCGTTAGGGCGATGAACCTGGGGATCCAGCCATGAGTTTGGGAAATTACAGCCCCCTAAGCCTGCAGTCTACTTCAGCGCCTTGACAGAATCACCACGCTGGGACCTCTGGGGTCGCAGAGGGGAGTGGACAGTAACTGTAGCCTACCAACAGTATACAAAGTACTGGAACAGAAAGAGGGTGGGAGGGAAAGAATTTACTCATTCTGCTGGGGCCATCTGAGATGGCTTCCTGCGGGAGGTGGCACCTGAAACTGGGCCTCAATTCTTACAGAGAAACGGAAAGGAGGCAGTGAGTGCCGCAGACCTGGGGTTCCGAGGCAGGAGAATAACTGAACAAAGAGCAGGTCGTATCGGGAAACAGCTACCAGAGTCCCGGAGCTGAAAAGTCAGACCACACAGCTGGGTGGGAGGAGAATGTGTGGGGAACCAGGAAGTGTGTTCGTTGGGAACCTGAGTTGGGTTCCCAAGTCCATCACCTGACTTGCCCTTCGCGCAGACACCTCATCGTGGGATTGAAAAGAACAAGCACAAACTGAGAGAGGATATTTGCAACACCGATAACTAATTATGGAATGAGTGGCCTTACTATATACAATGCTTATTCACATCAATATGAAAAAAGGCACCTCCATACAGAAATGAGCAAAACAGCTCAACAGGCACTTCGCAAGAAGGAAACGTTACTGGCCAGTAAACAGACGAAAGGATGCTCAGCTTCACCAGTAATCAGGAAAAGAGAAAATCCAAATCACAGGAGACACCAAAATTGTGGCAAAAAATTAAATGTTGCTGACATTACCCTGCTAACAAGGATGTGGAGCAAGCCGAGTCTCAAACCCTGTTGGAGGCGAAACCTCCCAGAAAAAGTCTGGCAACATCCAGCGTTAAAACGTGAACACCCCATGACTCAGCAATTTCATTCCCAGACACACATTTATTCTAAAGAACAGCCAGCCATACGTGGGGCCCAGAGGATGGTACAGGCGCGTTCACCGCGATGATGTTTGAAGTTGCAAAAACAAAGACACGGCCCGGATGCCTGTCAATACAGACTGCTTCAGAGTCATGAGAATTCACCACCCAAGAGCCCCATGCATTAACGGCTGAATCTCTGGAACATAATTTGACCCGTGAAAGTAGGTTCCCAGCGAATACACTTGCAATGATTCTGTTTATATCGAGCATGCAAAGCAAAACTAAACGATGTGTTCTTAGGGGAATCAGACATAGAGTGGAACCATCATGGATGCAAGGGGATGATAAATCTGAGTGGTGGAAGTGAGGGTGCCTGGGGCAGGGCAGCAGAGGGGCACATAAGGACCCTAAAGGTGCTGGCGTGTCCCCAGTCCCTCGCCTGGGCGGGGAACGACACGTATGATGTTCCTACTCTTTGTATCTTTTTTTTCCCACAGAGAGAGCTGGGGGCCGGAAGGGCAGAGGGAGAGAGAGGGAGAGAGAGAGACAGAAAGAGACAGAAAGAGAGAGAGAGAGAGAGAGAGAGAGAGAGAGAGAGAGAGAGAATCTTAAGCAGGCTCCATGCTCAGTGTGGAGCCCAACACAAGGCTCCCTCCCACAACCCTGCGATCATGACCTGAGCTGAAATCAAGATTCGGACACTCGACAGACTGAACCACCCAGGCACCCCTACTCTTTTATATCTTAACCATGCTTTTGCTCATCCTTTTGTATGTCTTCAATATTTAATAAGCCTAAATCTTAAAGAGGATGGTTGGCTTCTGGTTAGAAGCTGGCTGGGCGGACGGGGGCTCTGTGGTGGGGAGCTGAGAGACCGCAGGGCTGGTCGTGAACTTGTGTGGGCTGCTGGGAAGTCTCTGGGGGCCCGGTGGTTGTCTCCCTGTCACCCAGTGGGCTCATCTGGGCTGCTCCGTCTGTCTGCTGCCCAGGCTCCCTCCTGGCCCGCCCCAGCCCGTCCGACAGGCCTGCTCTGCGGCCGACATACGTCTTTATACGCATGCGATCCATTCGACCCTCCACTCACCCCGTTCCCAGACCCGCACACTCCACCAGACCTAGCCAAGCCGCCGGCTTTCAGCTGTCACTCCCTACACAGAGCCGTAATAAAGAAATCACTGTTTTCAGCTGACAAAGAGCAGATTTCTTACTAAGTAAACACTGATGTTTTGGTAGGGAAATTAGGTTATAAAACTGCACCGACAAAGGAGGCCATACACATGGACTTGGTTAAGATCTAGCCACGCAGGCAACAGGGGTTAATTCGATTGCCCACCCTTTATCACATTCCCCCTCTGCTCCCTTGGAACAGAAGGATAGGAAGGTTATCAGCTTTTTCAAACATAAAAACCAAAAGGATAAAAGACAAGAGGGAAGTATCAAGGAGACTTTTCGTAGCCAAGTGATGACTTAGACAGAGCTGGGGAGGGGGTGGTGGGAGAGGCCTTGGATTTGAGCCATGTGTGGGGGATGGGGGTGGGGCAAGAACACAGCTGGCCCCCGGGAAGAGGCCCGGATTAGGTCCTCTCCAGGTGACCTGTGCTGGGGTTAACCCCTGCGTATGTGAGGCCTTTGTCTGTAAGAACAGCCAGAGACTGAGCGCAGTTCGAGCCGAATCTTCCAGAACGTCACGGCTTTATGGGGACTGTCATACCACAGGGCAAATGCCAGGGGGCTGGAAGGGGAGCCGTGGGTGGAGGGCAGGAGGGTTTCATCACACTGCCCTAGGGGTCTAGGTTTAGGCCACGAGAAAAGTCCCTGATGGCGGGTGGCTTACACGCAGGGAACCTCCTCCACAGTGAGAATTCTTCAACTCTGGCCTGGCCTGCCAAAGTGGTGTGTGGAATTTCCTTTCCTGGATGCCTGTCAAAACTAGATGGATAATTCCAAATAGTTTAGATAAAAAGTCTTCTTAGAGGTGGGTGTGCTGCCGATTTTTACCCAATTTTGAGTCCATTAGTGTGTGCATTGAAAAGGCCCCCTCTTTCACACTGGGATCTGTGTCTGCCTGGGAGTGGAGGCCCTCATTGGTACAGGGGCAACCCCAAGAAGGCCCTGGAGCCCCATGGCAGGCTGGGGCTAGGGCTGAGCTGGGGACAGACAGGCTGCCCATGGCTTCCTTCTGGTAAATGCTTTCCATTCCTGGTTTCTTGGTGTTCTGGGCTCTCCCCACCCCCTTTCCAGTACACGACTCTGTAACTGCCCCATTTCTCCTCCTTCCCCTCCAAGACCATGAGATGCATATGGGCAGCAACAGTGGGCTTCCTTGGGCCTGTATCCCCAACACCTGGCACAAGGCTGGCACATCCTAGCCTTGGGTGGGTGACGTCAGATGAATGAGCGCTCAGACCTTCCCGCCCCCCTGAGTTAGGCAACAGCTAAACTCTACTTGCTTGGGCAGGGCGGGTCAAGTTCACATCTCAGAAATGCAGCTCCAGGCAGGAGAGAATGGGAGAAAAGGCTCCCACCGTGCCCAGTGTACCTCTTCTTCTCCACGGGCACCAGGACGAGTAAGTGACACAGCAATGCCGGCCACAGTGCTGGATGCTCAGAGAGCAGTGGGACGCAGGGGCAGGGCACTGCTCACGAGTCCCCCCAACCGTGGTTGACCAAGGCCAGCAGGAGTGACCTCCAGGAAAGCCAGCAGCAATGAGCTAGGCTGAATGCGAATGCATTCTGGGCACTGGCATCAGCTTCCAGCCAGAGTGGGCAACCCGACCATGTGCCCTGGGAGAGGATCCCACCTCAAAGGCCAATCTATCCCACAAACTGAAATTTTACTCCTAGTGGGGCACCCGGGTGGCTCAATCAGTTAAGTGTCCGACTTCGGCTCAGGTGGTGATCTCACAATTCGTGGTTTCAAGCCCTGAGTCGGGCTCTGTGCTGACAGCCCAGAGCCTGGAGCTTGGAGGCTGCTTCAGATTCTGTGTCTCCCTCTCTCTCTGCCTCTCCCCTGTGAGCGCGTGCTCTCCCTCTCAAAAAAAAAAAAAAAAAAAAAATTAAAAAAATTTTTTATTCCTACTGATTAATTCCTTTGGGTTGACTATTGTTCTGTTCCCATCTTTGCCGGCAGGGATAACCCGCCGTAGCCCTAAGACCTGCAACGAGATGTTACTTCCTCTCCAAGGACAATCATGGCATAGAGAAAGGCTCAGGATGGAGAGTCAGATCTCACATACCAGCTGAATGATCTTGGGGAGCTCTCACATTCTGGGTTCTGTTTTTCTGCTCCACAAAATGGGGAGACTATCACTCACCTTACAAGGTGTTGGGGGTACTGGATATGATAACATCTGCCCAGCACCCAGTAGAGTACCTGGGATGAAATGTGGCTTTACTTCTGGTATCAGCACGAGGGTGAAAAGGGCAAATCATTGTCCGGAGCTCACGATGTACCAGGGGCTGTTCTATGTGCTTTACGTACACCCACTCACCTAATCCTCAAGCCCACCCCATGGGATGCTGTTGTATCCCCATATTTATTTATTTATTTATTTATTTATTTATTTATTTATCGAGACAGAGTGAGAGTGGGGGAGGGGCAGAGACAGAAGGAGAAACCGAAGCAAGCTCTAGGCTGTTGGCACAGGGCCCGACGTGGGGCTCTCACGAGCTGTGAGATCATGACCTAAGCCGAAGTCGGAGGCTTAACAGACTGAGCCATCCAGGGGTCCCTGGATCCCCACTTTAGAGATGGGGAAACCAAGGCTCACAGAGTTAAACAGCCAGACCAAAGACATGAAGGGTGTAAGTGGCATAGGCAGGATTTGAACCCTGGCCCCACCCCATCCTGCCCAAATCCTGGGGGTGTAGGATGTGCAATGCTCAAGAGGATGGTGGCCCAGTGGGACAGGAGAACCAGAAAGACCACCTCTCAACCCTGCAGGACTTTCCCACCAGGAAGCCCTTCCCTATGCCTGCTTTGCATATGCCCTCCCCCAGTGCAGACCCGCCTCCTTTCTGCACATCAAGATGCCTTTCACTCCCGGGGCCCCTCCTGCCCTGGGCTGACCGCACAGGCTCTCTCCAAAGCCCAGAGCCAGGCAGCTCCTCTTCTGCGAGGGGCCAGCGTTCAGCAAAGATCAAAGAGCAGGCTGGCTTATCAGACACGCTCCTCATTAAACTTTTACAGGCCAGATTCCATTATAAATGAGCTGTCTGTCCCACACCGCAGAGCCCGTTCCTGGAGCCGGGAATCTGAAGCTCTTAGAGCCGGGAGAGTCTTTAGCAGAAAGGTCCATGCAGAGAGGGGGCCTCTAGGGTCAAACTGCCCGGGTTCCAGTCCTAGCTTTGCTACTTACTAGGAGGATGTCACTAGAGAAAGTGGTCAACCTCACTGTGCCTCAGTTTCTCCACTTAGCAAGCAAATGTGACAACGTTGCTTTCCTTGTAGGGAGCAGGTGACAGTTAAATCCAGAGGGCTGGACCCTGCACCTCAGTCAGCCTGCCCCCAGCGACCTGCTGCCCAGAGGGGTCTCTGAGGGTCACTCACATCACCTTGAGCCAAGGTTCCACACTTATTAGCCACTCGGCCCTCAGAGAGCCATGAGGGGAGGCCAACTCCACAGTTCTCTGGGCTCTGCATCTACCTGCCATCCCATTGCTCTGAGAAGGAAGTGGTCGGTTACAGCGGGTTTTAAGGAGCGCTCCCTAGCGATAAAAGGACAACTTGGACCCCAGTGAGGAGGAGGACGAGGCCTCTGGTGGGCAACTGTGGACCCACCCAGCATCTCAGCCCGGAAGCCAGGCAGATATGCCCTCCCAAAGTCTCTTCCTTGTTTCCACGAATCTCTGAAAAGAAGTGCGCACATTTGCTGAGGGAAGAGAACGTTCTTTGCGAAACACAAAGCCAGTCCTCTGTGAACCGTGAACCTGGTGAACCGTGAACCAACCAGAAAATATTACTGCCTCGAGGCGGGCTGAGGACAGGGCTGTCAGGGGCCCCAAACAAAGCAGGTTGCATGTTTATTAATCTCACGACGAGCTGGTGCAGTCTTTATGGAACACTGACCTTGGAAAAAGCCATCTTCAAATCCCTCCAGAATAGAAAGTTCAGGAGCTCGGCCAGCAACAGCAACTACGTTGTGAAGTACACCAACAGAGGGGCTTAAACATCCCCATTAATATGCAGGCACCAGGACGAGGTGGGTTCAGACATCCTTAACAGCTCTCTCAGGGGGTCTCTGGATAATTTGCACGTGTGACAAAGTGTGCAGATGATGGTGGAAGGCACAGGCCCTCGCACCCACCAGCTGGCGTTTCCTCTTTTCTCAAACTACCTGGGCCCTCATGCTGACTTCACATGAATTGATAGCTAAAGCCCCAGAGCCATCTGTCCCTAGCAAGACCGCCCCCCTCCTCTCTCCTTGTCTATACGGGTGGCCTTGGGCCGTGACCGCTGGAACCCTGCTCACCAACTACATACAGCTCAGGATCAAGTGGCCCTGATGGCAGTGACTAGTGGTGGTCAGCTCTAGAACCTAGGCTAGTGCTGCAGGTTCAGCCATCACCACGGATGTCAGAGGTCAGGTATGGAATCAGGCACGAGGAGAGAGAAAGGGACTGTCCTTCTCATGGTTGGGAAGATGTAGCTGCCCTCGTTCCAGAAGCTCACCCCCTTCTGCAAGCCGAGAATGTGCACAGATTTAGGTCAACTTATGGGGACTGCATCTGTGAATGGGTGATAAAAAGGAACCGGGGGATTTTTAACACCTCGTACTTTGGACCCGTTATCACTGAGAGGGAAAGGCCTAGAGCCTGCTGATTCTAGGACTCTGGAAAGCCGACACACAGCCCCGGGCCTGTTTTCTTGGGTATAAAATAAGCAGAGTGGCTCACGGCGGTCCCCAAGTGCTGGCCTGTGGGTGTCTGTAAACAGATTCCCGGTCCTCCTTTTAGCCCCAAAGAACCAGAACTTCTAGGCTTGGGCCTAAGAATGTGCATCTTTAAGACAGACCCGAGTTGAGATTCGCAGCCAGGTTTGAGAACTGCAGGACGAGATGATCTCTGCGTACCCTCCTGGGCTGGAAGCAGCTGGAATTGGTCCTCTCTGACGCCCCATGGCTGGGCGGGGATGAGAAGGACCCCATAAGCCACACGGGGAGTGGAAGGTTGACCCCTTCCACGACAGGGCACGGGTTGATCCTGGCCCACTGATTCCCACACTCCTGCTTACGTGACTGCTTACAGGGGGCAAGTGGGGAGCTCCAGCTGGGGGCCCTGCATGCCATGCCATGCCTCAGCCTCTGTCCCCACTATGCCTAGCAAGCCTGTTTCCAAGGGCAGGGGCCAGGAGGGGATCCAAAGAGCCGCCCCTCCCTGCACCCCCCCCCCCCCCCCCCGTTTCCCACCAGCAGTCACAAGGCTATGGAAAGTCTACAGGGAATGTTTGCCCCCACTGACTGGCCGGCCTTTCCTTCTCGCTCTCGAGAATGGACTCTCAGCCACTCAGGATCATATTCCCAGGGGAAGTTGGGGGTGGGGGTCACAAGAGAACCCCACCTGACCAGCAGAAACAACCCCCCTGCCCATTTATCTCCGCACCACTTGTGGTTTATACAGATAAGAAATGTTGCCCCAAGGGGCACCTGGGTGGCTCAGTCTGTTAAGCTTTCAACTTAGGCTCAAGTCATGATCTCACAGTTTGTGAGTTCGAGCCCTGCTTTGGGCTCTGTGCTGACAGCTCAGAGCCTGGAGCCTGCTTCAGATGCTGTGTCTCCCTCTCTCTTTGCCCCTCCCCCACTCATGCTCTGTCTCTGTCTGTCTCAAGACTAAATAAACATAAAAATAAGAAAAGAAAAGAAATGCTGCCCACAGAGTCCACCGACAGTGCCAGGTACTCTTCTAGAACCACTTGAGCATTAAGGAGCTATGCAAGTCCTGCTGTGGGTTTGCACCTCCAGGGGACAGGGAACGTTGGCTGTGTCAGGGTGGGGGGCAGGCATCGAGGAGGAGGCCGTCCAGCTGGGCTGTGCGGGCTGGGTTTCCACACACTGAACCGTATACCCCACTCTCCCCTCTGTAGCGGCCTGTTGGAGGGGAGGACAGTCAGCCTGGACCCTGCTCCTCATCTGCCTGGGACACGATGACAGGCTCTGGCTGGTGTCTTTGCTGGGTTCCCCCACTTCTCCTCTCCATCCCCTAGCTGCTCCTACAAGCACCCTGGAAATAAATCTGACCCCTCCCTCTCGCTCCTGGTTGCCAAGGGGATAAAGTCCAAAGTCTTTCAACTGGGAGAAAAAAAGGCCCCACGCCTCCCCATCCCCAGTGGTACTTCTTCAGTCCTATTTTCCACCTTCTTATGTCACGGCCACCAGACAGAATCCTCTTTGAAGGTCATGTCATGGCCTACCTCCACCACAAGGTCCCTCGGCCTGCAATGACACCCCCCGCCCTCCAATAAGCAAACGGACATAGCAACTGTGAGAATATTCACCGTTAACATCCACTGAATGCCTGTTTTACTTATATGACCCCATTTCATTCTCAAAACAACTCCTCAGATGGGACAAGTGCTATTATTATGGCCTATTACAGAAGGAGAAACTCAGGTAAATCCTTTCGGATTGGTCGGCTGAGTTCAGCGCGGGGGTTCAAGGCCAGGTGGGCTGGCAGGGTCGGTGGCAGAGCACTTCCCTGGTCTAGCGGGAGGATCTCCGGCGCACGCGCGGTGCAGCACTGTCTCCAGAGCGCATGCGCCCGAGGCGCCCAATCACCAGACTGTGGGGCCCAGGACAGCCAATGGGCAGCGGCCCCGGCGCGGAGCCGTAGGCGGAGGCCCCCACCCCGCAGACAAGAGACGACACCGCACCTCATTTGCTGCGCAACGTTTGTGTAATTAGACGCACTTAGCGCCGCAGAGGCGGCGTGGGCTACCGCAGGGGCTTGATGGATCGGGCGCTCCCCCAGGCTCCAACCGCATTAATCACAGAAGCCAGAGCCACCGGGGCCGTTTTTTTCGTGTAGGCTTCGTCCTGTTTCCCACCTGAGGCACCGGTGCGGGAGAGGGAAGGGGTGGACTTCCCAGGGCCCCAGGCCAGCCCTGAAGTACTGGCCAGTGTCCCCGTGTGGCCGGGTGGGGACCGACTGTCCCGAGGATTATGTGGAGCCCTTGAAAGCGCATCCTGGCAGGGCACGGGGCTTTGGGAACACAGTGCTTCTGCCCGTCACTGGGGTGTTAACCAGGTGAGCCCCTCCCTAGCTGGGGAAGGGGGACGGCATGCCACCTCGCAGGGCCGACTGGGCAGGAAGTCGATGCCCCCCTCTGAAGCTCACCAGCTGCATCTCACAGGGCAGTGGGGAAGGTGAAACCGATATAGCATACCTGAATCCCTGGCAGAGCCTGGCCTCCCGGAGGCCCTGCACACATGGCTGACGCCTTTTGTTATATTCTCCTGGGTGATGCCATACTGGCCATGGGGGTTTGGGGATCCAAATAAGCCCCAGAGACATTCAGGCCCTAATCCCTGGCATCTGTGACTGTAACCTTCTAGGGGAAAAGAGGACTTTGCAGATGTTATAGAATTAAGGATCTTGAGACAGGAAGATTATCTTGGATTACCTGGGGGGGGGGACCCTAAAAGCCCTCACTGGCATCTTTATAAGAGAGGCAGAGAGAGAAGAGTATTATAGAAGAGGAAGAGAATGTGAGGACAGAAGCAGGGGAGAAAAGGCAATGTGACAAGAGGCAAGGGTCACCGGCTAAGGATCACGGGGAGCCTCCAGAAACGATGAAACTCAAGAAGCTAGATTCTCCTCTGGAGTCTCCAGAAGGAATGAGCCCTACCAATACCTTGATTTACTTTAGACTTCTGGCCTCCAGAACTATCTGAGAATAAGTTAGTATCGTGTTGTGCCACTGGGTAAACTGTTATAGCAGCAACAGGAGACTAATTCACTGCCCCTCAGGTATCAAGTCTGGTGAAAGAGTCATCTGGGCCAGTGAGTGACAAGGCCATTTCCACAGGCCCACTGATCTGGCCAGACGTCCCCAGCTGCCTGCCACTAAGGCTTTCTGCTTCTACCGGTGTTCTGCCCATGCCGCACCCTTCACTGTCCGGGAAGGAAGCAGGCCCAGAGAGGGGACATGACTTGTGTCCAACCGAAGGCCAGTGAATGACAAAGCCTGGAGAAGACTCAGGGACCATCTCTTAGATCTCCATCAGCCCCAGGGGGACAGCACTGAGGGCTCCCGTCAGGGCTCCCTCATTCAGTGACGGGAGGCCCATAGAAGCATCGCTTGGGGGCATGTTAAACCCAAACATGAGCCCTACCCCAGTCTCTGACTCAGCAGTCTGGCCTAGGGCCTGAGAATCCGTATTCCTAACAGAGGATGCTGATGCTGCAGGTCCAGAGGTTTGGGGAACCACTGACTGAGGGGGTGGTGCCCTAACAAAGGGCTCTGTGTGCTTTCAAGAAGGAATCAGCTGGGCCTGTCCAGGAGACCAGTGCTTATCTATGTGCCCCCAGGAGAGAGCCCAGCGTGCAGCTGAGGGCCTGGGGTCAGGAGGTTGTAATTAGATTTCTAACTCTCCCACTCCCTAAGTGGGTGACCCTGGTGATTAGTTATTTAACCTCTCTGTGCTGCCTCAGTTTCTTCTGTAAAATGGGATGGTATGAAATGCCTGTCTTACAGGGCTGTTGAGAGGATTAAGAGAGATGAGAACATGAAATATAACAGAGCCTGTTTAGTAGGTCGGAATTATTATGAGAAATGGCAGTCGTCAATGGTGGGGTCTTATTATAGCTCTGCTGTGGTCGCCAGGTTTGTGCGGACATGTGAGCCAAGATAGTCACCTCACGGTGCTGCAATCCTGCGTGGGCTGTGCCTCCAAGGAGCCACCGGCACCACCCATGTCTCTGACCAGCACCGGGTCCCTTGCAGGGGACACTTCCTGCGGGTCTGCTTTCCGAGATCTGTGTCACTGAATGAGCCCCAGTACTTCTCAAGAGCAGAAAGTCGGCAACTCCAATCCCCTCCCAAATAGGGACTCAGCTTCCTTGATTCTCCTTCGGTTCTCAGATGCTATCGACTGAGCAATTTTTGGATGATTCACTAGCTCCAAATGTGTGCATCCCCCATAAGCTAGCCGCCAGAGCTGTAGTCTCAGCCCCTGCGGCTGGAGGGGCTGGGAGGTGGGCAGAGGGCTGCAAGGGCCCCATCACCTACCAGCTGGACCAGCAGCAGGCCCTAGTCAAGTGAGAACCGGCGACACGCGCTGCCACGAAATGAGAAACTTCCAGTATTTGAAAGACCCGGGAGACGACTCTAGGGGACTCCCAAAGTCCAAATCTGTGGTCGCTGCAACCACACAAAAATAGTGACCACAACAGAATATACCTCAGAGTAACACGACTATCCAGACATTTATTTGGTGTAAGTAAATAGCCAAAGAAAGAAAGACACAGGGGAGAAGGGACTATTTCTTACAGGAGAATTCCAGGTGATAAACGTGGAAGGAATGATGGAAATAGAAAATCACCATTTGGCAAACACTAGTAATTAGTTTCTGTTGAGAACTGTCCATGGATGTTAAAGTTAGTGGGTGAAGATATGATGGGACACAGGATATTTACATATTATCCAAGTATCACCACCCAAGATACTTATTACTTACAAAGGGACCAGCTTTAAAGTAGAGAAACCCAGCAGACCTCACGTTAACTAAGTGATTTCCAGTGATGAGAAAAATTAACATCTCCCATGACGAGAAGTATTACCATCATGTGCATGGCATGATGTACTAGGAAGGGGCACCAAACCACTTTTAAGGTATTATAGCCCAAAATGCTTATTCTGGAATTTTTTTTAAGTTTATTTATTCATTTTTGAGAAAGACAAAGAAAGCATGAGCTCGGGAGGGGCAGAGAGAGAGAGAGAGAGAGAGGGAGAGAGAGAATCCCAAGCAGGCTCTACCATGTCAGCACAAAGCCTGATGCCCAGCTCGAACTCACGGAACCGTGAGATCATGACCTGAGCTGAAACCAAGAGTCAGATGCTTAACCGACTGAGCCACCCAAGTGCCCCTATTCTGAATTTAATCATGAGGCAACTTTCACGTAAGTGTCCCAAATCGAGGACATCTGCACATTTTGTACTGGCCTGTCCTCTTCGAGAGGGTCATCATGAAAGACAAGAGAAACTAAGCCACTATCTCAGATTGAAGGAGGTTTGACTGCTAAATGCAAAGGCTGGATCCTGAACAGGAAAAAAAAAAAAAAGAAATTAGTGGGGAAACTGAGGAAATGTGGGTAAGATTTACAAGTTAGTCAATGACACTGTATCAGTCTTTTTGGTCACGTAAGATGTGAACAGTGGAGGGGATAATGGAAATCTTTGTACTATTTTTGCAACTGTTTTCACATGTCTGAAATTGTTTCAAAGTAAAAGATACGTTAAAGGAAAGAAAAGCAAAGTCCCAGATTGGCTCTGCCTTGGGGAGGCAACAATGGGTGCCCAGAAACAGGAGCCGCCTGAGGGCTGGGACCTTCTCAGTCTCCAGGCTCCTGATCAGGTACAGAGCTTGCTTTGAAGGTGGGGCGGGCTCAGCAAGCGTTCACTGACTTCACTCAGACAGGAGCTGGGAGAGGCAGGAAGTAGGGTTTGTCTTCAGTGGGTGGGTGGGTGGGGAGTGCTCTCACTCAGCAAACATTGATCAAGCACCTGTTGTGTATAGGCCACTGGCAATGGGGCAATGAGAGGGAAGTTCAGAGCCTGCTGGGGGGGGGGGTAGGTGTGAAAACAGATGATCCCGGGGGAAGGGCCCTCACTCGGTGTGGTCCCCAGGAGGAGGGTGCATTCCGGGCACGGGGAACTGTGGCAGGGCTGTGTGTCCTAGGACTGTGAACAGCGACTTGGCGTGGACAGGTGAGGTGGCTGGGTCTAGAGGGGCCCCGGGGCCGGTTGGCCCTTTGCAATAGACTCCCTCCAAGACAGGTGTGAGGAGCAGCAGAGATGTGGGGGTAGGGATAAGGTTCCAGCCTCTCCTCTGAAAGCAGAATGGATGTGGCAGCACCGGGCTGAGTCTTTGAATCGCAAAGACCAAGAAAACTTTGTGGCCTCGAAGACTCAGGTGGGAATAAAGAGGGGCAGGATTAGTTTTAGCGAGACGGCACTGGGTGAGGCCCCTTCTACCGGGGATCTCAGAACAGGGAGAGGGAATAGGCCCCAAAGTATAACATGGAGCTTGTCCTTATCATCAGGGTGACTCTCTAATATTCTAAACTGAGACGTGTAAAAAAGGGTGCTATGAAGTATTATCCTACGACAACATATAACTAAAGTCCCGGTACTTATGAAGGACCTCTGGCCTGGAGGGGGTTCCCACTGCGTGGGTGCACACAGAGCCTCAAGGTGCTATGGGTACACCGGGACAGCCTGCAGCCTTGGAGGTGGTGACGTGTGAGCCAAGCGGGGCTTCATTCTTAGGGAACCAGAGGGATCCCACCAACACATGTGCACAGGGTCCCGGCTCATCGCCCTCCCGGGTGGCAGAGGTGACCATCAGCTCAGGACAGTGCAGCTCAGGAAATCCAGAAAGACAGATGGAGGCATGACAGGTGGCTGAGGCTGCTGGCCTCCGGGGTGACAGGTGACAACATGCTGGGGTGGAGGGTGGAGGGCAGAACTTACCCGTGCACGCCGTGGACAGAGTGGGGCTCATAATGGTACCTTCCCTCCTGGTGTCTCATGTCAATCGGTAAGGGAGCATGAAACGGTGGCAAAAGGTGTTGTGGCACTGTGGAGTGGGAGAGAGAAACAGGCCTTCAAAAACTTTTCCCCTCCCTCAAACAGCAATTTTCAAAGGGCTTTAAAGCTCAATGAATTTCAGAGCAAGAGTAGCCAGGACAGGGGGCTCCGCGGTGCCCTGGCTATCACACACCCACGGAGGGGGATGAATAAATAATCAAAGTCAGCCCGAGAATCCTACATCTTTCACATAAAAGATCCCCAACCGCGCTCTTGACAAAGACAAGCAGCTAAGCGCTCTTTGAACTCGGGGAGATTAAGGCTCAGCCACAAATCAGGGCTGACAGAGCCGACGGGCTGCTGCCCATCTCGGCCTCGGCTGCGTGTGGCTCCGGCAGCCCCGGGTGACGGCATCCGGATGCTGCAGTCACCCTGGCTGGAAATGTTTACCTAGAACCATCTGTGAAGCCGGGGCCCCGCTCCCGGCTGCGGCCAGCCTCAGGAAGGCGCAATCCCACCGAGCCGCCTCCCCCGTCCTGCTGGCGGCAAAGAGTGGACACCTACGTGGGCCTGTTAATTCTCCAGCTCTTCGTATTAATTACTGACCCCAAGTGAGCTGGTGGGTGCCTCCAAGACGCAAACACCAACACGTGAACATCGCTTCCAGGGTTGTGTCTGCACTTGGCCTGCCCTCAACAAATCATCATGATAATTGTAGGATGCTCTTTGCTTACTTAAAAAAAAAAATTCCTGGGTACCCTGGAGGCAAACATAATTATAGGCTTTAGGAAAACAAGCCTCTTTAAAAAGTAGGTAGACCGGGGAAAAGGGCTAAGAAGGGGAGATTTCTCAGTCAGTTCTTAGGCTGAAGGCCATGGGCCAGTGGGAGTGTTGAGTCTGGATCGCCGAATCTATGCAAGAAATGGGGACGGGTTTGTTTTATACGCGTACAAGCCAGCTGACTGCGCAGCCCACGGTAATGAATATATATGCATAACTCTGCTAACAGTTTCTGTGCAAATGCATTCTGGTACTGTACTATAAGCACTATGAGTTCTCTTTTCGTGGTGGTCAAGCATATGTAACATAATATTTACCCTTTGACCCATTTTTACGTGTCCAGCTCAGTAGCATTCACACATTCAAATTGCTGGACGCCCACCATCCATTTCCAGAACATTTCCATCTTCCCCAGCGGAGACCCTGTTCCCATTAAAGACTAACTCACCATTCTCCCTCCCCGCCAGCCCCTGGCAGTCATCTTCTCCTTCCCGTCTCTATGATCTGACTACTCCACATGCCTCATAGGAGTAGAAGGAATCCTACAGCATGTGTCCTTTTCTGTCTGGCTTAGGTCACTTAGTATAATGTCCTCAAGGTTCCTCTGGTGTAGCAGGTGTCATGATTTCCTTTTTCAGGGCTGAATGCTATTCCATCGCATGGATGTACCCCATGTGGTTGTCATTCATTTGTTGATGGATGTTGGGTTGAACACCATGAATTCTTTTCTTCAAGATTTTCTTTTAATTTTTACGTAATCTCTACACCCAATGTTGGGGCTCGAACTCACAACCGTGAGATCAAGAGTCGTGTGCTCTACCGCCTAAGCCAGCCAGGCACCCCACGAACACCATGGATTCCTAAAAGAAAACTTCTCTCCTGAAACTTTAACCTGAATTTTTACATAATCAAATTTATCCTCATCATCCCCCAATCCTGGCACCTTTCATGGGGACTGGGAACAAAGAAAGCAAATCTTCTCACCCTGATGAAATCAATTTGCCAAACACAGACTCCACACATCTTGGCCTCAGAGGGGACATGGCCATCAGACAGGACACCAGACGTGGGGTCCCATCCCTCTGGGTCGGGCCCTCACTTCCGGGGCTGGAGATTGCTGGAGCGACCATGCTGTTCCCTTAGGCCAGTCCATGTCCCCTGAGAGGTGAGGCTGGACCCCGGGTGTGACCCTGGTGGCAGTAACAGGATGCCAGAGCCCCTGGGAGTCAGAGATCCAGAGCACAAACCTGGGGCTCACCAGCTGCATGATATCAAGCGAGCCTCTCTCCTTCTCTGAGTCACCATTTGTTCATCTGAGAATGGGTAACAGTAACCTCCTCTATGGTTGCTATGAACATAAAAGGTTCCTGCAGGGGCAGTGCTTAGCCCTGTGCCTGTGCATACAGGAAACACTCCATAAATGATACCACTGCCGATGACAATTCTCACTAACATTTGGAGCCCCGCAGTCCCTGATCCACTATGAACACACTATTTTACTAGCTGTGCAGCGTCGGACAAGTTGCTCAGAGCTCCCCGCAAACCTGGGGAGGGCAGAGGGGTCAGTGCCGGCCTGCTTACAGACTGGGCGATGAGACGGCCTTCCCTGAACCCCCAGGGACCCGTAACACGGAAGCCGCGTTCGCTTCCCCGGATGTTCAGGAAAGGGCCTTTTGCTTCTTGTAAGTTTCTTTATTTTAAATGTGGCCAGGCAGACCAGAGTATAGTATTGGTAATAAAATAAAAGTACTTTGCTCCTGTGTGTTTCTGAGTGTTTCCCTGCATACCCAAAAGCCCCCTGAGGCAGCCAGGATAGGCTGCTATGCCCATTTCACAGATGTGGAAATGGGAGGCAAGGGGTGACTTCCGCTCAAAGTCACAAGGATAATAAACAACAGAACCCGGAAGAGAATCCAAGGCAGCTGGACAGCTGGTCGAGGGCTTTTCCCTCTGCTCATGAATGGCCAGAGGCAGTCGCTGGGTGGGAGGGTGATCCCGGGGCTTCTCCTGGTCCCACCTTGAGTACATATTATGTTTAACAAACGCTCATGCGGCACTGGGCCCAGCTCTCAGTACTTTGCAGATACCAATTCCTGGTCTTCACTGCACCCCAGGCTATATTTACCCCAGAATCTCCAGTCCTCCCACCGGCCACCCCCTCCACCCCCACTCCCACCCTGCCAAACCCGGGTGTGCCCCTTTCCTCCCTCATCCTGCCACCTGCAGAAGTGGAAGGCGGTCCCCTAATGCTCTCAGAGCCCAGACCTTCCCCCCCACCTCACCGCCTAGGAGTGTTCTGCTCAGGGTTAAGGCAACTTCACCCGGGTCTAAACAGCTATAAAATCTGCAGAAATGAAGTGCTCATAGTAGTTTACCAGGTGAACATGAAATGGAGGTGGGGCCAAGGCTGAAGCCAGCTGCTATGTGTGTGTGTGTGTGTGTGTGTGTGTGTGTGTGATGGGAAGGAGGACCCTGGGGCTTCTGGGCAGAGACATAAGACACAGAGCTCTGCTGCAGCTGGGGCTGCTCTCTTTCTGCCCGATCACTGGGGTGCAGGCTGTGGAGGTTTATGGCGGGACGTGGCTTTCTCTTAAATCGGGACTGCGGGCCAGGCCATGGGACATTGGGGAAATCCTGTCTCCTCTCTGGGCATTACGGTTCCCATTTGTACAGTAGGAATTAGATGAGTTAAGTTCCTTCCTACCAGGACAATCCTGCTGTTTGTGAACCCGGAGTAAGAGCCATGCTTGTCCCAACCAGTGACACATTGAGGCTTGAGGAGGGATCCCTGAGCAGGACACAGAAGGAGCTCCGGGTACAGACACTGCTTCATTGCTGTGGCCCTATCCATACAACTCACTACTAGGGACCAGTAACCCTTCGAGAGGCACTCAGTCCACCAGCCCCGGGTCCAGTCACCTGAGCCCACAGGTAGGACCACTGCCCCAGCCAGCTGTCTCTGGGGCCAGCTGTGCACACGAGGCAACCCACGGGATGAAGACTGATCCAGCCCATCTGAGGTCTCAGGACCCTTTCAGACCGGCATGGACTGTCCCCGTGCGCCCCTCATTCAGAAGTGAAGGCTTTGCTCAGAGCCCCTCACCCGGGCTGCAGGAGAAATTCCATTCTGGACTCGGGAGAAATCACTCGGGCCAGAGGCCGTCAGCAGCACCCAAGGAACACGAAGACACACACAGAGAGTGAGAGCTGCCTCTGAGGGACATACTGAACGAGACGAGATCCTTCCACATTGTTTTCATTGTGGGCGCTTTTTTTAACTTAAAAAAAAATCCAAACTAAACCATGTCCTTCCGGTGGGGAGACACACACACACACACACACACACACACACACACACACACACACACCCCACACCATATGTCATTTCAAAGACATGGCTCTCTTTTTAAGTTTCTGGGGAAGAAACTCTAAGATTGAATTTTCTACGGCTCACCCCACCCCCTCTGAAGAAAACGCACATTTGTTTTTGATCCTACACGGAAAGACGGCCAGTCTGGGAAGCTGCGACAGTGGTGTGAGGGCTTTTATACCGAAACCCAGAATTTTTCTGTGCTGAGGTCTAAAAGCCAAGTGCTGCTCGGCTGGTGGTCCTGGGGGTGAAGGTTGTCTTGCGTCGGCAGTGTCCTTGGTCTAATGCAAGGGGGCAAAGAGGACCCTCCTCGGCGAGCCCGGCTCTAGTTGAAGCCCCATTAGTAGTGACTCTGGTGCATTTCTGCCAGCGAGGACGGGGCAGGTCAGCAGAGGGTTCAGACACAGAATCAGGAAAACTGGGTCATCGAAACATGACCGGGCAGCTGCACCAGCAGCTGGAGGAATTCTCCTCGGATGAAGTCATCTGTTGCTATATCACGGAGGTGCTGCCCTGAGGACGGAGCTCAGAGAGGGCCAGAGAGGCTGGCCCAAAGCTGGAGGGGCTGGAGAGGAGAAAGCAGCCATCTTCCAGAACAGACTGGATGTGTTAGGGGCCCCCAGCTCGCTGGACTGTCCACTCCCTAGGGATTAGCACAGTCTTCACTTACTGTGGTCATTTCCATTAAGACCACGGAGGCAATTAGCTCGGAGAATGTGGGCCGGGCTACCCTGGGCCCAGGCCCAGGGAAGCAAAGGGTTTCAGTGAGAGGAGCTGCATTGCCCTGGCACTGACCGAGGGGAGGAGCCAGCAGGTGTCTCTGGAAGGAGGCCTGGTCCTAGCACAACGCAGGTCTGAGTTACAATGAGGCAGAAATGCATCTCAGTGCGGTCCCTGGGGCCCTGAGCGGGAGGCCAGGGGCCAAGGCAGGGTGTGAGTCCCCATATCTTGCTTGGGCAGCTGGCCCATGCCCCAAGGTCACCGTGCTGGCCAGGGCTGTGGCTGCATCACAGACACTTGATGGGTCCCAGGTGGCCTCTAATAAGCCGAAATGGAAGCATTCCAATTTGGCATGGCTCTAGGGGGCCGAGAAAGGGCTTCCTGGCCTCCAAATTTCTCTTGCCCTGTGGAGGACTCTGCTTGGGATTCCCTGGGAAAGACTAACAGATCATGTTCCTTCTCCTTATAATTCCTCGCATCTTGAGTAATACCCACTGGAACGGTTTCACTCCTTTTCTTAAAAGCACACAGACCTTGGGAAGGTCACGGAAACAAACTCACACTAATGTGCAGATAATTTACCAGGTCACTTTCCCCTTCACGGAAGGAGCCAGGCGGAAGAGACACCCCGTGTCTTTGGAGCAGGAAGGTGCTCATGTGGAGGAAAGCGAAATCGGCAGACGAGCAGGCTTGAAGTCCAGCACAGTGCACTTCACGCTCAGATTGAAAGCCGGATCACTCCAGAGCTGCACGTCAGTCAAATGACAGTCTCAAGGGGGGGGTGAAATGTCCCCGTGGCCTAAGGAGCTTGGGATACTAGGGCAAGAGGCACATGAGCCATAGATCCAGACGGTCTTGGGTGTGAGGCCCGGTTTTGTCATTTGCTAGCAAGTGACAGGCACCCTGGGCCTCAGTGTCTTCACCTGGCAAGTGGGAACGGCACCCACCCCGGCTGTCGCACAGCACGTCTGCGGAGTCTGGCACACTGCCAAAACTCAGTAAGCGGCCGTGCCCTCCCTCATCACTGTGAGTCTCAGCGGAGATGTGAACAAGGGCCCCGATCCTCGCTGCAAGGGACACTGAGATGCACGAGGCAGGAACTCAGAAGCGGCATCCACTGCTCCACGTGCACTTCATGCCACTTGGTGCTCCCTGACTCACTGCGTTATGCAGGCGGGCTGGGCAGAGAGGATGGGTCATGGACCTCGGAGCACTGCGGGAAAGGTGTCCCACGTGTGGAACCCTGCTGACTGCACCCCATTCCCACACGGTCCATCTGTACGAGCCTCACAGTGGCTACTCCAAACCGCACTGTGCCCCACCGATTCTGTCCCTAGTGTCTGTGCCTGTGCTGGCAAAACCAAAACCAAAACCCAAACCAAAACAACAGGTGGGGGGACTTGCACGTGGGCTGACAAGTTCAGTGAACATCACTGGGAAATGTGCCCTTGGCTACATCACCCTGCGCGGCAGCGGTAACGCAGCTCCTGGGAAGCCCAAAGCAGAGGACGGTGTGATCGCGTCCCAGGCAGGTGACATCTCCCATGTGCTGAAGGGCGGCGATTCCAAGGACGGGTCCCCTTTGATGATGCAATTTTCGTAAACCAAACCCACCTCTCCCCTCTGGGAAGCCGGGGCGGGGGGCGGGCATTGATGGCCTGGACAAGCGAGCCTTCGAGCCTTCGGGGAGGTCCCTTGCATCGCAATAGAGGGAGGATGCTATTCGTGATTCCACTCTGAAGGCCAAACTTGGTCAGTTGAATTGTTTAACCCTTCAGCGAACAGGAATGGGAAAGACGCTCTACCAAATGAAAACTGGTAAATTGTGTGGGGAAGGGACGGTGTTCGGCACCTTTATTTTCTGTGCAGATGGCTCCGGAAGACTGGCCAGCCCTTCAGCAGATGCTGGGCACTAGCTTGCTGCCTGTACGGGTATGATCTACATTTTAGCCAGTGAAGCTGGGCTCATCGCAAGGCCTCTGTGTTCTCTCCTGTTCCTGTGGAGACCCCAGGCCCACTTCTCAGGGATGCTGGAGCCAAAGATAGCTCCAGAAGATACCAGAAGATAGCCAGAAGATATCAGAAATGATGGCACCAACTCCGGAGAAGAGATGGAATGTTCCTTCTCTTAGCGGCGTGTGTTTGGCCTAGGGTTGCAGTTCAGACCCCTCTGTTCAGACCCCTCTGATGTGGCCTTGACCTGCACAGGTTTCGAGCCCCAGTGGGTGCAGCTCTTCAGCCTTCTCCAGAATCCCTAGGGAAGCTGCCCACCGCCCAGGGCAGGCTCTCAATCCCGAGCTTACATAGCCCAGAGGATGGACATGAAAGTTACGCTGGTGACCCACCAGCGCACCTAAGGTCCGCCCCACAAAGGCAGTGTAGGAGGACCCTGCCGGAGTGTTCCGGAGGCCCCAGAGAACAAGCACAATTCCTGCTATAGGGAGTGCACCCGAGGTACTCTGTGGGGGCCATCTGCAAAGCTGGGAGCTTGACCCCACGTGGTGCAGCAGGCTCCGTGTGTGTCCTCGGAGCCGGGGACAGGAGATTTCTGTGACGCCCAGAGCAGCCAGGACGCCTCCCTGGAGGAGGCGGTTTTGGAGCTGGGCCCTAGCGGCCAAGACTGGGGGAGCTGGGAGGAAGGGCGAGGAAGATGGGTTTCCCAGGCTCGGAGGCAGTGTGGACAGAGTCCAGAGGACTCAATCGTACCAGGGCACAGAGCTGCGCCAAACGCGAATCTTAGCCAAGCCGTGCGACCTCTCCTGTGTATACAGGATTAGGAACGCCGCTTTCTGAGGCCCTCCCGGGGACTACATGATGCGTCACACAGAACAAGAGGCACGCTATAGAGCTACCAGGTACCAACATGAGTGCTTCTCAGACCCAAGAATCACCTGTAGGGTTTGTTCAAATACCGTTGGGGGGGCTTCATCCCCAGAGCTCCGGCCTCAGAGGGGCTGGGAGGGCCTGAGAATCTGTATGGATAACAAGTGCCCAGGTGCAGCTCACAAAGCTAGTCGGGGACCGCGCTTGAAAAACCACTGGCCTATGTTAACCTTTTACACCTCCAGGGTTCCCACTTGCACCGGCAAGTAAGAGGTTATTTCTCGTGTCCGTGCCTGCTATGCATTGTACTAGCTCGTGAACGTCCGCATGTGCAGAGGCCTAGCGTGACTGACGACTGAGACGGCCCTGCGTGTGATGGGCAAACCCCGGTGACCCCCCCATGCCGTCCCATTTACCAGCAGCGGCTGCAAAGGGCCCGAGCGTCACGAGGGAGGCAGCCCGGCGTCTGCTTTTCCAGGCTGTGACAGTGAAGGTGCACGGGGGGCTGGGAGGGGCCACGGGACCTGGCACGCGTACGTCCCGGTCTTCGCTTGGGGTGGCCTCAGGTCACTTGGAAACTTGCACAGTTTCGAAGGCCAACCCTTCAGACGTGTGGACTCAGATGGGCAAGTCCTCTCCCAGCGGGAACGAGGTAGCGGCCAAAGCCGCGGAGGTAGGGGGCCTGGGACTGTAGCCGAGTCCAGGGTGAAGCCTCATTCTCAGCGGCCGGGCAAGTCCACTTCCGGGACGTATGCAAACGGCGCTGTTATTCCCAATAATAAGATCCGGGACAGGCTACTTGCAAGGGCCCCTCCTGATGCCCAGGCACCACCCCACAGGAAGCACTTAATAAGAATAATAATATCCTGAATGGCAGTCCACAGCATGCAATTAAAAAGCGGTTCTGTCTCACTGAGGGGGAAGGGGGGGGAAGAGTTAAAATGAGACAGGAAATTCCAACACCACAAGCTGGCTGGTGTCCGGCAGGCTGAGGCCCCACCGCTCACGCAGTCAGACCTGCCCCCACACAGAGCTTGACAGGATCCGGGCCCGGGCCGGACCCACCGGTGCACACCGCCCACCCCCGAGCCGCGGGCTGGCCTTTCCAAGAAGGTGTTGCTTGACAGAATGTGACAAAATAGCTGCTGGAAAGAGAGAGGGAAAGTGCTAGGCCAGGGCCAGGCCAGGCCACCCCACGCAGGGCAGTGCCCGGAGGCCACTCTCAAGGGCGGGGTGGGCAGGTGCTAGGGGAGAGGCGCACTCCAAGGGCTGGCGGTGTGCTTGACCAAATGCCACGGGGCCCTCATGGCACGGGAGCCCGGGCTGTCATGGGATCTGGCCCCCCCTGCAACAGACTGAATGTTTATCCCCCTCACCCCCAAATTCATATGTGGAAATCCTAACGCCTGAGGTTGATGGTTTGGAGGTGGGGCCTGGGGGAGGTGATTAGGTCGTGAGGGTGGACCCCTCAGGAATGGGATTAGTGCCCTTAATTTTTTTTTCAATGTTGACTTATTTTGGAGAGAGAGAGAGTGAGCGCGTGAGAGTGGGGGAGTGGGGGAGGGGCACGGGAAGTCTCCAGAACTGTGAGAAGGAAAGGTATGTTGTTTAAGCCCCCGGGTCCCTGGCATTCTTGTTAGAGCCGCTTGCACTGACGGAGACACCCCAGAGGGTGGTGGCAAAATGAGAGAACAGGCCACATGAGGCAGACAGAACCTGAGCCACAGCCCACAGCCCACACCGTGGCCAAGCCTGATCCCACCTCTGATTCACTTAACCTCCCTGTGCCTCGGTTTCCCCATCTGTACAACGAGGGCAGTGACAGGACCCACATCAGAGGAAGGCTGGGAAGCAGAAACAGGCTAACACGTGTCCAGGGTATGTGTCGGGCTGGGCACCCAGCAGGTCCCCGGGAGTGCCCGCGTGGCCATCTCCACAGACCTCCTGCGCCTTCAGTAAGCGGTGGGGGGTTGGGGTGCTCCAGAGGTCCCTGGGGAAGAGCCCTGCCATCGCGGGGGTTGGGACGGATCGCCCACCTGTCGAGGTACATGAGTGGGGTCCCACATTAGAGGCTCTCAGAACCAAAAGAGACCTCAGAGAAGGTTGAGCCTGATCAAGTTTGAAAACTGTCCCGGCCACAGAATCTGTTCCAAAGCAAGTAGTATGCAAGCCCCTAAGATCTACATTAGATTTGAGGCCCGGGAGACCATGGCTCAGAAAGTCTTCCCTGAAGACCTCTGAGGGACCCTCCAGAAAGCTCGGATCCAGCCCAGGGGGGTGGGGAAGAGAGTGACCCACAAGCTGGTGCCTGTGCCCCAGGACAGAAGTCAGCATTTCAGTGTGGACCCAACGCTGCTGCTCAGGTTCACCTGCACAGACATCCCCCTGGGTCTTGTCACTCTTCACAGTCTCACCTGCCAATGAGTACCAGCAACCATGGGCCGGCAGCTTTCGTGTTGTTCTGTCGCTGCCTGAAAAGCCCACTTGTTATGGCGGGGGTGGGGAGGGTGGTGGCATTTAGCCTTCCAGGAGGGTGTCTGCACCACTCCTCTGCCTGGTCCCCAGGGGTCCCCAAGGTGTCACCTGCCACCTTGCTTCCTTCCCCAGCATCTGGTTCCTCTTGTGCAGAGCTCTTGCAGAAGATTTCCCCAGCCCAGTGCTTCGCTGCTGCTTCTGGTCCTCCCGGGAGCATCGACAGAGCCTGTGGTCACTCTGCTGTGGTTCTCAAAGGACCCTGACTCAGTCTCCACCGGGCACTGGCATGGCGCTTTCCCGGGCTGGCTGAGGCATCCCTTTCTGAGTGCTCTCAGGCAGAGCCTGCTAAAGCCACTCAATGAGATTCAAAACCGGGCGGCAGAATTTGCATTGAGAAGAGTGGTCAGTCACCTCGGAGAACTGGGGCTCTACACTTCCTTCCTGTTGCATTTGACAGCTAATTACAAAATGCTTTCCTTCCTTCCCAAAGCAGGTCTCTTAAGACTCCCAAAGCACTTCTCGGGAGCCCCCTGTCAGTATGGTCCCAGTGATTATATATTACTCAAAGGGATTCTTTCCTTTAAGACAATCCCTACCACTGGTTTCTTCTCTAAGTGCCCTTCAAATGCAGTTCAGGTCAATAGACATAGGCAGCAGGGCACGTATGTTATTTTAAATTTTCTAGTAGCCACGCGGAAAAAAAAACCCTAAAAAGATACAGGTGATGACGTTTAATAATACAACGTCATTGACCTCAGTATATCCAAAATGTTATCGTGTCAACATATAACCAATATGAAAATTATTAACAGGATGTTTGATATTCCTTTACTTTGTACTGCTTCCTCAAAATTGGTTGTGGGGTTTACATTTACAGCAATCTCAGTTCGAGCCAGCTACATTTGACATGTGTGGATAGCAGCTGCCTTATCACTGTTAAACTCTGTTTATACAGAATTCTAATCTAGGTTAAATAGAAGTCTTACTGATATATAAAATATGGTGAAGAGTGGCTTTCCAAAAGTCCTTCCTCATTTCTGAATCTTAGCAACCAATTAACAGTTATTCTCCCTTCCTTCCTTCCTTCCTTTCTTGCTTCCTTCCCTTTCTCGTTCCTTCCCTTTCTTCCTTCTTTCCTTTCCTCTTTCCCTCCCTCCCTCCCTCCCTTCCTTCCTTCCTTCCTTCCTTCCTTCCTTCCTTCCTTTCTTCTTTTCCTTCCTTCCTTCCTTCCTTCCTTCCTTCCTTCCTTCCTTCCTTCCTTCCCTTTCTCATTCCTTCCCCTCCTTCCTTCCTTTCCTTCCTTTCATCCCTCCTTCCCTCCTTCCTTCTAACCATTTAACTGATCCCAGGGTTGTCCTTCCATACCCCTGACCCATCAGGACAGAACAGAACAGGGCAGCAGGCCCACGCTGAATTCTGCCCTGGATCGCTACCCCACTGTCTTCTCTGCAGGCTTGGGCAGGCATTCTCAAACAAGCCAGTGGGTGTGTGGACTCCCAAGACCTAACAAATAAGAGAGTCCCCCAGGAAGCAAAGCCCATGCAGGGTGTCCGGCGGGGCAGGACCAACCGTAGAAGACTTCCAGAAGCCTGGCTCCCTGGGCAGCACTGGCTCCATGCAGTTCTGGACCCAACTGACTCAACAGTGGTTCCGGCACAAGCCACCTCCCCCACCCCGCCTCACACTCCAGCCCATGGCTGCCCACTGCCTCTGCTGGAAACAGTAGTTCCCTGAACTGGGGACACTGGAGACCCACCCGGCAGGACTAGAGGCCAGTGCACAGAAACCCTGGGAAAATCCGCTTCCCCTTATTTTGCTGGTGGAGAAACTGAGGTGCAGAAAACACGATCTCATGACAGGACCCAGAATCTTGTTTCCTAGAGTAAGACTATGTAAGACGAGAGAGAGAGAGAGAGAGAGAGAGAGAGAGAGAGAGAGAGAGAGAGAAACTCCAAAGGCTTCCTGGACATCAAAAAAAAACCCTCTTACAAAACAATATTTTGATGAGCTAAGTGTGTGAATTAAAAGCAGATGGAGTCTACTTCCTTTAAAATAAACAGGGTTTAAAATCTAGGGGCCAACTCCCACACGCAATGTGTCTCCGGGCCGGGGAAACAAGAGCTGCCCTTCCACAAACCCAAGGTGGGCGCATTCGTCCCATGCAAGGTGCTGGGGGGCAATGGCCCTGCTCTGTGTGTCCAGTGCCATCCCAGCAACGGGGACCCAGAGGAGGGATGTGACTGCCTGACAGGCAGCCCCCAGGCTCTGCCGCGGCCTGCAGAGTGGAGTGCAAAGCCCAGCCTAGCCCTAGCACTCTCCTGATCCTGCCCCACGCACTGCCCCCCTGGGTCAGACGGATGGCCTTGCAGCCCTAGAGCATTACTGGCGCTCGCCCTGCCTGGAGAGAGAGATCGGAGCCACAGGTGTGTGACGGACGAGGGACGAGCACGTGGGACCCGGTAAGGAGGAGTTCCAGGGCCGACAAACTCCAGGAGACACAGGGCCGTATTTCCACTTTGTTGGCGACCCTTCCAAACGCGGATGCAACCCCCAAGGCAGGAGGGGTATTTCACGCAGCAGCTTTTAAGTGCCGCCCGGGGATCCGTAAAGTTGGAGGCAAGTGGGGGAGGGCCCTGCGGGAGGGAGGGGGGGGGTTATCTGTTTTCCCCAGCTGTGTTCCTGGTGCCTGCTAATAACCCCCATGGATCATCCTGCCTGGCTTGGAAAACGTGCTGACTGGCGTTAAAAATGGGCCCCTTTCCTGCCCGTGGCTCAGCGCCCCCACAGCACATGCCGGATGCTCATTGTTAGCATGCTGCAGGTGTAATTAGGGCCGTCACGATGGCAAAGGGCCCACCCTGGGTCCCCAAGAGCGATTGCAGTTCAGAAAAAGCACCCACCTGGTTTTGTACTGATTAATGACGGGCCCCACTAATAGCCCTGCTTAACACACGAGTTTGTCAAGATTAAGTAATTGCCTTAAACAAAAAGTGTATTATCTTTAAGGCCCCGCTGATGAATGACTGGTGCCGGGAAATGGGGTGATGGATGTCCGTGACTCCCTGCCACCATCCCTCCCCCATTTGCATAAATTAAAACGCAGCCCTTGATTAGGACGAGAAGCCCCAGCAAACCGCGGCAAACCCTGCCAAGGGATGGGGTGGCTGAGGGTCCTACGCTCACCCTGCCTCAGGCCTCTGGCCACCGGGAGACCCCAAACTGCGTGTTAGCATGACAAACTTCTGGGAGGGGCAGAGAGGCCTGGCCAAGGATGACCAGATGCCCCTTGGGGGCTGACGTCGGGACGGGGGAGCTGGATGCAAAAACCCCAGGGCAGGAAAGCTAAAGAGATCATCCCGAGGACCCCCCTGAGGGAACGGGACGGACAGATCCATGTACGACTAGACTGGTCCTTGTGCACACCCCATGTGGAGAAGCTGTTGCTGTCATTAAATCACGAGCGATTGCATAAAGCTTTGCCGCTCACGGGGTTGTGGGACCAGCCGGTGGCCTGGGACGAGCTGGGATCCCCATGCGCACAAGCTAACAGCAGCCCCGCCACATATGGATGTGTGTATTTGTGTGCCTCTGAGCATCAGGTCCCCAGATTTGGGGCCATGAAATCCATGTGCCTTCTCCAGGGCTCTTGAATTTTTCATACTCTTTCCTTCCACACGGCACTTTGAAAGAGAGAATTCACAGAAACGGACAGAGCCTTGTGCAGACGGAGCCTACAGAGGCGGGCTGGCCGGCATAGTGACCACTGGAAGGGCCGCTGGGGAGGGAGAGCAGAACTTAAAGTAGGGGCTGCTAGGGCCACATTTGGGAAGGGGCCAGTAGGGCCCAGCCAATCTGGGAGCATCAGGTGGGCTCCCTGAGTCTGGGAGGTGCCTCCCAGGGGATCTCCGTGTGGGACCCTCATCACCAAGCCTGTCAAAAGGTGGAGGGTGCATTTATTCCCAAGAAAGAACGACATCGATCGTGCCGCAATCCTCCGGCTTCTGGTGACTCAGGGGACCAGAGCTGGGGGACCCTCGCAGCCACTCGGTTGGGGGTTAGACCTTCAGCTCAAGCCACGGACAACAGTGCACCCTCGTTTCCTGCAACGGGCCAGAGACGCACCTTAAGGGCAGAGGAGGAGGGTAACTTTGGCACACATCTCGCTTCTGCAGACAGTCTGTCCCAGCAGCCATAAGCCACGCAGTACCCTACCCAGTAACTGATTCCCCTTCCTTTCCGGGCAAAATAAGATTCCCAAACCAAGCCACCCACCCTGAATCTGCCTCCGGGCTGGAGCGGCACTAGCCAGAGCCAGGAGCTGTTCCCATAACATTGGTTTCCCCCAAACCACGGCTTCAGGGCAGATGCCAAGCATGGCCCGTGAGTGGGGAGGGGTATGGGGCCAGATCTGGGTGGGGGAGCCTTCCCTCCCTGAAAGCAGACACGGCGTCTTCTTTCGCCTTCTAGATGGGCCACAGGGCCCTCCTGCCCCACAGTTCTGGAACATGTGGAGTCTCAACCCGGGGCCCTGGCTTCTTTTCCCTTTTCCAGGTTCTGGGAGGGACCCTCAGTGAACAACGTACGGAACACACGCATGCAGGATGGAGCAGACCAAATGCTCCAAAGATAAGGGCCCTGACACGCAGGGACTCTGGAAGGTGTTCCCACAGCACTGCCAACTGGAAGGACGTTGGAACATCACTTCCTTGTTCTACCCAAGTGCGCATGGACGAGTCGCCCCGAAACCCACGTCCGTGCCCCGTGTTCAGGCTGGTCCTGGGCACCCCTGCTCCCATGCCCAGCCCCGCTCAGGCTGAAGCCACGCAGAAACTGAGAGGACAGGCCACGAGACCAGAGCCTGAAGGGCCACCCTCATCGCTGACCGATGTCCCGGTATGATCAGCCTCTGCTCACCTCACAGTGCCATTGGGGCGGGTGTAATGACCTGTGTGGGGTCCCATGTGAATACGAGCTTGCTGTCCAAGCCAGCCGTCTAGCTGCCCCCAACCCGAGAGCACAAAGGAAGAACAATAAATGCCCACGAGGGCGCCAACCTCTACGTCTGTATTGTTCCCATAGTAATAATACTGTGCTCAACATTCCAGTGGTAAAAACTCGAACAGTATCTTTTTTTTTTTTTTTTAATTTTAGAGGTAGGGGGCTGGGGGGTGGGGGGAGAACTGGAGAGAGAGAGAGAGAGAGAGAGAGAGAGAGAGAGAGAGAGAATGAACCCTATGCAGGCTCCATGCTCGGTGCAAGCCTGACATGGACCTCGATCCCACGACCCTGGGATCATGACCTGAGCCGAAACTGAGTCGGACTGAGCCACCTAGGTGCCCCAAGAGTAACTATGGACTGACATAAAATGACAGGCATTTTTTGAGTGCTTATGTCAGGCCTAACTCTGTGCACTTGATATTCATGTTTATTTACTCTTCATATCAACCGTGTGTGTGTGTGTGTGTGTGTGTGTGTGTGTGTGTGTGTGTGTGTCGGGGGTGGGGGACACCATCCCTACAGCACTCTACAGATGAGAAAACTGGGACTCGAAGTGTATGCAACTCATTCAAGATCCCACAGCGAGTACCCGGCAAGGAAGGCTTTGAACCCTTGCCTGTGATTCTAGAGTCTGAGGCTTAACCGCCTTCCCGGCCTGCCTATCCGTGACGACTGCTTTCTTTTTTTTTTAACCTTTTATTTTTTTATTTTTGAGACAGAGAGAGACAGAGCATGAATGGGGGAGGGGCAAAGAGAGAGGGAGACACAGAATCGGAAGCAGACTCCAGGCTCCGAGCCATCAGCCCAGAGCCCGACGCAGGGCTCGAACCCACAGACCGGGAGATCATGACCTGAGCTGAAGTTGGACGCTTAACCGACTGAGCCACCCAGGCGCCCCACGACTGCTTTCTTATTACAGTGTAGCTGGCTGGAAAAGTGGAGACCCAGAAGTCCCTGGCCGCAGAAAACACATTCCCCGTGGTTCTACGTAAGTCAGTGCCATTCCCCGTGGTTCTACGTAAGCTGCACTCCCACCCAAGAGAGGCCACTTCTGCTCGGAGGTGTTAGGGGTCACCAGGCTCCCAGTCCTGTCTTCTCCATCGGAGAGCCCATGCCTTCAGGGACGGGGCCCAGGTTCTGCTCTGGAGATGCGGGAAGGAAAATACCCCGTTCCTGGTCTCAAGGATCTCTCAGCCACCAGGAGACGCCCAGGTCAACAGGGGAGGACCAGGAAGGCATAGAAGGTTTCCGGGCGGGACCAGGATGGGGTGATTGGCCAACTAAGTGAAGGGGATCAAAAGGTTATAAAATAAATAAGTCACAGGGGATGAAAAGCACAGCCTAGGGGACACAGTCAATAATACGGTCACAATGTATGGCGACACGACACTTACTGTGGTGAGTCACGATGTATGTAATGGTCCAACCACCATGTTGTATGCCTGAAACTAATGTAATATTGTATGTCAACTGTACTTCAATTAAAAAAGAGAAACAGGGGCGCCTGGGTGGCGTAGTCGGTTAAGCGTCCGACTTCAGCCAGGTCACGATCTCGCGGTCCGTGAGCTCGAGCCCCGCGTCAGGCTCTGGGCTGATGGCTCAGAGCCTGGAGCCTGTTTCCGATTCTGTGTCTCCCTCTCTCTCTGCCCCTCCCCCGTTCATGCTCTGTCTCTCTCTGTCCCAAAAAATAAATAAACGTTGAAAAAAAAATTAAAAAAAAAAAAAAAAAGAGAAACAGCGGGAGCGCCAAAGCCCTGACCTAGCTCCCGCTGCGGGGGGCTGAGCAGGCAGGCGGCTCTGCCCGCGGTGAGCACAGGGTGCCTTCTCTAAGAGAAGCAGCAGCCCTCCTCTGGACACGGCCCCATCCAGGCCGACGGTGAGCTCGGTAGGTGACCAGAGCCCAGGAGAGGGCAGCGGGCAGGAGGAGCTGGGTACTCACCACTTGGGTAGAAACTTGGACCAGTACAGGGGTGCCGCCCCCTCCCTCATCAGTCCCTGGGGACCTCAGTGAGGCAGCCAGCACCTAATTCACAAGCATCCAGTGTGTTCAGCTCTCTGTTGGGTCTCAAGTGGAATAAAAGGGGCCACAGAAGCCTGGGCCTAACCTGAAAACCTGTGTTCCTACCAAAGAGCCTTCCAGAAGCAGGCAGGAAACCTTTTCTGTGGCCTGAACCCAAGCCCAGGTGTACGAGCAGCCACAGTGCGAAAGACAGAGGCCTGCCCAGATTAGCCTCGACCTCGGGCAGCGATCCGGCTCCCGGAGTGAGAACTCATTCCAGACTCTGGGTGTCCTGAAAGAGGACAGTTCTGGGCTCCTAATCCTGATTCTGTCCCTTACTAGCCGTGTGACCCTGGGGAAGTCAGACAACCTCTCTGAGCCTCAGTTTCCTTCTATGTAACCTCCTTCCCTCATAGGGTCACTGGGAGCGGCCAGTGAGATCACACAAACGTAACCTCGTGCCCTGGCTCGCTGTCGGCACCCCTGCCTTCACGTAAGCTGCACTCCCACCCTCCAAGTTGGCGGCTAGAGGATGCACAAGGGACAGGCCCCCACTGCTTAAACTGGGGGTGGGGTGCCGCCGGGAGAACCCGCACTTTCCCCACCGGCAGCAGGCCGGGTTTGAGATTCCCCTCCCCTTCTTCTTTCCTTCCCTCCTCCCTCCTCCTCTGCAGGAACTAAGAGCCCCCTTTTACAGCCCCTCATGCAGGCCCCAGGGGAGCCCGAGGCGGGCAGAAACGACTGCTAATACTTCCAGGCACATTTACTGAAACCTTTTGACACGGGGGATATTTTTATGAGATAAGTGCCCTGTGTCGGTATCAGCTGGCAAGTTTCATTACTCACATTTCTGTCCTGCAAAAAGCCTTTTTCAATCACTGTCCATGGCAACGATAAACTTTAATGGCTGAGGGAAAGTCTGCAGCCCAGACGCTCCTGTCCTTCTACCTCCCTGCCCCGGGCCGCCAGCTGACCTCTCTCCTCTCCCCATGGGGCCAGAGGTCCGGGCAGAAGCCAGATGCAGGGGGGTGCATGACCCCCACTCCCCAAACCCCCTGTTCCTTAGCCTCAGAGGATCACAGGCCTCGGAAGCATATTAGAAACGGCAGGGAATTAAAAGGCCAATGCCCAGCCCAGCTCTGACCATCGGAGACGGAATCTCTGAGGTGGGCTCCAGGACATTAGCGTTTTTACAAGCCCCCCCTGGGGGTTCCACTGGGAAGGAGGTGTGGAGAACAGCTGCACTTCCTCTGGGAAGGCGGGTCCTGGGTTACAGTCCAATCTTCCCTCGGCAGCTACCCCACTGCTCACGCACGCTCCCACGGACACCAGGTCCTGCACCCAGGAGGACCCAGGCAGACGTGCGTCTATTGGATGGTCAAAGAACCCAACCCAGAAGTCATGAGGACCCACACAAGGCCAGGAACCCACATGCCCTCGGAGCCCAGGTCCCACCCTTTCCATCTGAACGAGTCCTGTTTGAATGAGCATCTGGACGGAAGAATGGTCCGGGGCTGGCCCGCAGCAGGCAGAGGTTAGTGTTCGAGGGATGAAGAAGAACGAGTAAATGAACGAAGGAACAAATGGCTTTTACCTACAGGAAACGTGTCCCACCACCTCAGTGTCCTACAGGCAAGGATGCTGTTTGGTGTCCCTGAAACGTTC
This sequence comes from Felis catus, assembly GCF_018350175.1. Taxonomy (NCBI): domain Eukaryota; kingdom Metazoa; phylum Chordata; class Mammalia; order Carnivora; family Felidae; genus Felis; species Felis catus. Next base: position 117,399,581 of record NC_058375.1, read on the forward strand.
ACTTTCCAGAAGATCCTAGCACATTCCAGAGCTCAAGGCAGGCGGGGCCTCCATCCGTCCTCCTGGTCACTTGTGGCACCACTAGCAGAGCTGAGCCCACTGTCCGTGGCTGTCCTCACAGGATGAACTTGCCTCTAGGACCGAGGAGAGCTGAGGAGGGCGGCTTTCCCCCACCAGTGCTCTCCCCAACCTCACCTCCCAGCAGCCCTGCACACACACCTGCCTCGGGGGTCCCTGACTTCCTTGGCCCCCGGGAGAGTCCCCAGTCAGACTTCTGTTTCCCCAGGAACATCCCCCACGAGGCCTCTCTCACAGAGTCTTTTGTCATAAGCCCTCTGGGTCCTTTGGGACAAGGAAGCGTGGGATCGATGGGCAGAGCAGCCAAAGGCAGGGAGTGCTGAGGGTCGTGGGGTCCTGGAAGGCTCATCTTCATTTGGCCATTACTGCCAGCTCTGTCCGAGTGTGGGGGGCAGGTTTCTGTGCACCTCGAGTGTGGACAGAGACTCTGTCATACCCCTTACAGTGCCTGCTGCAGTAAAGGAGACCAGGCACGAAACAAAGGACCACCAAGGGCCAAGTCCGACCCTGAGGCGGGCTTCATTCTTCTCTTCTCACACATCCTCAGCCAACCTGTCTTTTCGGGATGTGCCAAAGTCACAGGTTCCAGGGCGGAAGGCTCTGGGGACAGTGTGTCAGAAGTGAGGTCCCAGCTGTCTCAGGGAGGCCCCGGAGGGAGCAGGTCACCAGCACTCAGCACCCACTACCAAGAGCCCGGTGAACAGTTGAAACAAACTATCTGGGTTGCCTTTTTAAACCCAACCCAACCCTGAATAGTTCCCCTGTGGCTGTCTGGCCTCAGATTCTGCCATGAAGAATGGGCTTCAATAAATCCTTCCTCTGTACCCATTTTTTTTGAATGCCATTGCCTCCCATGCCTCAGCGTGAACCATTCATTACATACAGAGTCTCAAAATGAACAACCTCTGGGGCGCCTGGGTGGCTCAGTCGGTTGTGCATCCGACTTCCGCTCAGGTCATGATCTCGCGGTTTATGAGTTCCAGGCCCGCTTTGGGCTCTCTGCTGTCAGTGCAGAGCCCGCTTCGGATCCTCTGTCCCCTTCTCTCTCTGCCCCTCCCCTGCTCACTCTCTCTGTCTTTCTCAAAAGAAATAAATGAACTTTTAAAAAGGAAAAGAAATGAACCACTTCAGCCGCTTCCAAATATACTCAACAAGCTCCACCTGTCGTCCCCCATCCATCAAGACAACAAGACACATTTCTCCCTGAGAGAGGCAAAAAAACAAAGCACAAACACAAACAAGGCCCACCCAGCACTGGGGACCAATGAGGCATTTCCTCTGAAATGCATGCGTGCCATAGACTGCTGAGGGTGAACTCCAACCTCCGACGAGGTGGGAACCAGATGCCAGGAACTGGAGGCACACAGCATCCTACCGCCCCTGCCCTTCGCCAAGAGAGACGCGGGGTGGGTGGCACAGACCCTAGGGCGTGGGGGTGGGGGGCTCCGGCTAATGTCATAGCCCAGGTTCATGGCACCGGCTCGAATTTCCATTCTAGCCATCGCCTGGGACAAGAAATGAGGGCCTCCTGGCAGCCCAAGAGACACATGGTGCCTTCTAGCCGTCACTCCTTCCTGATTTTGCATACCCTCTGAAGGCCGGCTTAAGCTCTAATTCTTCCTCAAAGCCTTCCTCGAATACTCAAGCCTGATGGAACCGTGTCCTCTCCCACTTAGGGACTCGGCAGTCCTGCAAAGATACAGCCCTCGATCACAGAGTGACAACGGCGATTAACCAGCGCTACTCCTAACCAGACCGTGGGCTTTTCTTATACATCACGTGTTTTCTCAGCAAGCGCCCCATAACCAAGTTTAAAAGGCTGCAGTGGTATGCTGATAAATGTTGGCCGCCAAGTCTCGGGCGGAGGCCGGAGTCCTGGCTTATAGCATTTGCCAATTTCCATGGTGTAAATGCTCTCACTGCGGCTGATTTCAAGCTACCAATGAGCGATCACTGAACCGGGCTCTGGGAGATGTGGAGAGTGGCTCCCAAGAGCTGGAGTGAGTAGATTCTGGCCAGAAACTGCCAGATTGGGCCTCCACAATCCCCGGTGCTTCCTTAAGCATGGGGATTCTTTTTTTGGGGGGCGGGGGGGGAAGGACAAAAAGTCTTGATTTCCTGCAAGTTAAATTATACCATTTTCCATCTAAAAAAACTAGCAAGAGAACACACATTGCCAGAAGGGGCATTGCGAGGCACCCTGTCGGAAAGAACTGTTAGAGATAATTTGGTTATATGCCTCACGAATCCCCCTTGGACTCTGTGATCTAACTTTTTGATCTATTCCAGGGTAAACACCTACTGGTAAAGAACACTGGTGCTGAGGTGTAATCACAACAGAACTTGTAGGCAGAAATGACAAGAGGCGATCTAAAAGTTCAACAAGGGAGAAGTGGTTACATTAAGTCTAAGGTCAACCTTCAAGAGGATACTGCAAGGACTTTATCAGAACTGATAAGAAAAGGGCTTGCTCGCTACGGATGCCGCCTTTCTGAGGTCGGGTCCCACGCGCACTGTCTTTCTATGTGCAGGCTCTGCTCTCCTCGTGCTCACCTGGGGTCTCGCTGGGCACTGAGGACGTGGGGACCCTCCCCAGTGGACGCGGCCTCTCCACCAGAGGCCTGAAATAATGGGTTGGCCAAACAGATGGGATAAATCAATGCCAAGGACGCTGTCACCCTGGGCAATCCCGCACCATTCAATTTTCATGTGAATTTAGCAGCTCTGCATGGTTTTTAAGAACCCAATTGTATCCTGACACTTTTTAAATGATGCCTCTTTACATCCGGCCGTAATTTATCTTTTACTTAGCAGCAGCTCTCCTTCTATAACCATTTGGGGGAAAGAAAAAAAAAAACCACTGACTTCACTTAATTTACAATAGTCCACACTCAGTAAAACACGGATGACAGAGCTTTGCCAAATGCGAATTTCATGTCAGCAGCTCATTTTGGTAAAGCGTCAAGTGGCTTTATTTTGAAAGAAAATACACATTTAAAAAATGTTTACAGATTTGAGTGGGGGGTGAGGGTAAAAAGTGTGTGGGTGTGTGAGAAAGAAGTCGTGCTGGTACAAAGCCCCAAAGCTAAGGTTTGTACCCATCAGGCAAAAAGGCTATGTGTTCCCTTTTAACCTAAAAAAAAAAAAAAATACAAATAATTTTGAATTTGTGGAAAGTCCAAAGGCTGCTGGGTCTTTCCTCCTCCCGCTGAGGGAAGGCACGATGCTGAACCTGAACTGGGGAGCAGCAGACGTGGGGACCTCCTCCACCAGCCTGAGCAAACTGCCCCATGGGGCCGACTTCCACGTTTTTGAAACAGCAACAACTGTTGTCACACATGTCCCTTGGCCATTTCGCGCCTGGGGGGCTGTGAGAGTAAAAGGCGGTCGGAGGAAGGACAGCAAATAATGTTTATCCAGAGCCTCGAAGGAAACAGGATTTGTCCCCCATCTTGTTTAAGCCATGCAACCCTCAGGGGGCCAGGTTTATTGTCCCTACTGCACAGAGGGGAAACTGAGGCAGCGAGTGCTCAGTTCCTGAGCCCAAGGCCACCCAGGTAGTTGGTAAGTTGCTTTTAGACTTCATGAGAACATGACAACTAGGTTCACCAAACAGAAGTGACTTTCAGATCTGGAGATTGCCTGTCCTGGGTTTTGCTACTCAAAGGGCTGCCCAAGCACCAGCGGCCTTGGCATCACCTGGTGCGTGTTTAGAGCGAAGCGTCCTGGGCCCGCTCCAACTTATAGATTCAGAAGCTGGCTTTAAGCCAGATCCTGGGGCGATTAGTTTGAGAAGCCCTGGTTGAAGGGATATATTCTGTTAAAGAAGGAATGAGAACAGGCTTCCCAGTGACGGACGCTAAGGTGCTGGAGAGCCACGGCACACGCTCCCACAAAGGGCCACTGTCCCCTCACAGAGCCACTTACAATTTACTGCAGGCCCACACCTGGGCTGGACACCAGTAAGAAAAACAGCCTTCATTTGTACTCACTGTGCAGACCTCGTCTCTAAAGCATATTTTCATCCAGTACCTCACGTAACCCTCCCGGCAGCCACAAGAGAGAGGCCAGATGGGAGGCCTGATGGGTCTAGGCCCGGCCTGAGCATTAAGCGAGTCCTCGGGCTGCAAGCGCCCAGCCGCCCGGCTCACACAATCGCCCTCAGTTCAACTGCAAGAGGTTCCCACAGCCAGTGAGGCCTTCCAGGCCTTCCAGGCCCCGGGCAGGGGAGATGATCCCGCGCTGGCCCAGCCAGAGGCACACTCGGGGGGCTGTCCTTCCACAGCTGCAGCCTGGTGAGATGTGTGTGTGTGTGTGTGTGTGTGTGTGTGTGAGACACCCACACACAGACACAGAACACATGTCCAAAAAAGGAAACCCTGAGGAGCAAAGGCCTAAAGTGAGAAGCGTGTTCTCCCTCCTCTCCTCGGGGGTTTGCTTCTATGTTACAGGGCTCTGCAAAACCCATCTCCCACCGAGACGCCGGCTTGTAAAACTCCAATGCACAAATGAGGCCCAGCTGCAGTCCTGCTCCCCGTGAGCCCAAGGGGGGAGCTGTCCTGGCAGGGTGAAGGAGGCCTGCCGTCTGGAAGGGGTCCCAGCTAAGGCCCCTGGGTGTGGCGGAGAGGTGTAAATGTGAGAGCGGCCAGGCATCCTGTGCCTGCAGGAGGGAAGAGAGGACCTTCTCACGCAGACCTTTCAGTTCATCCTATGTCTGGAGGTGCCAGGAGCTGCCGACGGTCTGGCTCTAGGTTTAAAAAAACGCCGCACGGGCATACCTGCGTGCATTGGCCCGCTGGCCTCCTCCCTCATCGCGGGCTAGGGAAAGACCCAGCTATGCCAACCGGTAGCTGTGTCGTCTGACCCAGATGACTTTACCTCTCTGAGCCTCAGTTTCCTCACCTAAAACTGGTAGGAGCAATTCCTATCACCCAGGCCAGGGGTGGGTGGTGATAAAACGAAGCTCTCTATGTAAAGCGTGGAGCCCACAGTGGATGCCCCATAAATGTTCATTTCCCTTCCCTAAAGCCGGGCTCTGGGCTCCACGCTGGGGAGAGAAAGACAAACACAGCACCGTTAAGAGCAAATAGGCGAATGTATGCTCCCGAGTTAGGGCAGCCCTTGCTCACACCATTTGCATTGACTTCTGCGAGTGCTCCAATTTTCAAAGCTTGATATTTATTTAGATATTTATTTTTCACTGTAAATGCAACATATGTTTACAGAGATATTTATTTTTCTCTGCACACACAGCAAATGTCTGGGGAAAACAGAATCCCAAACTCACAGGGCTGGAATGATTTTTTTTTTATGACAATCATTTTGTTTGTTTAAAATTTTTTTTTTAACGTTTATTTATTTTTGAGACAGAGAGAGACAGAGCATGCACAGGGGAGGAGCAGAGACAGAGGGAGACACAGAATCTGAAACAGGCTCCAGGCTCTGAGCTGTCAGCACAGAGCCCGATGCGGGGCTCGAACTCAGACTGCGAGATCATGACCTGAGCCGAAGTCGGATGCTTAACTGACCGAGCCACCCAGGCGCCCCCATTTTGCTTGTTTAAATCTACCATAGCGGTGCATAATGGCACTGCGTTTTACTGTAATTTGGAAAGGGGGGAACGTGGACGGGAACCACATCACATAACAACAGTAAGACAAGACAGCAGGTAACGGGATCCTCCCTGGGAAAACAATACTGCATTTACTCCTCTGAATGGTGGAAGCTGCAAAGGCGAATTTCCCAAAGCCTAGGACCGAAACCAGTCCAACTGGACAGGACCGTGATGCCAATCGCAAAACAAAATGCCGCCCCTACCGCCAGCTGAAATTGGGGTGGAAATTGTTGGATGATTTCATGAAATGAAAAAAGTGAAAAAAGTCTCAATTTTAGACGCTAAAGAGATGACCGAGTTATGTATGTATAGGAACAAAGATATTAACCGTTCAACCCAAAAGATTATCAGTCAAACCCACTCATGGTACTGACCCTTGTCAGCACGGGGGCTGAGTACTCAGGCTCCCAGATGTCATCTGCCTAACTGAGATCACAGATGTTAATGGCAAAGCCTAAGATAGCAAATTCCCCCTTGTTCTTTGTTTTGTTTGTTTTTTCCCACATGGAGAGAGTAATGCAATGTGTGAGTGTCTGAACAGGTGATATACAGAGTCCTTAGGATTTTAGGCCAGGGAAGGCTTTCTGCGGACAAGGGAAGCCAGCACCTTTTGATCAAGAAAGGCTCACAAAATCCCAAGCGGGTGTCCTCTACAAGAAGACTGGAAACCCAATAGAAACTCTCCCTCCTGAAATCCTGTGCCCACAGTTTGGATGCCTCCTAACACAAATAGTATTTTGACTGGCCTTATTATACTTTTATTTTTATTTAAAAAATTTTTTAATGTTTATTTACTTTTGAGAGAGACAGAAAGACAGAGCGTGAGCAAGGGAGGGGCATAGAGAGAGAAACAAAACCTAAAGCAGGCTCCAGGCTCTGAGCTGTCAGCACAGAGCCCGACGCGGGGCTCAAACTCACAAACCGCGAGATCGTGACCTGAGCCGAAGTCAGACGCTTAACCGACTGAGCCACCCAGGTGCCCCAACCTTATTATATTTTTAAACTGTACTGTTACCTCTTATGAGGAAACGTGAAAGCATTCGGGTTTCTTAGCATGGAAAGGCAAAGCTGAGAGAAGACGTGGTCCCCTAAACCCATGAGGAACCTGGACAGAATCTTCAAAGGCACAGAGCCCACACCACTTCTGGACAGAGAGACAGATTCTGGACCCAAAAGGTGAAGCCCTATTTCCCCTCCCAGGGAATAAACTCAGGGAGCTCCCCCCCCCCCCCCCCGAGGCTGGCATAGACAAGGTCAGGAAGTCTGGAGGTATTTGTATTGTATTGACACACAGTGGGGTATATCAATGGTAGAGGGGTTTGTGGGGAGAGCACCCCTATTTGGGGTAACCTAAAGGGGAGAGTCCTATTCTCCCAGAGCATTTCTGGGGCCTCTGCCCATAGGAAGCTCTCTCCCACCTCCTGTCCCCCCTCCCCTCAATCACTCACACAGGCTCCTGGGACAGAAGGCCATGCACCTTCCTCCCCAGCCCCTGCCCCCTACAAACACTGCCCCCCCACTTTGACTTGTTAATTTTTATGTTATGATCCCCCTTTACTTTACTCTGATCTCCTATTAAACTGCATGCATTTTTGGAGCCTGCCTCTAGAACCACATAGGATAAAAATGAATAAAGAAACCTCACCAAGGGTTCATTCTTGGTGACTCTTGAGTCATTGATACCCAAGCTGGAGACTCCTTAAGAAAGAGAGCAAAAGGAATGAGGCTTCAAAGGAGGTGTGCCGTTATGAATTTCAAAGGAAGCAGAAACCCATTAACACTCCCATCTGTACAACAGAATGCCAATTGTTGGTGGTACAGTTTTTCGCTGCCAACTTGGACTGCTGAAACCACGGCACTGGCATCACCTGCCTTTAGAGTTTTACTCTTGGTCTTTGGAAGAAAGGCCACCGCCCTTGTGTCTCTCTAAATATACACCCCACTCCAATGTGGTTGCCCTGGCTACCGTTTGCGTGGCTAACGTTTATGTGTCAAGACTCTCCTCCTCTCCCTGTGCCCTGCCGGACCTAACCCATCTCGGATAGGGAAGGCATGCCCCCTCTGGGTTCCCTCTGGACCCCGACAGCCTCTGACGCCATGGCCCTGTGACTTCCTATAGACTCTCCCTGTGAACCTCAGCTCCCTGAGGTCTGGGACTGCGTCTGGCATGGCGGTGGAGGCTGCCTCCAGGCAGTCCTCAGGAGGGGACAGAAAGGGAGGGTGGGGAGGAGGAAGGCAGCCAGGGAGGGAGAAATCTTAGCCACACCCAGTGCTGAGAGGTGCACTGACCAATGAGGCAGGCAAGAACCACTTCATCTAGACTTGGGGAAGGAGAGATGGGGACAGGAAAAATTAAACACCGTCACTCTTAGCTTGCTAGGAACCACACCCCTGAAAGCTGCACACAGTTCACCCTCCTGGCATTCGCTTGTGTGCACTCCCTGATCGCTGCCTCCTCATCTGTACAAAGGGACAGAAGAGTGGCATCTGTCCCACGGGGAGGTGACAAGAGAGAATGAGTGATAAGGCTTTCAGAGCCCTTTGCCAATATTGAGAGTCAGAGTCAGAAAACATAAGCAGCCAGCAGGGGAGCAAATCTCTCATTTTATCTATTTATGGAAAGATTTTATTTTTAAGAAATCTCTACATCCAACGTGGGGCTTGAACCCTGAGACCGAGTCACATGCTCTTCCAACTGAGCCAGTCAGGTGCCGCCCCGACCCTCCCTTTAAAAAGAGGAAAGGAAGGGGTGACTGGGGAAGATTCCTGGTAGAAGCAGGTCCCCATCTCCCAGACCCACCCGCTTCCATGAGGCCCGTCATCTCTCATGGAACTTGGGGGGCTTCGTATTCTTTTTTTTTTTTAATTTTTTTTTCAACGTTTTTATTTATTTTTGGGACAGAGAGAGACAGAGCATGAATGGGGGAGGGGCAGAGAGAGGGGGAGACACAGAATCGGAAGCAGGCTCCAGGCTCCGAGCCATCAGCCCAGAGCCTGACACGGGGCTCGAACTCACGGACCACGAGATTGTGACCTGGCTGAAGTTGGACGCTTAACCGACTGCGCCACCCAGGCGCCCCTGGGGGACTTCGTATTCTTATTGGTCATGTGCTCACCCCAATTCTGAAAAGAAAATGCTTAACCTCCCCATTATCCCTCCTAACACTGCACTGTTCCTTCCACATATTCATTCAGAGCCCAGTCCAAGCAAAAACTTCTCTGCTCCACATTTACAGTCAAGTTTGAAATTTTCTTTTTCTTTCTTGTTTGTTTTGTTGTTGTTGTTGTTGTTGTTGTTGTTTTGGTCTTTGTTGGGTTTTTCTTCCTTGTTTCCCAGGGGGTGAGAACTGTGAGCAAGCATCACAGCAGAGGGAGCTCGGGCCAGCATGGGGTGGGGGTGGGAGTTCATGGGCTTATGGCCAAAGCTGAAGCTAGGGAGCCCCTTCCCTCACTGTCGGCCACGTCCTCAGGGCGGTGCCCGTTAAGGCACCAGAAGGGATCAGAATGCACGAGAGGGAACAGAGTAGGAGCTTCTGAGAGCTAGAGGCTGGAGTCCTGCAGGGCACAGTTAAAACCCAGCCTCTGTGTCAACCCGGCAGTCACGAGGGCCCCTGGAAACTCTCCTTTCGAAAGGGGGCCGGCACCTGCCACCAATACTGCAGTAAAAAATAAAACCAGTGAATTTTGCATTCGAAAGGGGCCCAGATTTGGGAGACAGGCAAATGCTTGGGAAAAATCAGGAAGGCTCGAGCATAAAACTCACGCCTTTTCCAGCAAGTTGGGTTTTCAGATGAGTGGTATAAAAAGAAAGGAAACACGAATGAGTACCCCAAACTCAACGCAAGCCACCACAAAGCCCGGGGAGGACCCCAGCCATGGCTTTCAAGACTTCTGTCCCCACAATGGGCCTCCTTCGGGCCTCAGCCTTCCCGGGTGATTAACATGCAGCGGGCTGCGGAGGAATGTGAATGTATTCGGCAGGGGAGGCTGAGAGGTGCAGGGGGTCAGGTGGCTCATCGTTAAATCACACTGCTGTCAGCCCACACAATTCCTCTTCCCTCAGGCTCGGCCATTACTCGGGTTTATGCAAAATAAACAGCTTTGCTAAATATTCCCCCAGACGGGTCCCACAAAGGCCCGGGCTAAGGAGGCAGAATGCACCCACAGACCCAGAAAACCGTCTGCCTCCTTGTTCAACGGCCCGGCCAGGGAGTTTGGCTGTCTCCTGTCCGTCTTTTCTTAGTCTGCTTCACGCTTTCCTTTTTTTTCTGTTTGGTTGGTTTTGTGTTTAGCTTTTCTTTCTGTTTTGGCAATTCCTCCCAAGACACTGCCATGAATACTGTTAACTTATTCTTGTCTGGCTCTGACTCACTCCCTTTACTTTCTTAAGCTACGTAAGACTTACAATTCCCACTTTTCTATAGGGGAACTGAGCCATGAGAAATCTCTTATAAACGCTCCCAGAAAGGAACCAGTTCTCAGAAGATCCTTCAAGACAGGCTCGGAGGCGGGGGTGGGGTGGGCTGTGGACGCCCAGCAAGAATCCTAATTGTCCCAGCGCCACACACATGCCCCAGGTGGGGGAGGGGAGCCAAGGGGCAGGGCCCCCTGGATTTTGAAAACAACTCCCCCTCTCTTGGGGAGCTGGGTTTGGTTACTCACCTGGAGCCCACCCTTGCCCCCCTCTTCCTGTCCATCAGCAAGAACAGAAACTAGAAAAGAACCAGGAAATAGAAGCCCCCACCAGCTAGAGCCACTCAGCCTTCCTCCAAAGGACTCGGGGACAGCCTGGGCTACGGAAATCTCTCAAATTACCGCTCCAAGACATCTTTGTCAGAAAACTAGTGACTACGTGTGTCGGGGGGCAGCGTCTTGGCTAGGCAGGGGGGGTCATCGTCCTCACTTTGCACATGAGGAGACTGAGGCACGGGAGGTAGGTCTGCTCCACTGTCAGTGGTGGTCCATCTCATCTGACTTCAAGTTCATGGTTTCTGCCAGGGAAGTGGCATCAACCCCCGCTGGTCTGGGTGTTCCAGAAGCAGACTGGGAGACAAGGATGTGAGTGCCAAGGGGTTTATTTTGGAGGTGACAGGCCACCTGTAGGGCACCAGGGACAAGCAAGGGAAGGAGGCTAGCCAGGGCCATCAGCACACTCCCTACCACTTTGGGCAAGTGGGCTTAACACTGCAGGGACACTCTGGGAGCCACTGCACATCCAACCGAGGGGCGAGGGAGCTGGGATATTAATACACCAATTCTGCAATAGCCATTTGTTCAGCAGGGTTGTCAATTTGGGGTGTTAACTTCCTGGGACCCTGGCCTGCCGCCGGGGCAACAGCAAAAGAAAGGCCTCATGCACAGACATGAGGGTGCCAGGACCCACTGAGGTGGTCGGGAGGTGGCAGTGGGCACAGGGCACGTGGTCTTCCGCAGCAAACACTGATGGCACCTAGCTGGCAGACCAGCACCAGAACTCTCCCCTTGCTAGGGCCCCTTTCTAAAATCGTGTGGCATAGACCAAGCTTTACGCACCCACGTTCCTGAGGGGCAAATAGAGGCCTGTACTCTGCCTACAGTCCCCCAAGGCTTTCCGGATTCCCCTGCCCAGCAAAACCAATGCTGAATGGACCATGTGGTTCCACAGCCCAGACCTCAGCCCTTCCAGACCCCGGGAGGGGATGGGTGGGTGGTGGCTCTAGCCCACCATCTTCAGAAACGTCTCCTGAAATAAACTTCTCCCTGGTGACCCAGGAAGAAGGTCAAAACAAGGAAAAGGCACCCTTGTGACTTGAGCAAAGAGACCAAATCTCCCCTTCCCTCCCTTTCTTTTAACTCTCACATGGGGGTGGGGGTGGGAAGGGGACAACAGGACAATACTTTTATCTATTTTTTTTTTTTTTGAGACAGAGAGAGAGAGAGAGAGAGAGAGAGAGAGAGCAGGGGAGGCACAGAAAGAGGAGACAGAGGATCCAAAGGGGGCTCCGCGCTGACAGCAGAGAGCCTGATGCGGGGCTTGAACGCAAGCACTGTGAGATCACGACCTGAGCCAAAGTCAGATGCTTCACCGACTGAGCCACCCAGGCGCCCCTACAGGACACGACTTTAAGTGAACATCGATTCAGTGTTCTGTTAAGTAGCCCAAGGAGGTGACACAGCAAACACTAATGCAGGGTCAGGAGGGGAGGGGGTTTCACCCACCGTGCTTCGGTAGGGGCTGCTGCTGGTCACACATGGTGGGGGGGGGGTGCGGTGGAAACAGGGCTCTCTATCCCAGGACACTTGACAGTCCAGTTTCCCCCAAATGCCCCAGGTCTCCATCCTCAGCACGTGCGGACAGCCTCATGGGGGAAGCCGCTTTCTGCTACCTTCCAAGTGGAGTCGGGGTGCATGGGGGAGGGGCCGGTCACAAGGAGAGAGAAAGGAGCAGTGCTCTCCTGGTCAGGACAGCAGGTGTGGCCCTGCACTCCAGGGATGCGAGCCAGCTCCCCACTGGGCAGCAGCTGAGCTCTGCCCCTCGCCGCAGAGCCATGCCATCGGGAGGGACCTGCTCTCTCCCGGGCAGTCCTGATTTGCCCCGCCCCCTGGCATGGGCTTCAAGGGCATGCCGCAGGTCTCTTCACCTCCTGCTCTCCGTTCACTTATCCAACACTTACACAGCCCTCGCTGGAGACCAGGCATTTACAAAAGGCAATTCACTCGATCCTCCGAACGATCCCCGGACGTCCTTGTTCCAGAGAAAAATAACCAGGAGAGCAGTTAAAGGAGTCCCGATTCGAACCCAGAGAGCCAACTCCGGAAGCATGAGGTTCCACCTCTCCGGGAGCTCCTTCTCTGCCTGAGGCCCACGTGTTCTTCCAACGGCAGCTCAAGCGTCGCCCCCTCTAGAAGGACCTTTCCTTGTTTCCTCCTTCTCATCTGGACCTCGCTCCCGCACCGGCTCCCGCTTGGGGCCACCTGTTCGTCTCAGAGCACCTCCCACCCACTCCTCCGCCACCCCATCAGCTGCCTGATGTCCAGTGGGCCTTCCAGAAATCCCTGCTGACAAATGGATTACTCAGTGAATGAACAAATGGACACAATCCTGAGAAAAGAGTAGAAGAAAGCCACCCGTCAACGAGCAAACACCACGGGGTGAAAGTGGCCAGAGGTGAAGCGGAAGGTACTCATCCTTGCTCCCCCCACTCCCTGGCCGCCAGCTTGGGGCAACCAAGTCTCTGGGGACTTCTGGTTCCAGCTCTATAGCTCACCGGACTCCCAGACGTGCAAGATGACCCAAGGGAGGCCTGACCCGTCAGGAAACGCACCGCTAGCTTACTTGGGGAGGACCTACTGAAGACACACGACTTAATCCACATTGCATGCGAACTAAATTTGCTATTTGGAGACAGGCTCATTTTATTTTTTAATTAAAAAATTGTGTTTATTTTCTTGAGAGAGAGAGTGCAAATAGGAGAGGGGCAGAGGGAGAGAGAGAGAGAGAGAATGAAGAGAGAAAGAATCCCAAGCAGGCTCCACACTCAGCTCAGAGTCCGATGCAGGGCTTGATCCCACAACCCTGGGATCATGACCTGAGCCGCAATCAAGAGTTGGGACGCTCAGCCGACTGAGCCACCTGGACGCCCCTGGAGATAAATTTTCGATTCAAAGGCAGCTCCAAGAAATTATACCGATTTGGGTACCCTTCTGCCAGATTTCCCCAGTGGGGTCTTGCAAAACTATAATGCCACATCAAACCAAGATACTGACATTGCTACAACCCCTCCACATTGCTCTGATTTTTCCGGTCTACCTCAGTGAGGGCACCGAGGACAAGGATCCTTGGTGTGCCCTTTGGTAACCATATTTGCCTCCCTCCTGCCCCTCCCCTCACTGCCTTTGCCTCTGCCAACCAATCATTTGTTCTCTGTTTCTAAAAGTCTGTCATTTCAAAAATTGTACCCAAGTGGAATCCCGCAGTTTGTAACCTTCGGGACTGGCTTTTTTTTTTTTAATTTTTTTTTTAACGTTTTATTTATTTTTGAGACAGAGAGAGACAGAGCATGAACAGGGGAGGGTCAGCAAGAGGGAGACACAGAATCTGAAACAGGCTCCAGGCTCTGAGCCGTCAGCACAGAGCCCGACGCGGGGCTCGAACTCACGGACCGCGAGATCGTGACCTGAGCCGAAGTCGGCCGCCCAACCGACTAAGCCACCCAGGCGCCCCTGGGACTGGCTTTTTAATTCAGCCTAACTTCCTAGAGATTCAACAAAGTTGGCACATACCAAGACTCTTCCTTTTTATTGCCGACTAGTATTCCATGGTGAGGACGGGCCACAGTCTGCTTAACCATTCACCCACTGAAGGACATTTGCATTGTTTCTGGTTTGCGGTTATTACAAATATACACATTCCCATACAGGTTTCTGCGTGAACCTAAAATTTTCACTTCTCTGGGACCAAAGCCCAGGAGAACACCTATTGGCTCATATGGTATTTGCATGTTTCATTTGATAAGGAACAGCCAGACTGATCTAAAGTGGTCATACCATTTTCTGCTCCCGCCAGCCATGTGTGAGTAACCCAGCGGCCCCCCATCCGCCCCAGCATTTGGTGTTGTTGCTAACGTTGTATTTTAACCGTGTAGCGGCATCTCTCCGAGGTCTTGGCCTGCATTCCCGGAACGGCCAGGAAGTTGGACATCTTTTCACGTGCTTGTCTGCCATCTGGACACCTTCTCTTGGATGACATTCTTTCCTTGTCTGTTGCTCACTTTCTAACTGGACTGCTTCTGTTTTTTCACTGTTGCGTGTTGAGAGCTCTCTGTATTCTAGGTGCTCGTCCTTTGTCAGATATGCGGTTTGCAAACGTTTTCTCCCAGCCTGTCGTTTCTCGCTCCAGCCTCTTAATAACAGGGGTCTATTTTTCTTTTTTCTTTTTTCTTTGGGGTCAAGATCCTGTGCCTGGCCCTGGATCGCGGAGACTGTTTACTTTCTAAAAGTTTTGTCCTTTTATGTTTTTTTAAAAAAATTTTTTTTTTCAACGTTTATTTATTTTTGGGACAGAGAGAGACAGAGCATGCACGGGGGAGGGGCAGAGAGTGAGAGGGAGACACAGAATCGGAAACAGGCTCCAGGCTCCGAGCCGTCAGCCCAGAGCCCGACGCGGGGCTCGAACTCCCGGACCGCGAGATCGTGACCTGGCTGAAGTCGGACGCTTAACCGACTGCGCCACCCAGGCGCCCCCGTCCTTTTATGTTTTACGTCACATCGTGTTGTGACTTCTCCTTCCCTCCCAGGGTGAAGGAGCTTGAGCTCTCTGAGGGAGAGGCATTCCTTCTCCAGCTTTGCCTGCCCAGGTGTGCAACTCCAGACGGCCTCCCCCTCGCAAAGACTGGCTCCAGGTGGCTTACGATGAAAAGACAGCTATTTAAGCTTCCTTAGAACACATGAATATGCTAAACTAGCCTCACAGGTCTTCCGACCTTTTCTCAGCAGCCTTTTTTGATGAACAGGACTAGAAAATCACTAAAGGAAAAGATAAGTTTTCTCCATGGCCTCTGCCTTCCTGCTCCCTGAGGACCAGGTATGAAATGGAGGTTCTGTTCCCCTGAGGTCCCATGGCACCTGACCTACCGACTTCACCCCAGAAAGCGTCCCCTTTCGGGACCAAGTCTTCCCAGGCACCTAGCATGGGCCCTCTTCACTGTACCTTCCCCCACCCGGGGAGAAGGGAGCCTTGGTACCCGTCTGGTGCCGGGCTGGCATCCTTTACGTCCATTTTAACTGTGAATAGAGAGAAGGAGGAATGTTAAGTCGCTTGCTAACCGACAAGCCTGTGAACTGCTGGGTTCTCGTCGAGAAAAGGATTTGCTGCTGCGGTCTCAGCCAACGCTGGCTGGTCTGGGTCACCTGGAGCACGTCTCAGTGGAGCCCACATGTGGCCCTGAACTAGACCCCTCCAGGTGGCAGTTCTGAACGGAGGCCCACCTGCGAAAAACGGGTTTCACTGATGGTCGTCAACCCGTACGCCATAGTTCTGACAGTAACAGAAGGAAATCCCTGAGGGTGTGGAATACAGACTTTAATTTAAAAAAATCGCACCCCCCTCTGCACCCAAACCAAACCCCAACCGCAGGCTCACGTCTACACTGACCGGTGGGCTTCTTAGGGGAGCACGGCTCCGTGGTCTGTGTGTCTCTAACTGCCACCCCACCCCCCCCGAAACACAGCACAGGGTCGTGTGTGTCCGAAGAGGAAAAAAGCAATGGAAAATACGAAGAGAAAAGTGATGGCAATGCTGTTCCAAACAGAGAATTCAGAGCCTTGGGTCTAGTTCTGAGGGCTCGGTGATGACATCCCATTAGGAGAGCAAATGCAGTCACCAGGCACTACCGATGTCCCAGAAAAACACCAAAGATAAAACCAAAAACATCTCCGGCCTGGCCAAAAAAGACAGCAACAGCACTGGATCGCAGGGCACTCTGGCAGCAACAAGTGTTTACCCCGGCGACGGGTGGGGGGGCCTTTCCCTGCAGTGCACGGACACCCTCCTCCCTGCCCCCCTCGCCCTACTCTCTTCCTTTGGACGTTCTCCTCAGCATCCATCCAGCCAGAACGCTTAAGGGAGCCTGTGCGGGGCGGGACCGGAGGAAGGCCACTCCAAATCACTCTGGCAAACTTGAACGGAGGGCAGGCCACGGTAGCTGGCAAAAAACCAAGAGCCCGCGGGCCAGGTCCTCCTAACGGCGTCTAAGCTGCCGCCGCCACCGGGCTTCTCCCCGCCTTGGAGCGGACCTCCCGGGTCCCCGTCTGAGTGAGCAATAAAAGGGGTCTGTGAATGCACATCCAAAGCTTCTTAGCCGCCTGTCATACTGATCTAGCACCGCGCTAAGATCCCGGCCCTCTCAAGGACCTGGGCAAACGCGGGTATTAGCACTCTTCTTCCTCTGAAGGGTCTGCTCAGCAGCCACTCCACTGCTTCCCAAGGAGGAGACCCCCGACCCTGACAATCCATCAAGTGAATGCAAATTGTGGCCCAGACAAAACCAGGCAAACAGCACCCCGCTCCGGAATAATGGCCTCTGTGGGAGAAGGGCCCTTGCAACAATGATGGCTGTGTACACAGCCCGCTAAATACCCAAACTTCTGATTAGGCTCGTAATGATTTGTGTGTGCACCCGCCTCCTTTGAAAGGCTCCCAAGTACATGGCACAAGTTGACTCAAGGCTAACCTCAAACAGCGGCCTTCCCGGGTTTCGTCAGCGCGGAGAGCTGGCTACGCACGGCTCCCGCTGCTGCTGATTACAAGCCTTTTGGAAATCCCACACCCAGCCCGGCGAGGAAAAGAGCACTCCGAGAGGGTGATGATCACAGGCTAAATGCTCCGGCTGGAATCTGGTGAGCACCAGCTCAGGGTCACTGTTGGGGAGCGGTCCTGGGTCGCCCTGGAGCTGTACGGTCACAGAACGGAATGTCCCCTCGCGCTCAGGGAGCGTCGGGTCTCTGTGGCTCGCACCGTCTACCGTTTGCGACGCGGGAGTTTTCAGACGGGATCCAGCCACCTGTTTTCAGTGACCGCAGGACTCCGTTAGGGCCAGCTTCCGAGGTTTGTTTGAGGAGCCAGACCTCTTCCTAGAGTGTCACTGGTGCCTACAGACAAAAAAACACGGGTGTGTCGGCGCACATATTTCTCTAGGTTTCTGGAGCTGTGTTTTGGCCCCGCCCTCTCTTCTGAGCGCCGTTCAAGCCCCAAGCCTCTGGGAGGAGACACGTCCAACAGACACAGAGCTCGGCATTTCCTCCTCACACCCCTTCTTCGGCAGGACCCCCCACGTCGGGGAAGGCACCACCGTCCACTCAGCCGGGGTCCTCCCGGATTCCTCCCCGGCCTCAAGTACACACAGCAGACGTGGCTCTGGCCTCCGAATCTCTTGTCTAAGACCCAGCTGCCTCCTGAGCAGTGTCTTTGCCCCGCCGCGTCCGTCCCCGCCCTTCCGGTCCCCTCAGGAAGGCCGGCGGGAGCGTTCTGAACTTCAGCTGTGACCGCGTCCCTCCCCTTCATAAACTCTGACAAGATGGGATGAGGAATTCTTGCCTCACGGGGTCGGTTTGAGGAGGACATACTGATGGGTATTGAAAAGATCTGTCGTGGGGCGCCTGGGTGGCTCGGTCGGTTGAGCGGCCGACTTCAGCTCAGGTCATGATCTCGCGGTGCGTGAGTTCGAGCCCCGCGTCGGGCTCTGTGCCGACGGCTCGGAGCCTGGAGCCTGCTTCTGATTCCGTGTCTCCCTCTCTCTCTCTGTCCCTCCCCCACTCACGCTCTGTCTCTCTCTGTCTCAGAAACAAATAAACATTAAAAAAAAAATTAAAAAAAAAAAAAGAAAAGAAAAGATCTGTCGTATAACAGGTGCTCCATAAACAGAAGTGGTTCCCATTTTCATCGTCTGAAGAGTCACAGAGTGAGAACAGTACAGTTTCAGCGCAAAGTCCTATGTGACGATAGCGACGACCTGAACGCTAATGACAGTGGCCCTCGTTCGAAGCCCCCCTCCCTCCCTGACATGACCAATGGAGTTCGGTGCCACCAGACTCCTCCTCCAGTGGAAAGCAGAGGCCCTTGGCTTCCAGGGAGCGGAGACGATGTTATTTTTAATCTTCCCCCGAGGCCTCAAGCCTGAGTCACTCTGCCCACCTGCTAGACGCCTTCCTGTGCCAGCACCCACCTCGCGTGCTCTGTTTGTTCAGGCGGGCACTGCATATGCTGCCTGTCGCTACGGCCTTCACCGCAGCCCTCTGAGCAGCCAGTCAGACAAACACGAGGTCAGAACAGGGGCGGGGGCCAGGAAAACACATGCTACACCCGAGAGAGCCGAGAGGAGCGGTCGGAAGGCCTGGGCGGGGTTCCGAGGCCGGGGCGGCCAGCGTGGGGGGTGTTGCCTGCTGGGCACTTATTCCAGAACCCAGACATGCCGAGGCCGGCACTGGCTTACCGGCTGTGAGGAGGGGCTGTCCGTGAGGCTCGAGCCCGCCCCCTTTGCAATGGGGGGCATTCGCAAAGCCCAGTGGGACAGGCAGCGTTTGGGGCAGGGGTCTGACAACACGGCACTATGGCAACAACAACGGCATGGTCCACAATAACGGGTGCCTTCTGTGGACCAGGCCCAGCCGCAACTGGGTAAGCAGACACAGGCTTGCCCTTGAGGCCCACAGTCCGCTCGGGGCCACAGACTCTAACAGGCAACAGGCTCCACGGGGGCAGCACCTGTGGCTTTTACCTCTGGTGCCCTCGCCGTACCCAGGAAGGAGATCTTTCCTGCTAGGGGGAGGGGAATCCGGGAAGGCTCCCTGGAGGCGGTGGTGTTTAAGCCGCGCCTTGAAGGGCAGTTGGATGTGGATGGGCAGAGTTGGGAAGGGGCATTTAGGCGAAGAGGTTTTCCTCCAAGGAGGAGAGCCAGAAATGGGCAGAGAGGGAGCGAGGAGCAGCAGGGAAGCCTGAGAAAAGCGAAGTGAGCCTGGGCTGTCGGCAGCAACATGGGCGGCGGAGGAAGAGGGAAAGAAGGGGGTCAGTAACTCCTCTTTCTGGCCCGGCGGGGTGAGCAGACGTTGGGCCTCGCCCCAACAGGGTGGTGGGACAGGCGAGGTCACGGGCGTGGGGCTGGAGGGATACGGACCCACTGACTCTGTGCTGTGCACTCCAGATGGACCCGGATGGCTATTCTTATGTCACTCGGCTTCGGGGCAGGTGAACGGCAGGGACCCGGCCTGATTAAATCCACCACCTCAACCCGGCCCATAGCTGTATATCTCCAACGTGGGGGAAGTGACACCTCACAGCCTGCACACAGCTTCATTTCCGAAAAGAATGTGCGAGAGGGGGAAGGTCAGGAGACAGGCACAGCCGTAAATTTGATGGAAGGTTTAGCTGGAAACCCCATTAAATCCACACACGGCTCGATGCTGGGCAATGTCCTTCCTCCGAGTCTGCTGAATGGGGCCAGGGAGGTGAGGGACTCACTAAGTAATGTCCTCATTTTTTGGTGTCTCCTATTACCCAGGGGATGAAAAGACCATTACCCATAAGGTTTAGTGGCACTTGGGCCCAGGACTGCGATATTGTCCTCTACCTGAGCCTTCCCCTTGGCCAGTATGTGTGGCATTCTGCCCTGCTGGCCTCTCTGTCCGCTCCACCATCTGTGTGGACGGCCTCGCTCCTCCCCAAGCCCCGGCCCCTGCCTCTTTCCTTGGAGCAGTGGGACCTGGCTGGGCCTGGGCTGGGGACGGAGGGGGAGTGTGGTCCAAGTCAGAAAAACCCATGCTCTGTGGCTGTGAGCCAGTGCTGGCTGCCTGCTGTGAGCTACCCATGTTCCCTGGAGTGCCCCCAACTCCAGACCTCAGGTGGCGGGCCTTGCAAATGTGCAACACGGAACACAGGGTGGCCTACAGAAGCACGTCCGTCTCCTACAGAGGGCCTGAAGCACTGACTATTTTACCTGGAAGCAACACCGCCCCCCCCAACCCACTGCCGCCGAGAGAAAGGGACTGGAGAGCCTCCTTCTACCGCCACCATCCACCAGGTGCCAGAGCCTGACCTGTCACTAGGTAAGTAACATCTGTCCAAGACACGGCTCAAGAACCACACCAACAGTGAAGGTGACAGATAGGGGCTCAAATCTCAGCTGTGCAACCTTAGTGAGTTACTGAACCTCTCTGGGCCGCTGTGTCCTAGATCTGTTACATAGGATCATAATGATACCTATCCTCTTATCACCATTGTGGGGATTTCAGGAGTAAATGTAGCAAATGCTCAACAGTTATCTGCAAACGTCACGACTTCCTTTACAGGCTGACGTTCAAGCTTATCTTCTTCTAGTTCAAGATTGTGACCCCTGTCATGACAGCAGGTGCAGACAGCAGAAGGCTAAACCCTTGCAGGGACTGAAGCGACCCTGTTCTTTCTCCCTCAGAAGCCCCGGCTCAACAAACTTTATGAAGCAACAAACTTTGTAGGCATAATATTCTAGAAAAGGCACAATTTCAGGGACAGAAGACATAACAGAGGTTGTGGGGGGCTGTGGGTAAGAGGTGGGAGGCAGAATGCAAAGGTAGGGGATAAACATTTTGGGAAGGGGTCCCTGGGGAGTTCAGTCGGTTACGCATCCGACTTCGGCTCAGGTCATGATCTCGCGGTCCGTGAATTCGAGCCCCGCGTCAGGCTCTGTGCTGAGAGCTCGGAGCCTGGACCCTGCTTCAGAGTCTGTGTCTCCCTCTCTCTGACCCTCCCCCGTTCATGCTCTGTCTCTCTCTGTCTCAAAAAAAAAATAAACATTAAAAAAAAAACTTCAAACATTTTGGGGAAAGGGAACTGTTTTAGATACTGATAGTGGTGGCCACACAACTGAGTACAAGTATGGAACCGTATAACTCAAAAGAGGTGAATTTTATATACATAAATTATACCTTAATAACCTTGACTTTTAAAAAGGTAGAAGAAATAAAGAGGCAGTTAGGGCCAGATGTGAGCCCAGGTGTGAGGCCAGACCAGGTGTCTCGGTCCAGGAGGTGAGCAAGAGGGTCTAGGGTGAAGCAGACCGTGTCGGTAGGACCCACAAGGGAATGTCTCAAAAGGTGGTAGGATCCCGATCTTCCCGAAGGGACTGGAAGCCCAAAGGAGGTGACAGACAGGCAGGAGGGGCTAGGCCTCTCCTAGGGGGAGGGGGCTCTGCCACTGTGACCGAAGCCCCTGGCCCCTCTCTGGCTTTCTTTTCTTCCCTCCAGCTGCATGTCACAGGTTCACAGAGCACCCAAGGGACTTTCAGAGACACCTGTCATTCACAGGTGAGACTGGAGGGGAACCTGGGCCCCACCCCATCCCCAGCCAGGTGCCTTCCACCTGAACACCCTTCTCCTTGCTTCCTCCTTTGCTGCCTGCACCCCTTCTCCGTGGGGGAGGTGTCTTGAGGCCTACTGGGGGCTCCTATCCTTTTATGCCTAGCCCTGCTCACCCTCCCTGCACCCCAGCCCTGGGCTCGAAGGGTGTGACTCCTGAAATGAAATCTGGGGCTGCCCCACCTTCCTTCTTCCAGAGGTGAGTGGTCCCCAGGGTCAAACTCACTGTGGGCAGCCACATCCAGCCAGAGACTGGCTCTAAACTCACGGTCCAGTGGAACCCCTGAAATAAGCCGAATTATTTTATTTCCAAGCTATATCTCCCCCACTCTGTATATGAACAGTAGTGAATTCTGGAATCAACTTGTAGGGCTCTCCTGGTCCCTTATTACCTTCTATCCCCAAGGACCTGACCCCCTGCAAGCTTTTTTATTTTTTGTTTCATTTCATTGTAGTTCCAGTGTAGTTAACATATAGCGTTATCTTAGTTTCAGGGAGACGATACAGTGATTCAGCGCTTCCCTACGTCACCCACTGCTTATCACAACAAGTGGCCTCCTTAATCTTCAACACCTCTTTCGCCAATCCCTCCACTGACCTCCCTTCTGGTAACTATCAGTTTGTTCTCTATAGGTAAGAGTCTGTTTCTTGGTTTGGCACGCTCTCTCTCTCTCTCTTTTTTCCTTTGCTTTGTTTCTTAAATTCCACATACGTGAAATTATACGGTATTTGTGGTTTTCTGACTTGTTTTACTTAGCATAATATTCTCTAGCTCCAGCTACATTGTTGCAAAGGGCAACATTTCATTCTCTTTTATAGCTGAATAATATTCCTCTGTGTGTGTGTGTGTGTGTGTGTGTGTGTGTGTGTGTGTGTATCACACCTTCTTTACCCATTCATCTAGACGCTTGGGCTTCTAGAAGTCAACCACAAGAGAAAATCTGGAAAGAGTCAAATAAATGGAGGTTAAGTAACATACTAATAAACAATGAATGGGTCAACCAGGAAATCAAAGAAGAAATCAAAAAGTACACGGAAACAGGGGTGCCTGGCTGGTTCAGTTTGTAGAGCATGAAACTCTTAATCTCAGGGTCATGAGTTCAAGCCCTGTGTCGGGTATGGTGCCTACTTAAAAAAAAAAAAAAGTACATGGAAGCAAACAAAAATGAGAACACAACAGACCAAAAACCTTTGGGAGGCAGCAAAAGTGATTCTAAGAGGGAGCAATACAGGCCTAGCTCAAGAAGCAAGAAAAATCTTAAATAAACTATCTAACCATATACCTAAAGGAGCTAGAAGAAGAACAGGGGTGCCCGGGTGGCTCAGTCGGTTAAGCATCCGACTTCTGATTTCAGCTTAGGTCATGATCTCACGGTTCGTGAGTTCGAGCCCCGAGTCGGGGCGTGTGCTGACAGTATGAAGCCTGCTTGGGATTCTCTGTCTCCCTCTCTCCCTGCCCCTCCCCTGCTTGCACTCTGTCTCTGTCTCAAAACAAATAAATAAAAAGAAAGAACAAAATCCCGTACCAACAGAAAAAAAGGAAATAATCAAGATTAGAACAGAAATGAAAGACACAGAAACTAAAAAAAACCGATAGAACAGATCAATGAAACCAGGAGCTGGTTCTCTGAAAATATCAACCGTGTCGATAAACCTCTAGCCAAAGTCAAAAATAAATAAATAAATAAATAAATAAATAAATAAATAAAAGGAGAAAGGTCTCAAACAAAATCACTAATGGAAGAGGAGAAATGACCAACACTACAGAAATATAAGCAGTTGTAAGAACATTATGAAAACTCCATGCCAACAAATTGGACAACCTAGAAGAAATGGATAAGACCGGGGTGCCTGGGTGGCTCAGTCGGTTGAGCGTCCAACTCCGGCTCAGGTCGTGATCTCGCAGTCCGTGAGTTCGAGCCCCGCGTCGGGCTCTGTGCTGACAGCTCAGAGCCTGGAGCCTGTTTCGGGTTCTGTGTCTCCCTTTCTCTCTGACCCTCCCCTGTTCATGCTCTGTCTCTCTCTGTCTCAAAAAAATAAATAAACGTGAAAAAAAAATTAAAAAAAAAAGAAAGAAATGGATAAGATCCTAGAAACATATAATGTCCCAGAACTGAAGCAGGAAGAAACAGAGCATTTGAGCAAACTGTCTTTGGATGCTAGGTCATTGGGAGCTCCGTGCTCTCCCTGGAGACTACACATTGCCCTGCCGCCAGCTACATCGGCCCTCTCTCCACCCTCTCCCCTCCTCCCCCCTGCCCTCTCACACCCAGGGTGGGGTGGGACTTCCCCAAGCGGGACACTGTCCCAGCCTTCTGGGTGAGGCCTGGGTAACTCTGACAGGGCACTAGGTAGTAGGGCCCAGAAGCTCTGAATCTGGGCTGCCTTCCCTGAGAGCACCACATTCAAGGTCTTCTGAGTGAGGAAGTGACCATACCAGGACACCCAATGCGTGCACTTGCTCAGATAATCCTACTAACTATCCTGCACAGTCAGTGCCTCAGCCCCACTTTACAGATGCAGAAACTGAGGCTCTGAGAGGTCGTGTTATTGTGGTAGCACAAGTAGTTTTTTCCATTATCAGGTGTTGCCTTTTAAGGATGGCTAAAAAAAAAAAAAAAAGGCCAATCTCATATTTTGCTCCTTGGAGTAAGAAATATCTGTATTTCAGTCCATATAGCCAACTGGAAGCGTTTTGTGCAACCGTGACAGCTAAAAACAGAGATTTAACACCAAATTAGGTTCCACTTCACCTCAAGTACCAAAATTTTACTTTTCGAAATCAGTACAAATCAATTTCAGCTTGAGAAAGACATAACTTAGCCATTTACAATGTCGCTCATCTGCAGCTATCTTAGTTGTCCCAACCCAGCTCCTACCTGCTTTTTTTTCTGGCTTATTCCTGCTGTCTGAGGTGTTCCACGGCATGGAGAGAAAAACCAAAGGCTTTGCCTTGTAGTGGGGCCAAACAAGGTTTGTGTTTGTTTGTGACTAACCACATATATGACCTGGTTTCCCCTCCTGAGGGCAGAAGTGGGGGATCCAGGGCAGAGGAGAAAAGAGGGCTTGAGTGTAGGAGGGGCAGGAAGGAGGGCCAGAGGATGCCAGGTGGTAAGGAGGGATGTGAGGCTGGTCACAGGCTGGAAAAGATGGGAGAAAATTAAGAGACCCCTTGCTTTTTTTTTTTTTAAGTTTATTTATTTATATGAGAGAGAGAGAGAGAGAGAGAGAGAATGAGTGGGGGAAGGGCAGAGACAGAGGGAGACACAGAATCCAAAGCAGGCTCCAGGCTCTGAGCTGTCAGCACAGAGCCCGACGCGGGGCTTGAACTCACAGACCATGAGATCATGACCCGAGTGGAAGTCGGATACTTAACTGACTGAGCCACCCAGGCGCCCCTCTAATTTTTTTTAATGTTTATTTATTTTTGAGAGAGAGAGACAGAGAGACAGAGAGAGACAGAGGGTGAGCAAGGGAGGGGCAGAGAGAGAGAGGGAGACACAGAATCCGAAGGAGGTTCCAGGCTCTGTGCTGTTAGCACAGAGCCTGATGCGGGGCTCCAACTCACAAACCATGAGATCACGACCTGAGCCGAAGTCGGATGCTTCACCAACTGAGCCACCCAGGTGCTCTAAGAGGCCTCTTGCTTTAAATCTGCATGGAAAGTAATTAAGTTTGGCCAACTCTCGGGGCGCCTGGGTGGCACAGTCGGTTAAGCGTCCGACTTCAGCCAGGTCACGATCTTGCGGTCCGTGAGTTCGAGCCCCGCGTCAGGCTCTGGGCTGATGGCTCGGAGCCTGGAGCCTGCTTCCGATTCTGTGTCTCCCTCTCTCTCTGCCCCTCCCCCGTTCATGCTCTGTCTCTCTCTGTCCCAAAAATAAATAAACGTTGAAAAAAAAAAATTAAAAAAAAAAAAAGTTTGGCCAACTCTCTAATTAAAATTCCCAACTAGCAAAGCCCCCCATGGCCGGGCTCTGGAGATTCACGTAAAACACGGTGATGGTAATAAGTGTGTGGGCAGTGGGTTCAGAAGTGGTGTCCACTCAGCGCTGCCTGTTCGCAGACAGAAACATATTCTGCTTTCTCATCCCTCCCACTCAGCATCCTTAAAGCAAACCCCTTCCCCTTCCCCTCAAGAGCCCCCAAGGCGTGAAGGTCGGCATGAAGGTTGAAAAGTCAGGCTCATCCCACCTGTTCAGCCTGCGCAATACTGTGCACGCAGAGGGGGGTGCAGGGAGCTGGAGCAGGATCTCTGGATGTGCTAATTTATTCCTATCCCCCATCTCCAGCACGATCTGCCGACATATGAAAATGCACACACATTTCTCCATATGGGCATTTTAGTCGGTTTTTAAGATCCCAAATGCTGAAATACAGCGGGCTGTGGAAGCTCAGCTAAATGCTGAACAAAATGATTGCTTTGCTCTGCTGGCTGAAGGGTCCCCCTCCCGTGGCCGGGTGGCTCTGGTGGGTTAAAAGCTCCTCATTAGCGCGGGCGCGTGCAAACAGAGTTTAACACACTGAATCGGAATCTACTGGTTTTCGTCCACAAACTCCTAAATAGTAATTATGGGTTACTGTAGGGTGACAGCCCCGGGCTGTTAAGAGACTGCAGCCTGATAATCTTCCAGAGGTCTAGCCAGCAGCAGGACAGCAGCAAGAGGCCAGCTAGTGGATGCGTGCGTCCTAAGAGAGCGGCCTGCCTGGGGTGCCGTCCCTGGTCTACACAGCCCTCCTCCTGCCAGCCTACTGATGCCAGCTCCCCCCCCCCACCCACACACACACCACTAGGAACCATGCTCTCCCAGGATCCCCGGGGATCTCCCACCTGGACAGAGCCTGCAACAGGGTCTTAACGGGCTTCTCTCTCCCTCCCCACCAGCTCAAGAATTCTACTATGCAAACCTGACCACCCACACCCATTCACGGCCAAGGTCATGCTCCCAGGATGGGTACACAGCCCCTCCGGTCTCGGCTGCAGGTGACGCTCCAGCCCTTCCCGGGCTCGCCCTAATCCCAGATCCTTTGCCAATTCCCTCCTTTCTCTGTGAGTTCCTCCAGGCAGGGCAGTGTCCAGCTAAAAGCCTTTTGCCTAAGCCAAAGCCGGCCATGGGAAGGCACAGGGGCACACAGAAGCCATAAAAAGGGAAGTCCCTGCCTTTGATGGCCGAGGAACCAGATCTACCACGGGGGTCCGGGAGGTGACCTCTGGCAAGGCCCCCGGTGCAGTGCCAAACACACACCCAACGCCCCTCCATGCCGGCACCTGGGTGTGGGGAGGAAGGTGCCGAACGGCAGAAGACACCAGAAGCGGGAGCTCAGAGGGCTTCAAGCAGAAGAGATTCTGCAACCAGAAAAGTTAAACCAGGTCTGCTCTTTTCTTTTTGCTATAGGATATGCGTTTTAAAAATAAGTTTCACACCGTGTATACGACTCCATATTCTGCTTTTAGTTTTTTTGGCATTGCACTACGTCATGAAGTTTCTTCATAAATATCATTTTAGGGCACTCACGCTGTCTCGTCCCAGGGAGATTAATTTATTTAAACTCTCCCCTTTATTCAGCCAAGTCTTTAAACACTATAAAGTGACTTTACTACACCCATGATTCTGTTTATGCAGCATTCCTTAGTCTTAATTATTTGTATAAAGAGACGGTCTTCCTCCATTAGAGCCATTATTGGCCACAAAAAGGAACTAACACACTTGACTGTAATATCATAAGGGGAAAGGATTCTCTCTTTCCTTCTCATCCAGCCCCTGGCAGGAGGAGGCCACGGTGACTGTTTGTGGTTGAGGGAAGAACAAATAGGTGAGCGAGCGAGCCAGTGTGTAAGTGACCACTCCCCCAGTCTATTCGACTGAAGTTACAATTCGTTAATTCCCCATCAGAGACCCAGGCTCGGCCAGCCTATCACCGCATCCTCAACAGTCTCCCTAGATGTTGATACAGAAGGGTTCAAAAAACACAAATACCCTTTTCACGAGCAAATTCCAGTATCAAAACTGAAGCCACCGGTACAACGTCTTTGGACAACTGGCAGCATTTACGGAAGCTGACCACACGCGTACCTAGGATCCCGCGGGTTTACTCCTGGGTGGGGCCTCCGCAGAAATGGGCAGAAATGAGCACGTACGCTCACCAAGACTGTACGAGGATGTTCACAAGCAGCACAGAACAGCCCCCGAATGGGGAACGGCCCAAATGTTCATCGCCACTAAAACAGCTCATATGTTGTGCTATGTTCACAGAAAAGGAATATTCAACAAAGAATAAACAAACTACAACATGATGTAACACCACGAACGAATCTCCCAAACATAAGAAAGAAGCCAGGCACAAAAAGGACACATGCTGCGTGATTCCATTTCTCTAAGGACTGGCTGTCGGAGGTCAGGACCACGGCTGCCGCAGGGGTAGAGTCGGGGAGCAGACACGAGGGGCTCTGGGATGCTGGCTGTCTGTTCCTTGATTTGGGTGCTGGTTTACACGAGCGTGTTCACCAAGCTGCACACTTCCGATGTGTGTACTTTACTGTGTGCATGCTCTATTCTAATAGCTGTTGGAAGGATGCAGTCATTTTTAAACCTCATCAAAAAGAGTGTCCTTAAAGGATGTCTCAAGTGTCCGCATGTAGGCCCCTGGAGGAATCCACGAGCGATGTGGGATCTGTCCACCCGGTCTGCAGTGTGACCTCAGGAAGTTCAGACTGACATGGGATGGGCGAGAGGTCAGCCGGCCCCACTCAGGGCTGGCGGGGTTCGGGAGCAGAGCCTCCCTCTCTGATGGTCACACTGTCGGGGCTGGGTCATGCCTTGGGCAGATGTACACCCAGGGCCAAGGCCCAGCCCGTCCCAGGCCACATGCCCAGGCCTCGCCAGGCCTCCTCAGACCTCTTGCTCCCGACACACCACTGCCCACTGTGTGAGCGACAGGTCCAGGTTCCGTGGGGCCTGAAGCCTGTGCGATTTGGGCGGGGACTCTTTAATGGATCTGCAATTAAGCAGAAGGCCGTGGAAGGGGCTATGCACACAGGGCCCCGAAGCACAGCCTCTGCTGAGGGGGTCTACACTGGCCAGGACGCCAGCTGCCTGTCCCCGACACTGGCCCACCCCAGAATGACCTCAGGGGCTTTCCAGAGCCTGCTTCAGCTGGGGCCATCAGTGTCATTCCCTACGGGCCAGCCAGGCGGTCACCCACAGGCCCCACAGAGAAAGGTCATTCCCGAGACGGTACCCGCTCTGCCATCTGACCTGCCTGCATCCCTCCTCCACCTCTCTCTCCCCAGCCAGCTCCAAAGCCTCAGAAGACAAGCCCTGCCCGTGCACCTGTCACCCCCACTCATTGCTCTGCTGAACACTTCAAACCACAGGAAGGGACGTTCCTTCTCACACTTCTGACTAGATGTGATCTCACCGGTCGCTGTAGCAGGAGTGTACCAGGGAGCTTCAGGGGGAGGCGTGGCTGTTTGATCAAGGCTTTGTTCTGTGAGCCCCTCAGGTCAGAGCGCGCCCAGCAAGACACTAGGGACGGCACAGGGAGCCATCCTGGGTAACTTCCAGAAGGAAGCACAGCCCTGAATCCTCACCTGCCCCTTCACAAAGCATTATTGCCTCTGACGGTTTCCCTGCCTTCTCCTCCCAGCTTGCCACTAAGCAGTCTGTTTGATCTGCGCGTGCTCCTTCTTTTGAATATCTAATTTGAGTGAATCGCAACAATCTGAAAACAGGGAGTGGGGAGGGAATTAAGTTTGAGCAATTACTGTGTGCAGGTACCATTTTTTTTTTCCATGTCTGGGCAAAGGCAACGTGTTGTAAAGAGTTAACAGCTTTTGGGGCGCCTGGGTGGCTCAGTCGGTTGCGCGTCCGACTTCAGCTCAGGTCATGATCTCACGGTCCGTGAGTTCGAGCCCCACGTCGGGCTCTGTGCTGACAGCTCAGAGCCTGGAGCCTGCTTCCGATGCTGTGTCTCCCTCTCTCTGGCCCTCCTCCGCTCACACTCTGTCTCACTCTCTCTCTCAAAAATAAATAAACATTTAAAAAAAATTAAAAAAAAAAAGAGTTAACAGCTTTGGAGCTAGGTGGAGCTCGGATGGACCCTGGCAA
The DNA here is from genome assembly GCF_018350175.1 of Felis catus. Classification (NCBI taxonomy): domain Eukaryota; kingdom Metazoa; phylum Chordata; class Mammalia; order Carnivora; family Felidae; genus Felis; species Felis catus. The sequence continues at coordinate 117,429,242 of NC_058375.1, forward strand.
GGCTCCCCTCACTTTCCCATCTGTAGAATGAGAATAACAGTACCACCTAGCCTTATTTTAAGGAAGAGATAACAGACACAAAGAGCCTGACACAGCAAGGACCCAATAAAAGCTGGCTGTTATTTTCATAAGCTTCTGTACGTTTCACTGCACAAGTAACAGCCATACGCTAATAGCTGTGTTCTGTTCATGCTTCACTTACCAACGTCTCTTAGCGATCATCCTGCGTCAGAACGAATAGACCGAATTCACTTTTACCGGCTGCGTGTTATTCCTCAAGATGGAAATGCCAAAGTTTGCTTAACCATTTCTGGATTGTTTGGGTTGTTTCCAATTCTTTGTTGTTCTGAACAATGCTACAAGGGACCTTTCCACCCATGCCTCACTGGACACGTGCGCAACTGTTCCTCCAGGACAGATCCCGAGAAGGGAAACTGCTGGGTCTCAGGGGGTTCTAAATTTGTCTCACACGCTGTCAAGTGCCCTCTAGAAGGAACGCACGGCTGACACTCCCCCGGCAACCGAGGAGAGGGTCCACTTCTACCCATCCTGCCCTTCGTTAAACTTCTAAGTCTTTGCCAATTTGATGACTACTCCCTAGATACTAAGAAGGTTGAGGGGCTTCTTCCTTATGCTTAACTTACATTTCCTTATGTTTATCTTCTACTAATTAACCTATTTGTTACTTATTTTTTTAAAAACTGGGCACTCTCTTCCTTTGTTTTGTCAAGGATTCTGTCCTTCCGTTGTGTCACATATGTGAGACATGATGCCACTCCCAGTCTGTTACTTGTCTGAACGTTGTTCACGCATCTTTTCCGTACGAAAGGTTACAGTTTTACTGATGGCTGCAGTCTACTTTGGGATGTAGCAAAAATCAGCGGGAACAGAGACTGAGAGAGACACAGTTGGATCGGGGCGGGGGGTGGGTGATGTTAACGGCAAAATCAGGGGCTGGGAATTTCCACGTAAAATTTCTTCAGCTCTGTTCAATGTTTGAAGAGTTCTGTAACAAAAAGCTCAGAAGAAAAGTATGCAATCCCGATATAGTCGAGCGTGTCCATCTATGGCTTTCCCATTCTGTGTCTTGCTTAGGGATTCCCATGGCAGCCGGAGGGCGGGGATGAATGAAGGAGTTCACTCTCCTAAGTTGGATTTTTTCTTAATCCGTTCTAGAAGCATTTTCAATTGGCTTTGATAACGCCTATGAAGTATGGATTTAAATTTCTGCTGGGTGGCTCAGTCGGTTGAGCGGCCGACTTCGGCTCAGGTCACGATCTCGCGCTCTGTGAGTTCGAGCCCCACGTCGGGCCCCTGTGCTGACAGCTCAGAGCCCGGAGCCTGTTTCAGATTCTGTGTCTCCCTCTCTCTGACCCTCCCCCGTTCATGCTCTGTCTCTCTCTGTCTCAAAAATAAATAAACGTTAAAAAAATTTTTTTTAATTTCTGTTCCCTATAACCTATTACTTTAATACTACCTATAGGACAGTGAAAAACAAACTAAATTCCCAGTTGTACTTTTACCTATTTCTGGACTTATCATTCTGATCCAATGCCTGGCTGTAATCACTCTATAACATGCTTTAACGTTTGGTAGGGCAGGCCTCCCACCCTCACCACCGCCCCCTCCCCCCCGACCCCGCATCACCGTCTTCTTTTGCAAAGCGGTCTTGGCCCTTTGGCGTTATTTTCTCTTCCACGTGAATTTTACAATCAGCATGGAGAATTCCATTAGAATCCTCCTGGGATGTGGAGCGTGACTGATGGCACAGAACTGATAGGTAATAACACTCATACGATCGTGAGGAAAGGGGATGGCATCTGCAGAGGGCCTGAGCCACGACAAGCAGTCAATAAACAGGAGCGGCTATTATTACTGTAGTTGTTGCTATAAGCGGGGAGAGGGTTGCTGGGGACACGCTGCACCCACCCCGTCTCTTCTGGCCCCAGGAAACATTCCCTCTCGAAAACTGTTCTTAGATTGCTTCCGAGCCCATCCCCTTTTCTGCACGGGCCATGGCCCCACGAAAAGAACTTTGGTTCTTTTAGGTCCTTCCCCATGTATCCTCCCTCCAAGCGAGCAGCCCTTCTCACACCCAGGCCAAGACGTCCAGCCCAAAAGTCCTTCCTCAAGCTTTCCCTCTAGACGCGGTCCACTTCTCCAGGCTCCCGAGTCCACACGGGGCCTGCTAGGGGCCCAGGACCAGCTTGGAGATACTGACTCAGCCTCTACCCTGCTCACACACCGTCGGCTGACAAGGCGCGGCCCATCCCTGTGCCCAGGTCCCAGCTTGGGAGGGAGCTCGCGTGCACAAAGTCAGCCCCCATGCCAGGCACGGGCACCAGCTGCGCTTTACCCAGCACGGACCCCAGGCCCCCACCAAGTCTCATAGGACCCGCAGTGGTGGGCGTCACCTGGAGGAGGAGACGGGCTCCGAGAGGAGAGAGCATCAGGACAAAAGTGGGGAAGCTAGGACCCAAAGCCAGGTCTTGCCTGACATCCCTCAGCCCCATTCCTCCTAGGGAGGACTGGCCCTGGGACCAACAAATATCCCTAAGAAAGACACACCCCCCCCTCCCCGGCCGGGACAGACCGGCACAGGGGCCTCAGGCCCTAGGCTGGGGTGTCTCCGAGCACCCCTCCCATTCCTTTTTCTTCGCAAGGACAGCAGCTGCCACAGCGTGCAGCTGTTGACAAACTAGTCAGCACGCTGCCGAGGCGTCTTTCCAAGCTGCCTGCATCCTCCTGAGCAGAGAGATACCTCATTAGCGTGCTATATTTCAGCCTCGAGAAAACAATGCATGCCAAGAGACCATAAACAACAAGTACAAATGCTACAGGTCATGGATGATAGATGCCGCCCGCAGACGTTCTACGTGGGCCCTGCTTACACAGACGGGAGTGAGGCCCGCTTCCGGGCACATCTGTCTTTCCCCAAACGCTGACGCAGGAAGAAGCCAAGCACAGTCTGTGCTCCACATGCACACGGGGGCCCCGGCTCCCTGCCCCCCACCATTAGCCTTCTCTCCTGACGGGTGAGCTATACTCTCCTCTGACGACGTTCAGTATCTCCAGCCTCTCGCTCTTCCACTCTGGCTACTGGTTCTTTCGTTTATTATCATAACTTTTTTTCCCCCCCACCGCTTGCTACAGGTCCAGGAATTTTTCTCTTTGAAAAAATAAAGTTTCAAAACACGCCAGCCAATTTCTGAAAAGAGCTGGCCGGCCAGTGGAGAAAGCAGGCCAAAGCCAAGGCAAACGGGCTGTCGCACAGAGCTACTGAGCCTCACAGACTGGGCTCTGTTGACCTGAGGGGCGGTTCTGGAAAGGAGGCACCGAGGGTTGAATGCGGTCACTCTGGCCCTCTGGAGGCCGGCTGGGATGGTGGCCGGTGGCCCGGAGCCCTCTGGAGTGGGGACAGACAGGCAGGAGCTGAGGGCTTCTTTTCAGGGTCTGCAGGCGGTGGGCTGCACAGGATGGCTTAGTGCTTCTTTGGTTGGAAAAGCCTCCAGACAGAGAGGTCTACGGGACCCAGGCAAGGTGCTGGGGCAGCTGAGGACCCCAGGCGGTCTCCCGAAAAGTGACTGTGAGGAGACATGAAGGTGTTCGCAGTGGTCACATGCTCTGCAAACAACCGAGATTTTACATCCCATTTTCCAGTGATGGGGAGGGAGGTGCAAGGGTACAGTCCCCCTGGGCAGGGGTGTGGTCAGATGAGGGGCCCCGTGAGCCTTGACACTGGAGGGCTGCTCACAGCCCAGCCAGCCGCAGGCATGTCAAAAAAAAAAAACACCCTGCAGGCCATTAAAAAGGGGGCCAAAATGTAGTCTGGGGACCCCTGAAGATCCCTGAGACCCTTTCAGGAGATCCACAAAGTCAAAACTATCTTTATGCTAAGATGTTATTTGGACAGTGCCGGTTTCCAGAGGCTACCATGGAACAGATCAAATGCTGGAAAGATAAGAGATTGCTACCTTCATTAGGCAAGACAGTAAAGAGGTGTGTAAAATTGGAGACCAATGCCACTCTTTAATGTTTTTGTTGTTTGGGAAAATATTTTTCACAACATGTTATGGGTTATTTTCAGTAACATGAAATGGGCTTATTACTATTATTTTCAAATAAATTTAAAATATTTAAATTTCTCAGTTTTAATTTCTAAATATCAGTAAATCCACATCAACGGATATAAACTCCCCGCCCTCCTGAAAAACTCTTTTGGAGTTTTCAACACGTATCTTTTTAAGTTTATTTATTTATTTTTGAGTGAGAGAGAGAGACTGGGACGGCGGGGGGGGGGGCGGGGGGAGACAGTGAATCCCAAGCAGGCTCTATGCTGTCAGCACAGAGCCCGGTGTAGGGCTCAAACTCACGAACCGTGAGATCATGACCTGAACCGAAGTCGGACGCTTAACCGACCGAGCCACCCAGGCGCCTCGGAGGTTTCAATAATTTTTAAGAATGGAAAGGGGTCCTGAGACCAAGAGGTTTGAGGATTGCAACTTTACAAGAACTTGAATGGCAAGGGGTTTTGAGGGGGCAGGATGCATCGGTGGGTGAATGAAGTAACAAATACAATACAATCTCATTTTGTAAAAAGGGACGTGGGCCTTTGCGTGTAATATATGGGCACAGAAGACTTGCCAGCACCTGTTCCAGAAAGTTACCGCTAGCTTTTTCTGGGTGATGTTTCTTGTCTGTCATTCACGTAGACTGCTACTGCAATCAAATGAAGTGCATAATTGATGTTTAAAGTTTAGTCTATCATGTTCTGAAAAGCCCACTGAGTCGTCTTTGAACAAGTACCCCTTCTGAGCCCTTACTTTGGGCCAGGCGCTGTGCTGAATGTTTCAGGGACGTAGGTTTATTTAATCCCAACGATAGCTGTGGATGATCAGCCTTGCTTTACGGATGAGAAACTGAAGGTCAGGGCAAGGCTTAGCATCTTGCCCACGGTCATGCAGACAGCAGGTGACACAGAACCAGGACTCCAGTCTGGGCCAGTCGGTCACCAGAAGCCTGGGCTCCTGACCACTGGGCTAGGTGGCTTTCCCTGCAGGTCCTGGGGCTCCGGGAATGGCAAAGTGCCAGAGCCTGCACCTGGGGTCCCTTGGCATCAACAGCCTGTCATGGCTGAACCTGCCATGTGGACTTCACCTCCGGTGGGCAAGGACCCAACTCTCTTACATGCACCCTGCAGCCCCTGTGTCTACCCCTGGACTGAGCAGGTGACTAATGGACAGGACCAGGCAGCCACAGCGCCTCAGCAGGGACCTGTCGTTGTGCCCGGCCCCTGGGGGAGCTGCGTCTGCTGTAGGCTGGCTTACTCCAGCCACCACTCTCTCTTCGGGGCGCTCACCCCAGATCAGAACACAGACCGGGCCTCCGTGGTCATAGCTGAAGGGTTGACTCTGAGCATAGGTCTCTACCCTCACCTCCCTGACCACAGATGTGGGCATAGAGGAGGTCGAGGGGGATGGAATGATGGACTCAGGTCATGCACGGCCTCCTCCAGCCGTCGGTCTGCCCGCCGATGACAACCTGGCACACTGACAAACTTTGTGCTCCCCTCCCTGCTTGCACAGGAGGTTCCCTGGCTCCTCTGCCTCTGGCACTGGGCGATGCTGTCTGCCTGTGCTCACCCTGGAAGGCCCGGAACCCTCCGTTGCTTCCTGAACCGGTGTGCTTGCAGTGGGAGTTGAGAAACATAATAAATGGGCCCAGCCCCGTGTGCAGCACCTAATTTGCAATAATATTGAAGTCTCCAACAATAACTCATTTACTCTTATAATAAATATATAAAAAAAGACAAATTGCTACATTGAACATGCATTTTCTTCACCGCAAGTAGCTGCTACCCCAGGGAGAAAGCCCTGTGCTGCTAACTAATAGTAAATCCTTTGGAAAATCATGTGTCATAATGATGGACAACCAGGGAAGGGGTATTAAATAGATTTAGAGGTTAGCTACTCTAACAAGAACAAAAGACGTCCTTTGCAAACCTGCACCTATAAGAGCACAGATCAACCTCTGATTAGCACTCACCTTCTGACAGCCCAGGTGCAGAAAAGGAAAGAAAAGTTTCTGTCCTGGGCGGGTGTGGCTGGCTGGGTGTCAGCACAGAGGCACTGGGCAGAAGGAGCGTGGGGGACGCCTGGGCGTGTGCGGGCTCCAGGAGCAGGGCTCTCCAGCTCTGCCAGGATCCCTAGAGGGAAAGCCTCACCTCCATTTCCTTCAGAGAAGAAGCCAGCCCATTCTATGCATCCAGGAAGCAAAATCTCAGGGAGCACCCATAAGGCCCAGCTTAGTGCAGACGTGGGATATGCAAGGAGGACGCTATCTCTGGGAAGAGAGCCTTGACCTTGGGGTAAGGCTCTGATGGGCAAGCCCTGGGAGCACCAGCCAGCCTTGGCTGTGGATGCTAGGCAGGGAACACTTCCTGCAGGAGCTGAGCTAGTGTTAAAGCCCAGTGGCCCGGGCCTGAAGGACGGAGCTGGGGAAAAAACTGCCTGGTTCTCCCGTTAGTTCGGGACTAGTATGGCCATGAGTCATTCTTTCCAGTCTGTTTCTCCAAGTTCCATGATTTGCCTTCCTCAATTTGGGAATCCTAGTCTCAAGGACGGGGTTGACAGCTGTGTCTCAAACCCCCAAGCAGTCCCTTCCCGCTGTCTGCCGTTCTCTGTATGAGTCTCTGGTGTGACAGAGGAGGAAGGTGACCATCAAGTAGGTTGTAGGACTTGCGGAAAATGCCCAGGCTCTGGGGCTCCAGGAGCTGGGGATGGCCCTCGGGCAGGAGCGGGGTCTAGAGCCGGCACATGGCATAGCCACTTGGAGGAATCACGGCCGAGTCACCTCGGCAGTACTTGGAGGGGCAGAGGCACAATCTCACCACAGGCGTCCAGGGCCGCCGACCCACACCCTGCCCCCCAACGACAAGCTGGCACTCAGCTGACAGTGGGGTGAGTCAAAGTCACCTATAAAGTTCAAGTTCTGGTACAACACGAATCTCCCTACAAACCCCCCGGGGGCCAGGGGCCCGCGGCCCGCTCTGGTCCTGTGAGACCCGAGCCAAGTTGCTCCCAACCACAGAACTCAGTTTCCTCACCTGCAGAATGGGGGAGTAGCTCGGACACTATGCACCATCCCTACAGTTCTCACCACTGGGTTTGCTCACTCGGTCAACGAATACGAGTAATCTACAGCCCTGAAATACCCCATAGAGACAGAGGCGAGTCCACGAAAACAGAAAACAGTGTTGCAAACCTCGTGCTTTCCTTCAGAGCGTGAACCTCTCCAGGCACCAACAAGCATGTGCGGGTTCTGCAAACCCACCTTTGCCGACACGCACAGGCGCCACTCGCACTGTTGTGATAGACTTTGCTTAAAACTCCGTATTACGTAGTCTTAGCCCAACACACTTACACGTTTTAGGATTTGGAAATTTCCCCCAAAAACCTTAGAAAGAGAAACAAACTACTAAACCAAGCGAAGAAAGCCGGGGGGTGGGGGAGGGGGCGGGGGGGGGGTGTACTGCAGTCTGGAGCACAGGAGGGGATGTCCTTTCACCTCTGAAAATAGGCTCGCTTACATTTCCTTCCTTCCTTAGCTGCTCCGTTCCTCTGACTTCAAAATACAAATACAGATTTGATTTCACGGCGCTTTATGCTTCTGGGATTGCCAAAGTGTTCCTCCGCTGGCTTCCAGCATCTCACTTCTGGAAACCTTTCTATAGTTTCAGCAACACTGCCTGATGATTGATGACTATTTTGTGAGTGCTATCAGTTTACTATTTTAACCAATATATCATAAATCAGGAAGAGGGATGCTGGGTCCAAATGGAGAGTGTAGCTTTCACTCATTACCTGGGAGGATTATAGCCATTTCATAAAATCCATTATCTAGGGAAAGGATCCTATTGGCGGGGGCCAGCAAAATTCATTTCATGCTTCAAAAGTTTGTGATGGGGCTGGCTAGAAAAAAAAAAAAACTAAATTGTTTGGAAGGTGGGGATCATGATTTGTTTAAAAACCACAAATGGCCAAGACTGAGCTGTGTCCATTATACCCAAATGGCACTTCGTACTCAAATGCTGAGGCACCGTCAGTCCCAGGGCCCAGCCCCCTGACCACAGCCGTCCCAAGTCTCACCAACAGCCTGACAGAGCAGGAAGTGCTGCTCCCTCCCTGTCCCCACTCCAGTCCAGGCCAGGGTCATCTCTTCTAGGCCCGGTCGTGGTCCCCTCCATGGCCTCCAGTCCTGTCTCAACATGGCGGCTAGAGGGGTTTTCCTATACTACCACCTGGTCGTGTCCTTCCTGCTGCTCCGAGGATGCCTACGACATCAGGTGGCCCGTCTCCTTGCCCCTCACCAGTCCTGGGGTCGTGACTTCTCTCCCCCACGCCCCCCACCTCCAGAGGATGCCCACACCCTGCTTCCTCTGTCAGGAATGGCTTCTCCTCCAGAATCCAGGGGAGGGCCCTCCCAGCTGACAGCTGCTGTTGCCCTATGATCTACTACTTGAGGGTTTCCAGCCATTTCTCCTTTAGCACGGTCACTCTGATTTGATTTGTGGTCGCTGTCCCCGTTTCCCCAAGGCAGCCACCAGGAAGGCCTTACCTCCTGACCTAACTTTGTTTCCAACTGGTGAAAGGAAAATACCAATGTCTGAGGAACCAGTCCCGCCAAGGCAGGGGGTTGAGGGGGGCCTCCCTCCCTGCCTGTCCTTCTCCTGAGGTACTGTTTGTCTAGCCAGGTAGCAGTTTACAAGGCCTTAGGGGCAGCACCACCCCACTGGGACAAGTCCCCTCGCTTTTAGAGCCCCAGGGGTCCCCTGAAGGCCAGGCCAAGCAAGGGCTTCTGGGAAGCCCAAAGAAGGAAGAATCTAAAAGAGGTTTTACAAAAAGGGCAGGAGGAAAGAGGAGGGATGATGAAGAAAAGTGTCTTCCAGATTTTGCCAAGTCTCTAGAACATTCTTTTTGAGTATGACTTTGTTTCCTTCTCTCCTGAAAGCAACGTTCCCCCAATTCATTCCTCATGTGAAAACAGCACCTTCCCCAGGGAAGCTCAGATTTAACACACACGTGTTCCTCAGAGCTGAGGCTCCGCAGACAATAAAGATTCTTGTCTTCGAGTCCTCCTGGCTGCTAAGACCACCGGGAATTGAGGCGGTGTAGACTGAGCTCTCAGAAGCTGGGCTTTGCCATGTTTCAGAAGAAACTCGCAGTTCAAAGTTCTGGCTGGCACCCCAAGAGTTTGAGGGGCCAGGAGTAGTGCGTCTGTCGGGAGCGGGGAGCAGGGGAAGACAACGCTTGTGGCCAAGGATGTGAATCCTCTCACCGCCCGCCCCCCCCTCCAGCCCCATCAGTCCCCATCCGGCAGCCTGAGTCACTTAACTTTCCTCCAGTTCTGTCCTTAGGGTCCGGGGTCCTCCCCTCCCTCCTCCCCTGCCCTCCCTGCTGTGACCACCAGCTCCCTTCCCCACCGCGCACCGCCCCTCCCTCCCTCCCTCCCAGACGAGCCCCTGCCTCTGGAGCTGCAAACTTGGAGCGCAGCGGACTCGGACTCAGGGAAGGCGCGGGGAGCAGAAAGCGCAGGCCAGGCCTGTGCAGACAAGCGCGGCTGCCTCCTCATTTCCACTTGAAGCGTGGCAGGAAAGCTACCTTTCTCCTTCAACTTACCCTGCGTGGCCGGGAGGGAGGAGGGACCCCGCCTGATGGGGCGGCAGTGCTGGGAGGGCACCGGTCTGGAGGCCGCCGAGAGCCGTGGGATGGAGCGGCGGGAGGGAACATCAAGTGGCCGCCGGGAGGGAGGGGGCGGGCGGGAGGTGGGGCCGCATGAATCATTTATGACCGGGCGGCGGAGGGTTTAGGAAACGCTCTCTCCCTCGCTCACTAATGTAAAGGCTGGGGATCTGGCTGCGGCTGCTGGGCAGTAAACCTTCTTGCTGGGAGAAGTGGCCCACCTGCTTGTCCTCCAGGGTAGGGGCTGTCCCGGGGAGAGGGTCCAAAGCCTGGGTAACCGTGGTGCCCCGAGCTCCCAGCTCTGCAGCCCCAAAAGAGGGCCAGGGTGGGACCTTAGGGACATCTGGACCTGAGGGCCTGCTGGGTAAGATGGGGAAATTGAGGCCCACAGGGGGGAGGGTGACCTGTACAAGGTACACAGTGAGGCTGTGAAAAAGACATAACTGCCCCCCCCCTTCACAGCCCCTCCCCACTATCTCCTGCCTCTTCTGGAAGATTACCTGGTTCCCTCTGCAGGGAGCAGAGTCCCCGCAAGCAGGGTGGCCCCTCACACGCAGGGGTCACAAGAGGACCTGACTCCATCCCCAACAAGCTGACAGGACACTAGTTGAGTTTCAGTCTTCTGAATGTGGAATCTTTTTCGGGCTGCGGAAAACCACTCCCCACCCTTCCTTTCCCTTTCACAGGAAGGGGGGACATGGCAAGCCCCCTGGGCAGGAGTTGCCATCACACAGAAGGTTGGAGCCTTCGCTGCTCGCTTTGCAGGGTGGGGGGTTCACCAGGTGAGGTCCGCCAGGAGCCCTCGTCCTGCTCAGTCTCCACCCTCCCGCCTCCACCCCCACTTGCCAGGTGCTGAGCCAGGAGGATAGTGTATTTTCCGCCAAAGGAGCAAGAGGGATACTGGGGTGGGGAGGGGTCAATATCATTGTCACCTTTACCACTCTCCACCCCCAGTGACATTCTGTACCCTTTTTCCCATTTGGTCTCAAGGCGTGGAGAATAGAATAGAATATGGAAGCAGACGTGCATTAGGTCCCCAAAAGGGAGGTTCTGCCTTAAGTCATGGAATTAACATAAGTATAAGATGCTTGAGCTCTAACCGGGCACAGAAAGGGAGGGGGGAAGGCCTGACCTGGAGGAGGAACGAGCCACCCCCTTCCCATGCCCTGACCCACCCTGGCCCCTGGCGCTCCAAGCCCTCCCACACACACCTTCAGGAGCACAGTCTGAGGCCCTGAAAGCAAGACTGGTCTCTTACAGAGGGGGTGGAGCCTAGGGGACCCACTCCTAAGCCAGGAAGCAGCCCAGGCCTCCATGGCTTCCCTCCTTTTTCGGATGCACTGGTGCCTCCCTCCCTCGGCATAAGGAACAAGGAGTCATCAAAGTCCAGGCAGTTCTGCCCTCGGGCACAGGGTGTCAGGCTGGACTCAGCCCCCCTGCCCCTCGGCTCTCCCCTTCCTTTGAAGAGGGGTGCTGGGTCTAGGGAGAGGGTCCGACCTGTCTGCGCACACCGAGAGCGTCTGGCACAGAGCACAGGGCCAGGCCCCCTGCCTAGCAGGATCTGGGTCCCCTGGATCCCAGCGTGTGAACCCCACGCACTTCCTCTGAGCTGAGTCAAGGCTGCTTCCTGCGGAGGGCAAGCTGGGGAGGAGATGGCCAAACCAGACGCTACTTGGGGAGTTGCAAAGGGGTCAGAGGTTTGTTTCAGTCGATTACACAAAGAGCTCATCCCCAAACCTCTTAAGTCAGCAAAACTAAAAAGCAGACCCCTTCTTGGGTGGTACTGCCTCGGATGGCACCACAAAGCCCACAAAAGGAAAACAAGGGAAGTGACCCAAACTTTGCCTCAGTCTCAGGGGAGCGAAGGGCCCAGGGAGGCTGGAGGCTGGCGGAACAGCGCCTCTGTCCCTGTCCTGAGGGAACCCGTGCCCAGAGTGCACACTTCCCTCTTGGTGTTGAGGGCACCGTGGAATCGTGACCCTTCCAACAGGAGTCAGGCGGCAATTGTGTGGGTGGGGGCAGGGGGTCACATGGAGACAGTTAGGAACCGGCCTAGCAGCTCTTTGCATGCGCATCCAGTGAGATTCCTCTCGGGTTAGGGCATGTGGCCATTCTGGAGCCTCCAAAAGTAGTACCATTACACCTTCTAGAAGCTTCTAGGCATTCTAGAAGCTCAGGCTGCATTTATCCAGCCCTCCCCATCTCCCAGCACCCACTCCTGATATGACTCACAGAGGCAAGTGAGGGTGGCCTGAAGGGGCAGAATCCCCGACATCATCAACCTTCCCCTCAGGGCTTCCGTTCCGGGCCCAGAGGGGGGGGGGTATCACTGACACGGAGGAGGCTGCTTTCGGGGCCCCACAACCATCTCCAGAGACACTCCTTCCCAAGGTGTGTGCTCCTTTCATGCAGGCCTTCCTCACGCAGCCATGACTCTGAGCTCGTTCTCCTTGGCCAGGTTTGGGGGCGTTTAAACAAATCCCATCTGTGACTTACGAGTGCCCCAGAGGGAGCAAAAGCCATGCTGTGTTAATGCCTGCCACAAGGAAGGGAACGTGGAGACACCCCCAGGCAACCTACCTGTCACCTCTGTCTCAGATATGCAGACACTCAGCGGTCTGCACAGAGCAGGACTCACAGGCCCAGAGGGTCATTTCAAACTGCCCGAGGGAGCCCATAACAGAAACAGCAAAAGTGGGAGGCACAGCCTGGCAGCGAAACCAGCCTCCCTCTGTGCTCTCTCCAGGCGGGTGCAACCTCCCAGAGTCACATTCCCCAGAAGTGGCCTCCCCACCTCCCTCCTGTGTGTGCAGGCCCCGCAGCGGCCTCGAGGCTCCTCGACGGACCTCCTGTCTCCACTCTACCCTCAGAGAGCCTCCTCTGACAGGTTCTCACCCCGACACCAGCTCTCCACACCCTAGAACCTGGGCTCACCAAAATCTCGTACATGATGTCCAAATCCAGCTACTAGCCACAAATATCTACCCGTTTCTTCCGTCACCCCCCATATACAGGTCATTTTGTTGCCCGACTGGCCTCTACATTCACCCTAAGATGCCTGCAGGCCCACACCCTCCCCCCTGCCCTTGGCCCCTCTTCGGGCCTTCCTGGCTGGGCCACCCTGGCCTCACTCTACTGTGGCTTATTTGTGCCTTAGAAGAACGTGGCCTTCATTTTATTCTGAATACAGGCAGTTCCCGCTTATAAATGAGCTGTGTTCTCAACGTTCCGCATTTTGTAAGCCGAAGATTTGAAACTCAAGTGTTTCTTCTAAATAACGTACTAAATAATGTATCGTGGGTAGGTTTCCAGGTTAACGTGCAGCCGCCGAGGTGACCCATCATGTGGCTAGAATACGGCATGTTTGCAGTTAAAACCTCTATTTTGAAACTACAGCGCTTAGGAGTTAAGCAGACTGAAAGCCAGCAAGCGTTCGATTAAAACAGAACGAAGACTGGTGTGTTACTCATGTTGAGTCCCGGTGGTTGGAGCGAAGCAGAAAGTCATCGTAAAAGCAGGGCTGGCTTGTGTATACTCTTGGGGTTGGGGGAGGGGAGGGCACGGATGGGCAGATGGTCCTGGCCGGAGCCTAAGTGGGTTGGGGGTACAGCGGGGGAGCAGGTGCCTGCCAGAGAAGTATCTGTGATAGCTCTTCTCACGGGGACTCAAAGCAAACCTGGGACTTCCGGGTCGTCCAGTGGCCCCTCTCAACACACCAATGGGCATACTGTCTTCTCACTGGCCTGCTGACCTCATGCACGAAGACCCCTCACCAATAATAAGGCCATGTCGTGAGCGGTCTAAGCCAAGTCCTCCAACAGCCCAGCCACAGCAAAGGCTGCACGTAGAGCTCCAATCACTTTGCAGCCTGAAGAAGCAGGTAACTGTGAGCACCGATGAAAACCAAAGCTCACGCCGGGAGCCGACAGCCAGCCCCCCAGGGCTGCTTCCGGAAGCCCTCTCTCGCACAGGCAGCTGAGGGGGCCCGGAAGGCCTCCCTTTCCACTGCGTAGGGATGGATGGGAGACCGGGGCTGCCACCAGAGAGCACAAACACAATTTACCTTCTCAGCTCTAAGACGGCCGGAGCCTGCTGCCCTCTCTGAGCCGGGGCCCTCAACACTTGATCCGGATTGTTAAAACCCCCTCATTCATCACAGTCAGCACAGACACCCGTAAAGCAATGATGAGCCAGACAGCCTGCGTCTCCTCAAAGACCTGAGAACAGGGCCTTGGCCCACCTGCCCACCTGCACGCTAAGTGCTCACAGCAGACCCATCCCTGCTGCAAAGGGATTCCAGCGCTTTCCAGCGCTCGCACCTCCGGCCAGTCGAGCCCCGGGGAGAGACAGAGACAGAGGCAGCCGGGCAGACGCTGCTCAGGACGTTTACAAACAAGGAAACAAGAGTGTTGAAATCACACGGCCAGCTTGGTGGCAAGACAGACACGAGCCTGGACTGCCAGGAGGTCCTGGAGAGCGAGGACTGCTGTGTGTGTAGCACGTGGCCTGGCACCCAGCGGCTCACTGGCAGAGTGGCAGGTGAATCGCGTCCCTCTGTGAGGAGGCATCTCCTGTGTGGGCATTTGCTCCTTCCACGAACATTTAGTAGACGCCTTTGGGGCCAGAGCTCATTCTAGGTCTCCTGCTCCCTCTGTGGCTCCCCTCTCATGTAGAGTCGTGGACTCGGGGGACCTGGTTTCCCCGGGCTCACGCTGCAAGGCACAGGTAAGCAAGAGGCTCTGAAGAGCCAAAGAAAAGGGCGGAGGTGTTGGAGAGAATCGGGAAAAGTGACCATAGGAAACTCCCCAAGTGCCGTGGCCCCTGAGCTAAGGGACCATCTGGCCCTGGGGACGGCTTCCCTTTGCCATCACAAGCAAGTCACTGCAGGCTTGCCTGCCCAAGGCGGGCACCTTTTGTGACTTGTTCCCTTTGGGGAGAAAGAGGCAGAAAAAAACTTGCACACGGGGCCACGTCACCCCTTCCGTGGCGGCTGCGCATCTCCGTGTTCCTCCTCCCCATCTGGGGTGGCTCGCCCCTTAGATGTATAATGAATCAGGCAGTCGCTCATTAATAAAAAATGACAAGCGATCATCTCATTGAAATCCATCGAGCTGCCAGAGCCTGCAGACACAATCCCTGCCTCGCTCTCCGATTCCTCTGTGGGCCGGCGGTAATGAGTCTGTGGGGTGCACGGGCCAGCGAGTGGCGCTTACCGTGCAGGCAGGCAAGCCACCTTTCTGCGGTGGGCGGCCCAGGGCCCGCAGCTTAGTGCCTTTTCATCTGCATTAACAAAGGAGCTCAGCTCGGCGGGGCCCCAGTTCCCCCCAAGTCAGTAAGGTAGGGGTGTCACCAGGCTGCCGAAAGCTAATCCTGCCCTTGCATCCAAAATCCACTGCATCATGTACCCAAGGGGGCCTGAGACCCAGCCAGACTTGGAGACTAAGCCATTTGGATGTTTTTTTTTTTTTGTCTTAAAAAGCAAGGGAGTGAGCAAAAGCACTTGACAGGATGGATGGTACAGGGTGGTTGGTCCCCAGCCCTAGGTCTGGCACCAAGACGCCCTCCTCAGCTCCTTTCACCGGGAGCTGAATCACAGGGAAGCCAGGCCCTGGTCAAGGGAAACACCACCTCCAGGAAGCCTCCCAGGATGCTCCCACAGGCCTGCCAGTGCATTCGTTGTTTTATGCTTACTTTAGCATTTACTACATATGGGGCCCTATGTCCACTGTGCTGTTTTACAATGTTGGAGGCTGGTAGCCTTGACCGCAGACAGCCCTGGGATGGCATTCAGGCTCTGCCCCTCACAGGCTATGTGGCCTCAGGGATATCAGGGACCTGAGTTGTCTCATTTGTACAATGGGTGATGAAGCCTCTTGTGTAGAGAAGATGAAATGAGGCCACGTATTCAGAGCCTGAACCCATCACCCCATTATTGTACCATGAATGACAGCTGTCATTGCTGTAGGCACAGGTCTTGAGGCTCCTGGACCGTAAGGGCCAAGTGGTCTAGCCCTTGGCCTTGCTTGAGTCAATTACACCAGGATCACCGCTGCTGTGTGCCTCCCGCACGTGGGGGTTGCATCTGGGGCCATAATAATGAATCAGCTCCAACTGTCACGACCATCCTGGGAGGCAGGTACGGTTACCCCTACAGGACTAGAAGCAGGGTAATTCGCCCAGGGCCTCAGGGAGCTGGGTCATGGAGCCTGACTCCGTCCTTACTGCCACGTGTCTCACACTACCGCTGTCCTTCCACTACTCTGGAGCCCTCCATGACTCCCTAGTAACAATGCAGCCGGGCCCAGGCTCCAGGATGAGCCCTGCTTGCACATACCCTTCTCGCAAGACCTTCTTCCAAGACCAACGGGTTACACCCGGGCCCCTCGCACATCTTTTGACACACTAGCTGCCTGAAATGCCCACCCCGGGGCCTTCCACATCCATCCTTGGCCACTCCTCCTTCAAAACCGGCCACCCGTCCAAAGTGCCCCGTGACCCCTCCCGGTCATGGTGACTATTGCTGAGGTCCACTCCCAGAATCCTGACAGTGGGCTGAGTCCCAGGGGAGCCCTCCGAGCTTGTATAAATAACAGTGACAGCTGCCGGAACAGAGGCAGCTCCAGGGCCTGGGCCGGGGGCTTTTGTGAATCTCAGGACCCATGATGAAGGCAGGGCAGGGAGGATGCGCCCCACGGTGCAGGCTGAGCAAGACGGGATGTGAAGTGCCAACATTCACGCAGCTCTTTGGCGGCCCTGGGAGCAAAACCATGCCTTGGAGCATCTTGTGGCGTTGAAGGAGACAGAAATGCCCGCCAACGGTTGACCGCGCCAGCCTCACGCTCACCTGTGAATCAGGAGGTAAATCTGGACGCCGCCCTGGCCCACTGCCATTGCCTCCCGCCTGGAGGACTTTAACAACACCGCCCCCCCCCACCCCGCCCTCTCGTGCTCACCAGTCTATTCTCTGCACCACCCTTGGCCACCATGATGAGCAGACAGGGCGGGGCGAGGCTCACGTTGCTGTATGTGCTCTGGGACTGTTAGCACGTGTCCTAGGAAGTATGTACAAGTTTTCAGTAACAAAAAGGGGGATAATCTGCAGGGTTGTTGTGAGGCTTAGCTGCCTTACTCATCACTCATTCATTCATCCAACACGGCTTCCGGCTCTTGTTTCAGGAAACAGCCCGTTTCTATGAGAGGGGAAGGGGCACCAGAGGGTTCTGGTGCCAATGGCATGCAAGACGAAGGAGGGATACAGCAGAGAGGGCTCTGGACCCCCAGGCTTCGGCTTTTGCAAGCAACTCACAGTATGACCTCAGGGTGCGCCCCCCCCCCCCCCCCGCCCCCGGGCCTGAATGGCTCACCTTTAAAAAGGACAAAGGTTCCTTCCATCTCTGATGTTGCCAGATATTTGGGAGGACCCAGGGGGAGAGTCCCAGAAAATAGCAAGTAACCCGGGAGGCCTAGCCCCAGGCACCCTACTTTGGAAGACTGATGAAGAACGCCCTTGTAATGAAGCTATTAGCCAGGGTATCTTGGGGCACAGAGAGGCCACGCCCCACTCTGCTATGCCTTGGCAGAGCCTGGCACAAGCCCAAGCCTCGTGCGGAGGCAGAGCCAGGGCAGGAATGCTCCAGTCCTGCCTGAGCCTGGAACACGCCAGGAAACGGCCCATTGCAAAACCCGGGCCTCAGGAGGTGGAGTCTGCACTACATTAAGAAACACTTTCCAAATGAGATAATTATTTAATAGGTAATAAATGGAGTCAGGGAGGGGGCAGAGGGAATTCAGTCCCTGGCACTGCATGCCTTCCCCGGAGCTGAGCCTCTTACCCTCCCCTCCTAATGCCTTTTCAGCCAAGCTCACCTCCACCCCTTGCCGGCTACTGAGAACCAACCCATTGGCCACTGGGCTGCACAGAGGGCCCACAGCAAAGTGCCAGGCTGAATCCAAGCTGCCCTGTCCTCCGACAACTCAACGGCTCGTCTCTTCCCCGTCCTGCCCTAGGGACTACAGGCTCCAATAGGGAAGACAGCAGAATTCAACAAGACAAAGGTGGGGCCAGGAGAGGGCAATAGTCACAAAACTCAGAGACCACCCATTGCTGGCCCTGAAGTCTTGTCTCCTCAGAAAGCTTCATCTAGCCCTGCTTATTTCGACTCAACAAAGTGGAGGTGGGGGTGGGGGAGGCAAATCTATGGACATGGGAGAGGAAGGAACAACCACATGCCAGGGACCATGCGGAGCGCCTACATGTACATTTAACCGCACAGGATGTTTGTATCTTGTTTCTTGATGAATAATGACACTGAGTCTCAGGGAGGCTACGTGACTTGTCAGGAACCAATCCCACTCTTGCCTGGCCTCAAAATTTGCGCTCTTTCCACAGCAACAATGCTCTGCACCCCTCCTCCCCGGCCCTGAACATTCGGCAGGTGCTCACTAAATATGAATTCCCTTCCTACCTCAACCACTGCAGACAGACACAGGCAATCCCAATCTCAAAGACTTCAAGTGTCTCTAGTAAGCCTTCCCTCAGCCCTCCTCCAAGGAGAGCTCTAAGAGAGGCACAAGAGAACTAGAAGCAACCACGACTCTGAGTGGAGGGGCTTACAGGCTGAGAGTGAGTCATGAAAAGAAGTCCAATCATAAGATGGTAAGGAGGGTTTGCAAGGGCCAAGAGTCATGATCAGGCTAGGAGTGCAAAAAGGAGATTAAAGAACAGTATGGGGGTAGTTGTCCACAGGGGGCTACATTGACAAGGTATGGTCTGGATGGAAATGGCTGGAACATAGTAGGGAACTGATAAAAAAAATGTCGGATAGATGGGTGGGTAGGTGGATGGATGAATGGGTGATGGGTAGGTGGAAAGATGGGTATTTAGATGGATAGATGGGTGTTTGAATAGATGGGTGGATGGATGGATGGATGGATGGATGGATGGATGAGAGGGTAGATGGATGTTTGGTTGGATAGATGCATGTTTGAGTAGATGGATGGATAGGAGAGTATATGGGTGGATGTGGATGGATGGGAGGTGGATGGATGGATGGGTGATGGGTGGGTGGGTAGGAAAATGGATATTTGGATGCATAGATGGATGTTTGAGTAGATGGATGGATAGGTGGGTGGATGGGTCAGTGGGTGGATGGATGGGTGATAAGTGGATGAGTGGGTGGGTAGATGGAAGGATGGGTAGATGGGTAGGTGGGTGGATGAACGGTGAATAGATGGATGGATATTTGGGTAGATGGATGTTTGAGTAGATGGATGGATAGGTGGGTGGATGGGTCAGTGGGTGGATGGATGGGTGATAAGTGGATGAGTGGGTGGGTGAATAGACGGATGGATGGGTGGGTAGATGGAAGGATGGGTAGATGGGTAGGTGGGTGGATGAACGGTGAATAGATGGATGGATATTTGGGTAGACGGATGTTTGAGTAGATGGATGGATAGGTGGGTGGGTGGGAACTCTGTATCTGGGCATTTCCTCATCTTCCTATCTTCAGCATTCCTCTTCGCCTCACTCCTCTTTCCTCTCTTCCACAGTTATCTCAGCTCAAGTCTTCTTGATCCTCCACAGGCAGGTGCCCACAGAGGATGGACAGTGGCTTCAAAGACTAAGACTCACCACCCTGCATGTCTTGGAATGCATCACAAAGTCTTCCACTGGTCTTCTGACTAGCGCTGCCAAAAGGCATGAAGGGGTGAGCTTTTCCTCTCAGCCTTCCCCTACCCCATCTTCCACAAGCCCTCGGCCCACACCTTTATTACCTCTGCCTGCCCAGGCAGCTCCCACCTCGATACAAATCAAAGCGCCCCCGGGCCCAGTTCAACTCAAAGAGAGCCTATTCCCTCCGGGCCTGAAAACGATCCGGGTCCACCAACGGTCCAAGTTACCCATCAGAGGCCTCTCTGGCTGGGGTTTTATCCCCCTTCCAGTCACACGAGGCTGCTTCAGATGCCCCTGAGGAATGCACTGAGTCAGCCAACAGAAGCAGCCCAGGAAGACGCTGGTGGGCAGATTAATGGGAGCATGGGGGACAGGGAGGTATAATGGCACAGGGCTCAGGATCTCGGTACCCTGGAGCTCAAAGGCTCCTGGGATTCTTGGTGCTGTGGGGGTGTCTTATGGGCCAGTTCCTTTACACTGCAGCTGGGCCCAGGCACTGCATAGCCTAAGGGCAGCAGAGATCCAGGGAGGGGGCAGGTCCACTTTAGAATGAGGTCCCCGACCGTCCAACTCTCTCCCTGGCCCCCCTTACTGCCCACGGACTATCATGCTTCCTGACCGAGGAGCAGCTTTCCAAACCCTGACATACACGGGTGGCCCAAATCCCAACCTGGGGCCTGGTGGGAAAGAGCTGGAAAGGTGCAATCATGGTTCCGACTCCGGGAGGCAGCCACCAGAGCTCACCCTGGTCTCCATGTGAGATAGGTATCTTGTCAGAGGCAGGCACCCTTCCTCCCTGCACACTCCTGGCCGCCATCACGCTGGGCGCTCTGAGGAAGCAAAGGGAGCAAAGAGTGGAAGGAAGACTTCTTGTCCAGACCTGGCAGAAAAGAAGTCCGGACGGTGAGCAGGGAGAGCTCAGGCTCCGGAGTCAGCAGCCCAGGGTTGAGTTCGAATGACACGATCCTGGGTAAGTAACGCACCTCCTTGAGCCTGGATTTCCCTTTCTGGAAAATGGGGACAAGCGCAGTGACTTTGCTGTTATCACGAGCGCCTGCGATAAGGCGGGTCAAAGTAGGTGGTGCACAAGTGGCAGGTGTTATTGCTGTAAATAACATAATTGACTTTCCTTAATGAACTTAATAGAACGGACGCACGCCTTAATGAGAAGGGAGGTGGTCCAGCCCAGAGGGTAAGAGCAGGAGGCTGGGGTCAGACAGCCAGGTCTGGAGGCCTGGCGTTGCCACTTACTACTGGACCCCAGTCCAGTCACACCACCCCTCTGATCTCGCTTTCTTCAATTGCCCAACAGGGATCATGAGACTATTTTCCGGGAATGGGGGGGCGCGGAGGCAATAAGCAAATGCATGCAAAACACAGCCGTGCCTAGAGCCTTAAGAAATGTTAGCTCGCAGCGTTTTTATCATCTGCATCTGCCTGGGAGGCTCCAGGCCTTCTCTGGATGCTGCCTGGGTGGGAAAAGGATGGCACTCTGGGGATGCCTTTCGCTCCCCCTCTTACCCATTCTATAAACCTGCGAGCATTGGACCATGGCCCTCGCCTGGAACCTTTGTGGACGATGACCTGGCTGGATGGACCATTTGGATAAAAAGCAAAGGGTGGCTGTGACCAGTTTCCTTGAGTGGCTCACTCGGTGGCTTGGAGGACTCCAAGGGTGAGAACAGCCACGACAGAGCAGGCCGGGAGATGCCTCCAGCCCCTCCAGCCGCTCTCAGAGGTCTGCACAAACTCCCTCCTATAGGACCTTCCTTGATGGGCTGCCAACTGTTTCTCTATGTGAGTTTGCCTTCCTGGTGGATTCTATGTTTTCCTCTGCTGATCTGCTGTGTTTTTTTCAATTCTGACATCAATAAACCTCCTCTCACACAAGAAAGTCAGGGTCATGCTCTGAAGGCTCCAGGATGGACTGTGAGCATTGCTTCTCCCAGCCAATGATGGGGGCTTGGCCCTGGCAGGCCCCCCGGACTGCCCAGCATGGGGTGAAGCCGGGGGGGGGGGGGTCTCCAAGTGTGGTCCTAGGCCCACGGCACCAGCATCGTCTGGGACTTCTCAGACAGGAACATTTCAAGCCCCATTCCAGGCCTACTGAATCAGAAACTCAGGGTGGAGCCAAGAAACCTGGGTTTTAACAAGCCTTCTGGGTGATTCTGAGGCACACATGAAAGTCTGAGAACCCCCGCAGCTAAGCAAACAGCAGGCATTCAAAAGCCAATTCTGGTAGATATGCCTTCCTTCTGGTTTCTTCTCGTCCTCGGATGTGTCTCAACATTAAAAATGGAACAACCCAGAACATACACAGCGGAGACACAGCTAATGAATGGGGTGACGTGAGAAATGATCCCTAGTGTGGCTGTGGCCTGGCAGGCTTCCCGAGGCTGCTCAGGGACCCTGGTTTCATCTGGGTGCCACCACCTGTGGGGGAGGAGACAACCATACACACAGCCCGGACTGAGAACAGCACCCCTGGGAACTCCCCAGAAGCGGGACTGTTAGGCAAATATGACCTGTCCTCCCGGCCCGCAGGAGGTGCCGGGCAGCCCTTCCTGGAGGTAGGACCCAAGCGGGATCTGGAAAAGGAGGATTCGCACAGACCTGTCAGGGATGCTTGCTGTTCCCGGGCCTTTGAACCTCCTGTCTTCTTTGCCTAGCATACTTGCATGCTTTGGCAAACTCCTTTTCATCCTCTGAAACTCGACTCCAGCTCTGCCTTCTCCAGGAAGCCTTCCCTGACTCTACTCTCCACCCCCTGGGCTGCCCTTTTGGCTCCCATAACTGTCTACGCACTTGGTTAGGTTTTTTTCTACCAGAATGTGAGCAATCTGAGGGCAAGCATCTGTCTTACTCCCCGTTGTAGTTTCTGTACACGGTAGGCACTCAATAAATACTGCTTGAATGAAGTAGACAGAAATAGGCTCAGGGAAACCCACAGGCCAGCATAGGTGGGAAGTGCCCAAGTGTCTCTGCTGTCATGGCCAAGCTGACCCACCTTGTGGGGGCCACACATCCCCATCACCGCTACCTCCAGCATCAAGCACCTGCAGCTCCCCGCACCCCACCCCGAGCCAGCTTTGCCTGGGACCACGCCACCCAGTGTCCCTCACAGGTGCCAGGAGGGCAGAACCACAGCACGGGGCCCAGGAGGGGGATCCTGACCCCCGGGGCCGTGCGGAGAGGGGCTTGGCACACACGTGCAGAAAACAGGTGCCTCTCCCTCCCAATTTCAACCACGTGGAAGAGCAAAATTTCTATCGGGAAATGTAGAAACAAACACGACAATGCCACCTTACAGGTTTTTCTCTTTTCTTCCCCTTGATGGGCAAAGGCCTAGCTACTCGACAGACTAAGAAGAGACAGCGTGTGACAGCCAGCCAGCACAGCACCGGGCCCCAGAGCTCCCACTAACCAGGCCCGGGAGAGCCTCGCCTGCTCAGGACCTCTGCCAGGCCACAGGGAACTTTGCTACCCAGACCCAACGACAGAACCGAGTTACAAGTTCCTCCTCCACGGGCCCACCTCTCCTTGCAGGACCCCTCCCCACCGGGCCGCTCTCCTGCCTTCCCTCCTCCCTCTCCAGGCCTCAGGCCCTGCAGGCCTGCGTCCCTCTGCCCCCAGAAAGCGGGTGGACAGAGTCTGAGCCATCTTTCCACGCTCGGAGGGGGCACAATGCATGGCACGCGAGGGCACAGGCAGTGCTGGCCGGCTGTTCCGCTGAATGGCAAAGGCCTGCCAAGGCATACGAGGTCCTCAGTACCAGAGACGGCTAAAAGGTCCTCTCTTCACTGGGACATTTGTATCCCGAGCCAAAGGAATGAACCTGTAATGGTGGAATTCAGCCCCAAGTTGGCTGGGGAGGCAGGAGAGGTGTCTGTGGGCAGAGAAACTTTCCTCAAACCAACCAAAGAGAAGCTGCTTCCCCTGTCTGTGTTTATGGGTGGCCCTGCCTCTGGAATGCTGGCACCAGCCCCTGGTGCCATCCCTCAGAAGTGCACTTGTCCCTCAGCGCTGCCTTGACTTCTTTGGCGCCCACGTGGCATTTCATCTGAGGCTGGGATGCCAGGCTCCTGTAGGGCAGCGCTTGCCAGCCCAGAGGCAAGGCAGGGTGTCAGTACCTCCCCTGGCCTGAAGCGGCCCCAGCCAGGCCCTTGGAGGAGGCTCCCGTGGATCTGTCTCTGCTGTCCACTGGCCTAGGCAGAGCAGGGGTGACCTCACACACCCCAGCCTGTCCCCTGTCAGGATTCCCTGCGGGAGTCCAAGCTCAGTATTTGCCATCAAGTCCCTTCCGTGCAGGTGAATGGCATCGAGGCTTCAGAGAGAACAATGTCTAGCCCCAGAGTGGCCAGGACTCCCTGTGGGGCCCTACCCACTCGCTCTGGGCCTGGGGCTTCTCACTCGCGGCATGAAATGCCTCCGCAGGCCCCCTCTGACCTGCCTTCCCAGTCTTAGCTCACCCTGGAACGGACCAGTGTGGGGACGACGCTCCCCTGACCCCGGCCAGCCTGCCCCTCCCGCCGCACATCCCGCGGGCCTCTGCTTGGCATCGCCCGTCCCCAGCGGGACTCTGCAAACCCTCTTTGTGAGGCTCGCTCCATCACGGCTTTCTGCTCTCGGAGGTCACCTCCTCAGAGGTGGGTGCCACTCGCCCACACCTTTACTGTGTTTATTTCCCTGCTGGCTCCTCTTGCTGAAATTGTCTCAGGCGTGTTTGCTTGTAGACATAGGAGCTCCCTGGACGCAGGGACGACAGTGGGCTGGCCACACTGTCCGCTGCTGGGGGAGCACTCGTGGCCCTCCTCCTTTTGCTCAGGGACTGGGTAAAGATGCCCATAGTGGGGCCTCTCAATCTGCCTTGACTCGCAGGTGACTTGGTGCAAGATGGGCCCCAAGGGCAGGCAGGGAGCAGGCTTGACCCACCTGTGGGTCCTCCCAGGATCTTAAAGAACCCCAGGCAAGGCCTCCTGGGCCAGGCTGCATTCCGGAGAAGCCAGGTACACACCGCAGGAGACAGTGCCCATCGGGCCTGTCCAAAAGCGAGGGCCACTCTCATTCCGCCAGCTCTGAACGCCCCTTGGACCTGCCGGCTATGTTTTTGCCTATTTGTTTCCCCCCAAAATAAACCCAACCAGAGCAAGTAACAACTGAAAATTCCTCACTTGGGAGGCCACTCCAGCCAGAGCCTCGCCGGGCCTTGGATTCCCTGACGGTGCTCAAACCAGTGATTTCCACAGCCCATCCTGGACTTCCCCGAGTCAGCAAGTTCCCACTGCAAACCAAGGTTCGTGCACATTGTTTCATTTTAATTTTCACGATTTTTTTTGTGGCTTAAAAAAAAAAAACAACTAAGCAGTTCTGCATATGGTTTTTTAAAAAGTCAAACAGCGCAGAAGGGTTTCTGCTAAAAAGCAACAGTCCCCTCCCCGTGCTCTGGGGACAGCCACGTTTAATATTTTAAAACTTTTTCTACTTTTAGCTCCTCTGGTGCCTATCTGATCTATACAGGGAATCTATTAAAACGGCGTGTTTTGATGCTTTAATCCTATGAGCGCAATGTTTCTGATTTGTTAGTTATTTATACCGAGGACAACTGCGTTCACTTGAGCTTCCCTTGCCACGCAAAGGGTTGTGGGTAAGGGCACCCCTTCCTCCCCGTGTAGTGATGACCCACACTTCAGTTATTCTGACGCCTTTCCCCTGGGCCCCCTGGGCCCTCCCATCTCCAGGGTCATCTGCACTGATTCACACCCCCTCTGGGTGACTCCCTTCAGGGGTCCTAGATCTCCTTTCCCACTTCCCCTACTTTGCATCAGAGGATGCTTAAGTAAATGTCTAAGAAGGATGTGTGGAAGGAAACAGTTCAGAGTCCTTCCTGCTCAACTGAAAACATCCCTCAACCCTGAGTGACAGTGAGGCTGACAGTTTGATAGGGTCCCTCATACCAGCCAGGGCTTTCACGGTCTTCCCACACAGGATGCTGCTGATGAAGAGGGGCGTTTAGGGTAATCCTCCTGCCGGATGGATGCCTGGGTTTTGCTTGTCTTTCCATTCTCTCAAAAATTTTAGGAACATTTCTTTATCCTTGGTTATCGGAAACTTCACAAAAACATGTCCAAATGGGAATTTTCTCAAGGGCGAGGCACACTGAGGATTATTTCCACGTGAGGATTTTTGTCCTTCCGACACGGGCAATTTTCTTGTATTAATTCTTTTGTCATTTTTCTCTCACCTATTTTCTCTTTCAGTTTCTGGGACTTCCATTAGTTACGTGCTCCATCACCTGCTTTAGTATTCTAGGTTTCTCCACTTTCCTCTCATATTTCTCTGCCTTTGCCTTTTGATTCTTCTTCCCATGGTATTGCCATGAGTCACCTTTCATCCTTTTGATAAACTTCTTATTTCTGCCATCATATTTTTAATCTATTTTTTTTTTGGTTCTTATTTCATAGCATCCTATTCTTGTTTTACGAATGTAATGCTTCCTTAGATTTTTCTGAAGATACCAATGGGAAGGCTATTTTTTCACTCACACTTTCATATCTTTGTGAATCTGGTTTCTTCTGGGACTATACTTTTCCCCATTGTTCATGTTGACCTTGCTCTTCCATGTAGCAGACTTCCTTTTAAATGTCAGTGAAACCTTGGATGTCCATTCATATTTAAAGATGAGAGACAAAAAAAAAAAACCTGTCTGGGAGTTCTGCATACCTGAGTGGGGCTTGTCCAGTGGAAGCTTTAGCTATTACAGTGGGATATCCCTGCATGCCAAAATGCATGAGGCTTGGGTCTGGCCCAATATCCACGTGGCCTGCCCTGGTTACCCAAGAGAGTCTAGTTCATGTCTCTGCAGAAGATCCCAATTATTATCATTATCACCACTGGCTTAAAAGATAAACACCCTTTACTAGTCATTCCATAGAGGGGAATCCAGAGGAAGAGAGGGGTTAATTCCTAAATTTTTTAATGGTTATAAAATATACATAACATTGACCGTTTAACTACTTTTAAGCGTACAGTTCCGTAATGTTAAGCACATTCACTTTCTTATACAACCATCTCTGCCATCCATCTTCCTGAACTGAAACGCCATACCCATTAAACACTAACTCCCCATTACCCCTTCCTCTTCATCCTTGGCAACCACCACGCCACTTTCCGTCTCCAGGAATGACTATTTTTGGTAACTCATATAAGTAGACTCAGAGGAGGGCTCTCTTTCCGTGACTGGCTCATTTCACTTAGCATAATGTCCTCAAGGTTCATCCATGTTGGAGCAGGTGTCAGAATTTCCTCCTTTTTTTAAGGCTGAATAATATTACATTGTGTGTGTTTACCTTACTTTGTTTATCCATTCAACCGTCACCCATTTACTCTTAAAGAGACTTCGAGTAATGTCTGATGGAGAATACAGCCCTGTCCTTGGCACATAAAGGCAGGCATGAGGCTCAGGTCTTCAGACACAGCACCCAGCCCCTCCCCCTCCCTCTCTCCCTCTCTCAATGAACACCCATCAGTGAACTTCTAGACCTCTCCCCAGAAGGTGTGACCCTAGGCCCGCATCTCATTTTCCCCAGTCCCCAGATCATCAGCGTGGGTGGCCTTGACAAGAGGACTAGCTATTTTTAGTGGAAACGCAGAACTGCCACCATTTTTAGCAGAAAAGGCAAAGGAGCCAAGGAGACTTCTTTCTCCTTCAACTCCTTCCTCTCCAATGTCCCCTTCCTGCCAGGTCCCTCCGCAAATTTGCCAAGAATAGGGTGAAAAATGAAAAACAGACCTAAGTTCGCTCCTCTGTCCTGAATACCCTGCCTCCACCCAAACTAAAATGAAAGGTTTCAGAGACCAGAGTCAGGGGGCCGGGTACCACCCTGCTGCTAACCCTCTGTGTGACCCTTCCAGTCCTGGACGCCAGTCCCCTGTCTGATAAGGGGCGGGGCTTCATAACTCCAGACATCACAGAATTCTTACTGGAGGAGCCCCAAGTCCCAGCTGGTGCAAGCCGGAGGCCGGGACCAGGGCCTCCCCTTCCAGGACTGCTCCCTCACGTGGTTCAGTGAGTCCCGTCCTAGAGCCAAGAAAAGCTGTTCTCCCAAGTTCAGAGGCCAGGAGCGTCAAAACCTTGCTCAGGTGTTCACTGCGGCGCTGCCCGACAGGCTCCATCAAGACGCAGCCTGTATTATTCATGCCTTCTCCCTCCTGCCCCTGGCTTCTGAGGGAAGCCGCCACCCACTCCGCTCCTGTGGCCTGCTCTAAGCACTGCCCCCGCCTAAGCACCTGCCATTAATAAAAGATAAATAAGGAGGGCCGTGCAGGGACCTTGACATCTGCTATCCGCCTCCTCCCCCACAGTGTGGGTCTTCCCCTTTCTGGGCTTTAGAGACGCATGTGGTGGGGGAAGGGGAGTTGGCGGGGACCCAGCTGCATTCTGAGCCTCCGCGCTGGGTCCTGGCCTCAGCTGGATTGAATCAACTCCCTGGCTGCAAACAGGAACCCCCACCCCTGCCCCCCACGCGGCTGAGGCAGGAACATCTGAGGACCAGAGTCTCCGGGCTCAGTCCGGGAGGGCGAGTGGCAGTTTTCAACACTGACGTGCCACCCCACCATCAGCCTCCCACCAAAGGTCTGGAGCTTGGCACACCCAGAAACACGGCCGTCACTTCCTTTACATCACCGGGAACCTCAGGGGGACCCCGCTACCTCGGCGAGCCTGGTGTCCTTGTGCTCTCTTCTCCTTGGCCATTTCCGCTTCCTCCTGATCCTCAGACCTGGAGGGCAGGGGGCCCTGGGGGGTGGGGTACATACCCCATAGCCACACGGGCCTGTCCTGGCTCTAAGTAGTTTTGCCTCGGTGGGCTCCTTCCTCCATAAAACATGTTAAAATTTCTATTTTATACACGTCTTGGTTTAAAGATGAATAGAATCCAGGCTTCTGGGCTGGATTGTATTCATTCATTTTCTTCTCTTTCGAAAGAGCTGGAACATCATTGGCGGGCCCCTCACTGTACTGTGGGGCCCTTGGCCCCATGCCGGCTGGGCCTAAGAGATGCCAACCCTGTTCTTGCCCGGCCCCAGGGCCAGCCTGTCCCAGGGTGGCCAATTCATGCCGGTTTGCCCAGGACTGTCCCAGGAATCCCCTCAGTCTCGGGCACACCAGGAGGGTGGGGATCCTCCCTGCCCTTCTTGTTTCAGGCCCAGAGCTCCCCAGAAGCATGGACAGCCAGGACCTAGTAACAACCACAACTGAGCAGAAGTGGGCTGGGCCCTTGCCACCGATCGGGACTCAGTGAGGAGCTGGGGAGACACAGCCCAAACCCACGTGTGCTCCAAGGCGGAGGCTGGTGGGTCAGGGCCGGGAACCAACACTTCTGGAGCGGCAGCTCTGTCCGAGGCCCGGACTGGAGGCCTGGTCCACTGTCGGTCCCCTGCATCTGCGTGGCAACTTTGAGATACAGGTGAGGAAAGGCATTCCAGAGAGGTAAACTCTCACAAGCTCACTAGCTTTGAAAGGAGATGGGCCAAGGATCAAGCCTTGCCCCTCTGGTTCCAAGCCTGGCGATGGTTTTGCTTGCAAAAAAAAAAAAAAAAAAAAAAATATCCTGCTATTCCTGCCTCTTGATCTTGCACGGTAGGGCAGCCTGGAACGGGTACCTTGGCATGACCAGGGGTGGTGGGGGACAGCCCAGGGGAGGCGCTGGCCTCTCACCGCCCCCTGCAGAAGAACGAGAACAGTGCTGGCACCTAGAACCCAGAACCCAAGGCATCTGGAGGCCGGAGGCCCGGCACCCACGAAGAGCCGGCAGCCCAGCAGAAGCCAGGGCTCCCCCAGACCCCGCCAGTCGCGTTTTTACAAAACCTCTTCAGAGCCGCTCTGCCCAGCAGCCAGAACCCAACCTTTCTCTCTGCTGATGGCTGTGGCACGGAGGGTCCACAGCCCAGGACTACAGTGTAACTAGCTCGATCCAGAGACCCGGAGGAATGACCCAAATGAAGGGCTTTCAGGAAGGCAGAAGGGAGGTGAACCCGCAGCAAGAAAGCAAACCACTGACCGGGGAGAATCTCCAACGTGCACATCCCTGAAATGACAAAGCACAGGCAGGTCCAGTCCACGCTCGGGGCTGCGCCGATGCCATTCGCCAGCCAATGTGGGAGAAAGGCAGGGTCTCCCAATGATACCGGCTCTGGAGTCAGCCAGGCCCAGATCCTGGCTCTGTCTTCAACCAGCTGTGTGATCTTAGATAGTATCACTAAGCCTCAGTCTTCCCATCTGTGAAACGGAGCGGGTTTGTTGTGAAGGTCAAATGAGCCAATCTGTGTAATATCTAGCCTGGTGCCTGGCCATTAGGAAAACCTTAGCAATAAAATCTAACATACTGTCATATAAATCCTGACGTAGCACCCGGAACCTAACGAAGGACGAGTATGTCCTAAGCGGATGATTGGCCACGGAAACCTAGGGGTCCATGCAGGTATCACTCATCTCATGATTCAGATCAGGAAGCTGAAGCTCCCAGGGTCCCCTCAAGGACCCGAGTTCATTACTGGTGGAATGGGCCAAGTCAGCGCAAGAAGCCGACTGGAGCCCCCATCTGCCGTGCAGTTTCCTTTCCAGCTCTCCCAGGGAGCACTCCTCCCGTCCCGGGCCACCCAGGGCTGGGTGGGGTGCCTGAGAACGGAGACAGCCTCACCGGCCAGCTGGCAGCTGCCGTGCGTGAGCACCGGCAGAAGGTCGGGGCCAGCGTGGGCGTCCCGGGGCCTGGGCTGGGCAGCAAATGCAGCGGCACTGAGTTTTCCAGCTGCCTGAGTGAAAGCGAGCGTGCTTCCCCCCAGTGCGGTACTGCTTCCCTTGGAACAACCAAAAGACGGGCAAGACAGACCATAAGGCCTTGCGTGCTTTGTATTTCCTCATTTTTTCTCTCTTGTTCCTCCCGCCTGTCTGTGCAGGAGGCAATTCCGGGTGGGGAACGGGAGAGGGGCTGAGCATGTTCCGCGCCTGGGATCACCCAGAAGCTCACAGGTGAGGGTAACCTTTTATGACACTGTGTGGGCCAAGGAGGCACCAAGGACTGTCCCCTACCCAGCGGGCTCCTGAAGGCATAACGGTCTGCTGGGATGGGGAGCCCCAGAGGGTAAAAATGCCTCTTTGGGTACAGATCATAACACGAAATTACCTTACCTACTTTATCTTGGTGACCAAAGACACGCTGGAAACCCACCTCCAGGGCAGAGAATATTCATGTCCTTTTAAACTAAAGTCAGAACATTTGGGAGCCGGGAGGAACCGCTGAGAAAGCACAGTCAGCCTTCCCATTTTGCAGACCGGGAGAGTGAGGCTCAGAGCCGCAAAGCCTGCTCCGGGCTACACAATCAAAGGCAGGCCATCTGATTCCCCAGCCAGCATTCTCCCACTGCACCCGGTAGTGCTGTTCAGGGGCGGGGGTGGAGACCCTCCACACCTCCCCCACACCCACCACAAAGACATAGGAAATGGGGTTTGTACCCAAGGAGGGCTGGATTCACTAGTTTAAGGAGAGTCAGTGTAACTGTCGTTTGTCGATTAGAGCGGGGGTTAGCAAACTCCAGCCCGAGGGCCGAATCCCCCTCCCCCTGGTTTTATTGGAACACAGCCCCTCGTGATCAGGCACATGCTGTCCATGTGCGTTCACACTTCACTAGCAGAGGTGAACAATCATGAGACCATATGGATGGCCTGCAAAGACCAAAATATTTACTTGGGGCTCTTCTGTGACATCAGATAGGATGGCACCACGACGTCACAGATGGAGACAGACCCAGCCTGAGATCACACCATGGGCTTTTGTAGAGCCAGGATGCTCCTGGCTCCAAAGCTCTCTGAAGCCCTCATACCACGAGCAAGGAACCCGCAGAGCCACGGCTCTCCTAGCATTTCACCACGCGGGCTCTAATTGGGGAGGGGGTAGTCATCATCCTTTTCTTTTTTTAATTCTTAAAATTTTTAGGGGCACGGAGTGGGGGGGGGTGGTGAGAGGCGGGAGAGAGAGAGAGAGAGAGAGAGAGAGAGAGGGAGAGAATCTTAAGCAGGCTCCACACTCAGCACAGAGCCCTCTACGCTCAATCCTGTGACTCTGGGATCCTGACCTGAGCCGAAATCAAGACTCAGCCACTCAAGGGACTAAGCCACCCAGGCGGCCTTCATCTTCCTTTTCAGAATGAAATAGGGGACCCAACGTCCTTAAACAGTGCTTCTGATGAGCCGTGTTTGGAGTTATGTCTATTGACCAC
Organism: Felis catus; assembly: GCF_018350175.1. NCBI lineage: Eukaryota > Metazoa > Chordata > Mammalia > Carnivora > Felidae > Felis > Felis catus. The sequence goes on from NC_058375.1 coordinate 117,460,928, forward strand.
ACAGTATGAACTGGGAATAAGTACAGACAGATCCCACTCAGGACCTGGCGCCTCGGGTTGGTCTTGATGCCTAGGCTCCGAGTGTGCATGGGGAGTCACGGTGAGGGGTTCAGCTCTCGACAGTGCAGCCTCATGGGCCTGGGCGTGAATCGTGCCTGTGGGACCCTGTGCAAGTTACATAACCCCAGAGCCATAGGTGTGTGTCTGTAAAATGGAGATGATGACTGGGCTACGGGGAGACGGAATGGCAGAGTCCCAGCAAAGAGCTGGGGGAGGGAGGATCAGCCTGGCCCATAACCCTAGCTCAGAACATGCCATCATCTACTGTCACTGCATACTGGAATATAAGGACAACCACCGGGCCTTTAAAGGTACGTGCAGCAGCTTATCATGAAAAAGCCTGGTCTCAGGTCAAAAATGAAGTTTCTGGGGCGCCTGGGCGGCTCAGTCGGTTGAGCAGCCAACTTCGGCTCAGGTCATGATCTCGTGGTCCGTGGGTTCGAGCCCCACGTCGGGCTCTGTGCTGACCGCTCAGAGCCTGGAGCCCGTTTTGGATTCTGTGTCTCCCTCTCTCTGACCCTCCCCTGTTCATGCTCTGTCTCTCCCTGTCTCAAAAATAAATAAAACGTTAAAAAAAATTAAAAATAAAAAAAGCTCCTTTGCTATTAAAAAAAAAAAAAAAGAAAATGAAGTTTCTACCACATTTGAGACTCATGGTACCTTAGTCTCCTACATCCCATCTTAAACTTGGTGAGCCAACTTTTACAATGTGGTGAATGATTCCTCAGCCAGATTTCTGTCTCAACCACTGAAAGTCTAATGAAACAGCTCTCCTGGGATGTGTTCGTTTAGAAAACAATTAGAAAACCCTTCTTTGAATTCATTTGCAGATAATCTATGAAGCCGACAAAACTACTTCCTCTATGCCTTCTACTGCCTGTAATCTCTCTGAAGCATAAGTATTTCCTTTTGCTCATTCAGAAACTAGACATCTGTGGATGAGGGTCTCAGGAAAATCCCTCTATCGGGTCAGCACCTATTCCAGAAGCCAGCCCACCCCATGCCAGGTGGTGTCAACCTAGACCCCCTTCCCATACCCCTTCCAATACCAGAAGCTCCCCGTGAGCTGAGTTCTGTACCTTGCAAATATGTTCTCAAGGTGTCGAGTAACTCGAGTGCAAGGCGATTTCTTGCAGCGTTGTTTGGAAATAGCAAAAGATTGGAAATCTAAATATCTATCAGAGAGGGGCTTGTTAAATAAATTATGATCCGTCCATAGAACGGAATACCAAACAGCCATAAAAACAAATAAAGAAGCGCTCCAGGTCTGATATGGACCAATTTCCAAGATACATTGTCAAGCCAAAATAGCAAGATGCCGACAATTGCATTAAAAAACATATATATGTATGCATGGGTATAAATTTATAGATACGCACACGTATATAAATATTCACAAATGTATATATATTATTTACGTGTATACATCTGGAATCTCCTGCAAAGGATATGTAGGAAACTGGTGACATTGGTTGCCTCCAGGGAGGGAAACCAGTTGGCTGGCTGGAAGACAGGTCCGGGAGGGAGATTTTTTACTTTGGTAACTATTGAAATTTGAATCGTGAAAAGTCACACTGTTTATAATAATCAAATAAATAACAAAAAGCAAAATATCTCCAACTGTCCCCCATAAAAGGGTGAAATGGAACAGGGAAGAAGCAACTATATTTATCTTTCCCAGGCTGGACCGGCACACTCTCCCTCCTGACTTGATTTGTCACGAACCTCCTCCCCGCCCAGGACCTGGAGACCCCACTGGCCCTTTGGTTGGCACTTCAAGCATGCCTCTCTGCAGAGGAGGATGGCGATGCCCAGCACCGTTCCCCCATCACCACCACATCGTGGACAGGCCAGGAGGCAAGTCCAGTCCTTCCCTGGCTTTCTAGCGCCTGGTACACCAAAGTTAATGAAGAAACGTGTTCAACAGGGCGCACACAGCACATGCTCTGTGAATACTGTCTGGATGAATGAAGACGAAGAGGAAATTCAGGAAGGGCTCATCAAGAAATCAGCATTCCTGACTTAAGTTCACCTTAAGCTCCTGGCTTTGCTGTTGGGGGATCACTGTCACCAAGATATTAGTTTGTAGATAAGGATGCACTCTCAGGATGGTCAGGTGATCCGTGAGCCTGTCTCAGCACGGCAGCGGGACAGGCGGCCCAGCACGAGGTGGCAAGGAGATGAAATGAACCCTCCCATCTCTCCACCAGGCCCCATCAAAACCCCAAACCCTGGGCCTTGGTGTGGTGTGTAGGAACCTTGGTCCCCATCCAAGAAGGCTTAGTCAGTCAGCGACTTAGCCGGTGGGTTTGGGAATAAGGCAGACGCCAAGGATTTCCTCTCTTGAAAACCGACCACTTCATGGGTCTTTTGCCTGGAGTGGATAATAACTACAGCTCTTTCCCAGAATATGGGTTTCCTTCCCCATCGACCTCGTCTTCTGCCTTTAATTTTGTGTATGAAAAACAACAGCACAGGGACCTGACAAGGTGAGTGTAAAGTTGTCCTGCTCAATAAATACAATATTTATTTAGGTTCACACTTGAGCTGGCAAGAAGAGAAAGACCGTGGGGTGGAGGGGGAGGGGGAGGCAGAAAGCCAAGAGGGAAACTGAGACCAAAGCAGGAGGAGGCAGGTACCCAGGGGATCGGCGGCACTGCTGTCCCCTGGTGGTCCCGTTCTAGTGACCCATGCATGGAGACGGTGGGTGCAGGACCTGGAGCCCGTAAAGGATGAGAAGTGGGAACTGAGACCCCCGTGTGCAGTCAAGACCACTGGGGGGCTACAGTTTGGTAAAAGGATGGAAACTCTTCTGTTCCCACTGGCACAGGGACCCGACAAGAACGCCTGGGTACTTACACTTCTGCCTGGGAAGTGGGTGAAGGATTTCTAGACGTCCCCTCCGAGTGTTTGTAACAACCTGCCTGCCTTCTCATTGGGGGAGGGTTCAAGTTTACAGTCCCCACAGGGTCCAGGAACCCCTGCGCTGTGAAAAGAATACAAACTCGTTCCCACACCTGTGCTATGGCTGAGGAACCCGGCAGAGTCATAAAGAAAACCACCATGGAGGGAGACAGCCTCAATTCTGGCCACACTGGTTTCCTACAGATATATCTCTATCCACAGTCCAAAACGTACACACACATGCGCGCGCGCACACACACACACACACACACTCACACACACACACACACACACACACCCATGAGCAAAAGTCCGCAGATACCACAAAGAACATCAAAGTCAGCTTCAGAGAAGATGAGTGAACAGGTAACAGACAGACAAGAAAGATGGATAGCATGAAAAAGTTGAAGAGACCTAGAAGACAGTCGAGAAAGTTGCATGAAGATAGTTCCAGGAGAGACCAGACACGAGAGGGAAAGGCACAGCTTGAAAAGATGGTGAATGCCAGATTTTCCAAAACTGAAGACAGATTAAGATCTTAAAAATAATAAAATTGCGGGACACCTGGGTGGCTCGCTCGGTTGAGCATCTGACTCTTGATTTCGGCTCAGGTTTTGTGGGTTCAAGCCCTGCGTGGGGCTCCACGCTGACAGTGCAGAGTCTGCTTGGGATTCTCTCCCCTTCTCTCTCTCTCTGCCCCTCCCCTGCTTGCTCTCCCTCTCTTTCAAAAAGAAATTAAAAAAAATTTTTTTTTCAACGTTTATTTATTTTTGGGACAGAGAGAGACAGAGCATGAACGGGGGAGGGGCAGAGAGAGAGGGACACACAGAATGGGAAACAGGCTCCAGGCTCTGAGCCATCAGCCCAGAGCCTGACGCGGGGCTCGAACTCCCGGACCGCGAGATGGTGACCTGGCTGAAGTCGGACGCTTAACCGACTGCGCCACCCAGGCGCCCCCAAAAAGAAGTTTTTAAAAAATATTTGTAATAAAAAATAATTATAGTAAAAAAAATAATTACAATAAAATTGCCACATATCAGGACTGTTCGCATATACTTGAAGCAGATATGGACGTATGCTGATGCCAGGGACAGTAGAAAGTGGAAGGAAGAAAATCAATCACCCAGGTGCCCAACTCCCAGAACTGGGACAGGAACTGGGACAAGAACAGCCACCCAAACCTAAAAGAAGAGTAAGGAGACAGGCTAGAAATCTGTGAGGAAAGAAACAAAGTAACAAGAAGCCATGAAGGAATCCCAAAGACTAAGAAAGCCATCTAACCTCTGTAAAGGCCAATCGAAACATGGAGAAGGCAGAAACAGACATGGACGGGAATAAAGGACTATTCTATACATTCTATACCAGGAGAAACAGATACATTCCGAAGGAGAGAGAAATTGATTGACTTCATGAAAGACAACTCAGAAAGAAACAGGAAATTAGAAATACCCCTAACTGTTAAACGAACTGAATTAGTAGCTGAAAAAGAAAAAAAAAAAAAAAAACCTCTAACAAACAAACAAAACCAAACCAGGCTGAGACAGTTTTATAGTTTGGATTTTTCCAAACCTTCAAGGGATAGATAATTCTTAACATATATGCAGGGATCTCAAGACAATCCTTAACGTATATTTGACATATACGAATGTGATATACAGATATGTACATATTTGCATGTATACGTTTGTAAGTATATATAATGTACAGATATGTTGATGGATACAAATATTTCAAGATAATCCATAACATACACAAACATCTGAATATTTGAGATGAGGATCCCTTCCTATACATTACGAAGCTACTCTGGTGAATACTTACTTCCACTAAACAGAGACAGAAGGAAAGTGTATTTATAGGCTGACCTCACTGCTGAACATAGTTTCAAATGTCTTAATGTAAACTCAGGGAGGTTCACCCCCAGAATCAATGATATTAAAATAAGAGAAGTGTGCTAATATAAAAACCATCCCGATCAGAGGATAAAGAAGAAATTTTATGATTATCTCATTATTTGCGAAAAAAAAGCACTGATAAAATTCAACAACCATTCACAATGAGGGACCCTTCACAAAATAGGAATAAAAAGGAATTTTAAACCTACTGCAGGAAATCTACCAAAAACCATTAAATATGACTCTTACGGCAAGACTTCAGAATTATTCCCTTTCAAGTAAGGAACATGAAAAGGATGCCCCACTCACCAAACTTCTGTTCGAAAATGAATTGAAGACTCTAACTCTGTGTCGTCCAGTATGATAACTACTCATCACTCTAAATGTGGCTGGTCCAAACTGAGATGTGCTCTATGTGTAAAATACACACTGAGTTTGAAACACTAGATGAAAAAGGAATAAACTACCTCAATCATCTTTTATATTGATTGCATGTTGATGCGATAATATTTAGATATACTGGGCTAACTAAAATATATTATTAAAATTAATTCTACCTATTTCGTTTTGCTTTTTAAAACGCGGCCACCAGTTGGGACGCCTGGGTGGCTTAGTCGGTTGAGCGTCTGACTTCGGCCTAGGTCATGATCTCACAGTTAGTGGGTTCAAGCCCCACATCAGGCTCTGTGCTGACAGCTCAGAGCCTGGAGCCTGCTTCCGATTCTGTGTCTCCCTCTCTCTCTCTGCCCTTCCCCCACTCATGCTCTCTCTCTCTCTCTCTCTCTCTCTCTCTCTGTATCTCAAAAATAAACATTAAGAAAATTAAAAAATTTAAAAAAAAAGCGTGGCCACCAGAGATGTTTAAATCACACATGAGACTCACATCATATTTCTGCTGGACAGTACTGTTCCAGACAGCACAGCAAAACACTAAAGGGAACTAAAAGCTACAAGATTTGGAAAGAGAAAAAACTTTTATAATTCGTAAGTGACGTAACTACATAAAACAGCTATAAAATCTGGATGGATACACTTAATAAGATAACAGCAAGACCGATGAAGCCAGCACTAACGAATTAGAAACTGCCGTTTTTAGATATACAGAATTTAACAGATTATGATATAAATTAGAACACTCAATTAAAAGATATAAAAAGAGGCATGAAGAAAAGATGACGATCATAGGTGGGGAAAATTCAGTGTGATGGCAATCTTCCCCAAATTAATCAATTCAACTCTAATCAAACTTCCAACAGAAATGTTGGATAAAGTTTACCCTAAAATTCTTATGGGAAAGCAAAGGCCAGAGAAGAAACAAGGCATTTGGAAAAAGGAACAAAAGAGAGGACTTACCCTATGAGGCAGTACCCTTAACATAAAGCTATAGTAACTATGAGAGTGGACCACATACATGGAAAGTCATGGGCCAGTGGAACCGAGCTGAGGCCAGGAACGGGCCTGCGTGCGTAAGGGAAATTGACATGTGACCGTCTTCGCACTTAAAAAATCATTTAAAAATTAAGAAATGCAGTAACTGCTGCCAGGACAGTGCTTATCCACACGGACCAATAAAACAAAATGCGATTTCAACATCATGCCAAAGACAAGACAATTCCAGCCGGATTAAAAAACTTTGTAAATGTGCAGTCTTTGAATTTGTGGAAGAAAACATAGGAGAGTATCTTTACGGCCTTAAGATAGGGGAAAAAAAACTCTTTTTTAAAAAATGTTTATTTATTTCTCTTGAGAGAAAGAGAGACAGAGAGAATGCACACAGGAAGGGCAGAGAGAAAGGGAAAGACAGAATCCCAAGCAGACTTTGCGCTGTGAATGCAGAGCCTGATGTGGGGCTCGATCTCACGAACTGGGAGATCATGACCTGAGCCAAAATCAAGAGTCTTGGACACTTGACAAACTGAGCCACCCAGGCGCCCCAAGAAACTCTTAAACAATACACAAATGTATTCCATAAAGGAAAGGAATGATACGTCGATTATGTTACAATGCACAACTTCTGCCCAGTAAACCATACCGTAAGGTAAACAAAGATAATGGTTAACCAAAGACTGGGAGAAATTATTTATTAACATATCTAAACAATACATGATTAGTATACTTGAAAAAGTTTTAGGAAGAAAGCACTCAGCAGAAAGTTGAGCAAAGGCAAAGAACAGGCCAACCAAGAGACAAGAAACCAAAATGTCCCATACACAAATGAGAGGGCGCAGATTAAAATAAGGTCATTCCTACTTATTAGACTGCCCCGCAAAATTTAAGTCTAATAATACAAATCACTGTTTGAAAAGGGGGGGTAAATTTGTCCAGCCACTGTGGAGATCAGTTTGGCAGTATCTAATAAAGCTGGAAACATACATGCCCCACAACCCACAATTCCACTCCTGTCGCTTTCAAACTCTTCCTATAGGCAGAGACATTTTACACTGCAATGCTGTCCACAGGTGCAGGAGCATGTACACACACACACACACACACACACACACACACACACACACGTACACAGGTGCACACACAATTTTACCTCGACTTCCTGCAATGCACTGTGCTATTTTCTACTTCATCTTGCCAAATGCTGTTTGTTACCCACAAAATGGATTGCATAAGCCTCCCCCCATCCTCTCTCCCCGCCCCTTGCCCCCCTGAAGAACTCCTTGTACATGTACACAAAGAGACATGCACCATCCATTGCAACAATGTTTGCCCTAATAAAAAAACTGCAAACAGCCTAAATAATCTCCAGAGGGAAGTAGACAAGTGGGTTGTGGAATATTCATTCATTGTGGGGTACACAGGGCTTTTGGGGGACAAATGAGAGCTTCTGGCAGTGACGTGGATACATCTCAAAAACATGATTTTATGTGCAAGAAAAAAATATATCTACACACACAGTAAGGCAAAATCTTAAGTTTTAAACCACTGTATGTATGTAGACAGGCACATATATAGTGAAAATGTGAAAACATGCCTGACAATGATCGACATGACATTCTCTGGGGGAAGTGGGGGGTGAGGAAGGGGATCTAAAATGATCCTGAAGTTGGGGGGAAGCCTGCTATGGGTTCTGGGTCCCTCCCACACACACAACGGGGACTGCTTTATCTCAGACATTGTTTACAGCTGCCAGGACACGGGAATAATACAAAGTGTTCTGACTTTTAGACCATCTGATGTTCCTTTTTGAATTCTCTGCAACGTGCATTCCCTATTCTCTGCACCCGGGGCAGACCGGCTCCCACCCTGATGAGCAGCTGATCAGAAACTAAGGCCAAAAAATGTTAAGCTGTATGCCTATTGGTTACACCTTTTTTGTGTGCTTAAAATATATACATACATTTTATACACACATATACTATACATTTTCCAAAGACAGGATAAGGTGCTTGCAGACCCCCAGTACACGGAAAGTCAAGAAAGTCAAGACAGCCTGGAGCCTGCCTAGCTAGGGCCTGGGAGGCCTTGGCTGACACTTTATGGGGAAGCCCAGCAGGCAGGCCTGCCCAGAACAGCCATCTGAATGCTGCAACAAATTCCTAAGACAGCAGTACTCAAAGATGACATGTGACCTGCTCCCGCTGAAGCCTCATGTTGCTGGGGGCAGTCAGGTGCTGGGCAGCTCTGTGAGATTCTGCCTTTCTGGCCTCCTCTTCTTCGTCTGATAAATGGGTACAGTGCTGGTTCCCCTATCTCAGAGGCGGAGAGCGGATCAAACGGACAATGCACGGGAAAGGGAGAATGTGCTCTCATGGAGCGCCTGAGTTTGGCTGCTGCTGGCCGGTGAGGCCTCGGGCCGGCCCAGAGGAGGGGGTGTGGCCAGATCCGGGACCTGCCAACAGTCGCTGAGGAGAGACACTGGATACACCAGGCACGTTTCTTGATTCCCTTTCACCCCAAGCCTGCATGGCTGGGAGCATTATCTCCATTACTGACGGGGAAACCGGATGCTGGAAGTCATTTTCTCAGGCAACACATGCCACAGCTACTACTTGAACCTGGCCTTCCAGTTCTGACTCTGGGCCAGGACCCTTTCACTCGGCCAAAGCCACTGTCCACCTCACTTGCGCCACCCCCCAAATCCTGGCCTCCACCTTCCCCTCTTCAAAGAGGTTTGTTTCTCATTCATACGGCATGTTTATCAAAAACCACCATCAGGGGCTCCCGGGTGGCTCAGCCGCTTAAGCTTTGGAGCCTTGGTTTTAGCTCAGGTCACAATCTCAGTTTGTGAGTTCGAGGCCCGTGTCAGGCTCTGCGCAGCACAGAGCCTGCTTGGGATTCTCTCTCTCTGCCCCTCCCCTTGCTCTCTCCGTCTCTTCCTGAAATAAACAAATAGCCTTGAAAAAAATTAAATGAAATTAAATTAAAAAACCACCATCACTCCATCAGAATCGTAACATTTGTTCCAAAAGGTCTGCCTGGTCACAACGGCACCCAAGCACACGTAACACCAGTGGAAAACAAGCCGAACGCCAGCGTGGGATTAAAGGAAACCTGGGACACAGAGTCACTGAAATGACCCTATGAGGACTGCACGGCAAGGTGCTTCCTGACACATGATCTCCCAGCGCTGGACAGCAGGACAACGTCGGCACAGTGCCTCGCATAGGATCCCCTATAGAAAACTGACGGTGACTTATACACCTGGTAGCAAAGGCTACAGGGCAAGGGACAGAGTCACTGGAACGGTGTGCCAAGGGGGCCAGAAAAAAGTCTGTGAGCAAAAGCGTCTGCAGAGATCTGGACCCTGCCCCGTGGCCCCTCGTTATCTATATTAACTATTTTCTTATTTTCTGTCTTCTGGGCGCTCTGGCATTCGGGGCCTCACTGCAGATTTCTCCTTCTAGGGCTAGTCAGGCCGCTCTTAAAGAGAGCCAAGGGCTCGCAGGGCCAGTGCTTTTCCTGTGCAAACCAACCAATCCAGAGCCCAGACCCCACCACCTCTCTGCGCTGATCCCCGCCCCCCGGAAAGGCAGGTGCCAGGCTGGGAGGCAGGGGAGGGATCGCGCTACACCCCAGAGCCCGCTGAAATTCTTTGAACCAGCCAATCCTAACCCTGCTTAGCTCACCTTGCCTTGCCCGTTCCTCCCCACGAAAACCACAATCAAGGCTCGCGCCCACGTTCTCCCCCGGCTCCTGCCTGCTGGCCAAACTGCACCCCCATATGGTATGGCACGCCTCCCGTTCCTCTTCCAGTTTGTCTTAAACTATCTCTCTCGTGACCGTTGTTTCCCGTCTGTTAGGCTCATCATACCTGAATAATAATAAAATCCACATTTTTAAACACGATTGGGCATTATGCAGAGGATCTGGGCGTGATGGGGGGGCGGGGGGGGGGCGGCCAACACCCCCAGGCTGTGCAGCGGCATTCTTGGGTCACTTCAAAACCAGCCAACACACAGTTGGCTTCAGCCAAGCCAGACGAGCCAACTACAGACTCCCTATGTGCTACTTCTGACTTTTAAGAACGGCACCGAGATGACTTTGGAAGGCGGGGGGATTGGCTTCCAGCTGAATTTTAAACCTCGGTTTGTGGATGCTGCTGAAAGCGAATCTCAAATTCAAATGCCGAGTGTCCCGAAATGGCCTGCATGTTTCCCAGCTGCCAGTGAGGAGGTTCGGGGAACGGAAGGATCCTCCCAGCCCAGGGGCCTTGGTGGTCCTGAGTTCCCCATTTGGTGACTAGCAAGCGGGGTGGAGGGAGGTGACTCCTGCGATGGGAGGCAGCTGCTGGACACTGAACAAAAGACTCCAACAAAAGACGTCAAGGTGGGGGGACAAGGCTTCCAATCAATCCCCAAGACAGCCCTGCCGAGGCAGCCTGACCGTCTGGTTCTGCAGATGGGGACGCGGGTCTCATGGAGGTACAGTGACTTACCCAAAGTCACACTGCTAGGATACAGCAGAGCCTCTCATGTGACCTGGTTCCTGAGTCCACACCGCCACATCACAGCCAGTCTTTTCCAGCTGTCCTCATCTTTCCAGAGAGTTAGGACGTGGAGCTTCAGGACCCCCTAACCTGCCTCCCGCCACCCCGTGGAGGACCCCTCCTCCTGGCCTTCCGCTACCTAACACAGCCCGCGTGTCCTCCCAAGGGCACGGCAGTCTGGGGCTCGGAGACTGAAGTGACCAGCCCAGGTCATACGTCCAGGAGGGACAGAACTGCCCTCCAGTCTGGCTCCTGCTCCCTTTAGAAAGTTGTTTACTTTCCAACTGCCTGAACGTACTCCAGCGGTCACAGCCAGGTGCGTCCCAAGGCCGAGGAGAGGCCTGAGAGCTGCTCAGAAGGGGCTAGAACCAGAAGGTGCCCCTCCCAGGGCAGACACGAAAGCCATCCCCACAGAACCAAGTTTCTGCATGGACACAGAGTGCCCCAAGTGCTCTGTCTGTCCCCGAGTGCCCTGGTGGAGAAGGCATCGGAGGCTTGCCTTCGCAGTGCTCGCAGCGCTCACCGCCCCCGGCACGCGGGCTCCATCAGCCATTTGGAGGAGAGCATGCCTTGGAGCCACGAGCACCCCACTCTGAGCTAGGTGGGCATGGCTCCCCTAGCCAAGCACTGGCTCCCCATCGCCAAGCAAACAGCACACTGTGTTTCCTGCGGGTGGAGAGAAGCAAGCGAGAACTCCCTGTGGTGCCCGTGTGCGGCAACTGTCCTCTCCCAGGTGCCACGGCAGGTGCAGCCCAGTGCAGGCCCACCCCGCGGGCCACGTCATGGGCTCACGTTGGGCAATAACATTCAGGACTTCTCGACACTAGCAGCGTGGTCGTTCCTCTTGCCATGAGCAGGCCCTTGATGAGCGTGGCCTCGTCTGACCGCACAGCAGCCCTGTGAGGCAGCCATCACAGTGAACCCCATAGACAAACGCAGACACCGGCCCGGAGAAGTTCAGGGATGTGGCAAGTGTCTGAGCAGGGTTCAGGTCTGGGCTCCCAGCCCCGAGAGCACGCACCGCCTCCCTTTCCAACCCTCTTGCCATCACTCCAAAATGGGACGGGGGGGCGCCTGGGTGGCTCGGCCCGTGAAGCGCATGATTTCGGCTCAGGTCATGATCTCACGATTCGTGAGTTCGAGCCCCGCGTCGGGCTCTGTGCTGACAGCTGGGAGCCTGGAGCCTGCTTCGGATTCTGTGCCTCCCTCTCTCTGCCCCTTACCCGCTCACACTCTGTCTCTCTGTCTCTCTGTCTCTCTGTCTCTCTGTCTCTCTCTTTCTCAAAAATAAACATTAACAAAATTTTTAATAAAATAAAATGGGACAATGTACCATCAGGGGCTATGAAAATCACATATATGTACACTCTTTTCACAGGTTTGCTGCTCATAGGTGCACACTGAAAATGCCCTCAGAACAGAAACTAATATTCTGCTCAACATCCCCTGACCGAAAAAAAAAGGAATATAAAGGACTCCGAGCCAAGCCTTTCCTCCCTGGGTATGAGCCTGTCTGGCTTGTGATGGAAAGAGCCTTTCTGCCAGGAAAACCCTGGTGCTCCCCTGGCCTGGGGCGGGGGGGCCTCCTGGCAGGCACTATGGCCGCCCTGGGCACCTGTCCCCACGCTGCAGGGGTCAGTGCCCCTTAAGGGGTTACCTTGGAGGACCACCAGTCAACTGCCCAATTGAATCAATAATCAGGGCCCAGATTGAAAGCCCTTGGGGGAACTTCAAGTCCCCTCCAGAGGCCCGGCAGAGGGTGGGCCAGGCATGGCGACGGGGCCCAGCTCCAGCCAGGACGGCCCTCAGTGTGCAGAGACAGAGAATGGGGGAGAAAGACAGAGGTAGAAAGAAAAAGGATCACAGAGAAACAAAGAGACTGGACAGAAGAAAGGAGAGAGAGACAGACAGACAGATACAGAGGCAGAGAGTGAGTGACATGGACAGACAGAGGGAAATACAGGGACAAGAACGGACAGAGAAAAGCAGGATGACAGAAGGGTGACAGGCAAGCAGAGTGACAGGACTGCAGCAGTCAGGGAAGGGCAGTGGGAACGAGAGAAAGGAAGTAGAGACGGCCACCAGAGACACACAGGCAGCGCGACAGAGACAGAGATACGAGGGCCTGGCCAGGATGGTTCCGGAAGGGGAGCTCACCCACTCCCGCACGTCACGCCGTCTGAGGTGCCTGGCACCCGCCTGTCCCTTGGGAGCCCCTGGGGACAAGCCCACTGTCCCAGTCACTGTCTGTTGAACTTGGCTGGTTGGCACGGGCTTCTAGGTGCCACCACGTGGGGACCCGTGCACCACCCGCCAGGCCCTCCTATGGATGGGGGTGGGGCCCGGCAGGTGCCCCGCATGTCCGTGCACGTCTTTGTATGCATGGGTGCATGGACCCAAACTCACATGTGTGAGCTCAACCTTCTCCCTGCGGAACCAACACGCGAGGGCTAAGGGCCTTTTGGAGGCAGAGGGAGCTGAGCCACTAAAACATGGCAACCAGAAGGGACCCAAGACACTCCCTGATGGTGGCACTGCATGGCCCACGTGGCTGTCCCGAAGTTTCACCCGAAGCTTGCCCTCCAGGATGGCAGGTACTCGGACTGAGAACGGAGACGGGCTTGTGACCTGCCCGGGGCCTTGGGGCTGGTTAGAAAGGGCACCGCCCACCACCAGCAGACTCCCAAGCAGGTAACAGCAAACACCGACCTCCAAACCTGCCTCCATTGTCACCCAAAGCACTTCCGCTCAAAAGCTCCCCCTCGTAAGCAAGCACGTGAGCCCAAAGGCGCACACGCACACTTCACGCAACTCCCCTAAGACACGCGCCCACTGCTGGCCAAGCCCCCTTCCGTCCGGGCGCCCGGCACAGAGCTGACTCAAAGGGGCTCACCGGAACTTGGCCCCGCGCCTCGAGCCCCCAGGGTGGAGACCCCCAAAGGAAAGGATCCTGGCAAGCACGCAGGATCCCCAACCCGCACAGCCCCTCATGTAACCGTCCTGGCCCTGGCTCACCGCCCCAGCCAAGGACGCGCTTGGCAAAGGGATAGGACATCCGGCATTTTAGCAATGTGATGATTTGGTGATACTGGCCAACACGGACCAGAGTCTCCTGAAGAACGATCACTGTGTCCGTCTGGTTTATTCCTCATACGCACCTATGGGGTCAACACCGTCACCCCCGTTTAGGCCGGGGCTCATTCTACCTGCTGCGCACCACAGAGCTGGTAAGCGGCTGGACTGAGGCCCAATCCTACCTCTGTCCACTCCCGGGGTGGTGGTCTTAATCACTAAACTACCGTCGAGTAAACTGGCCTCGTAAAGATACAAACTGGGTCCAAAACACATTCAGAGATTCCCACAACATGGCCACCCTGTCAAACACACAGAAAGAGATAATTTACTGAACTACTAACCTGCTTTCAGGCATTCTGTTCTCCACAGACAGACACGTGTGTGACCGTGTGTGCCCATGAGTGTGTGTGTGTGTGTGCGTGTGTGTGTGAGCCTGAAGCTGTGTGTGCTGTGTGCGTCCCCTGCGAGCCCTGGGCCCCGCCTCAGCCTTGCGGGGGGCGAGGCAGACATTCGAGGGATGCTGGGAGGAATGGTGACCATGGACAATGATTTTTCAGGAGCTGGAAGCCACGGCCTCGGCAGAGAATCCATTTTAGTAACAAGAGAAGGGGAATAACGTGGCAAATTATAGTGTCTGACCAAATAAATTATTCCTTTCATTTTGCCATTTTGTTTGGAGGAGAGCTTTAAACCTCATCCCTGGGCACATTCAGCAAGTGCTTACTGAGCGGATTTGGCCGTAATTAATATGAATTTAACTTTCTTTTCTTTCCCAAGGCATGGAACTGGAGGAGAAACGGGGCAGGGCAGGCTCCTCTGGGCTGCGGGCTGGGTGAAGGTTTAATAGCTTCACAGACCTGTACGAGCTACAAGGGCAAAAGGATAAAACCTTTAATTGCTGCTTCCCAAAATAACCTCAGCCCGCCCGTAACAGGCTTCTGCTGGATTTTAATTCTTTTCACAGAGAAGGGAAAAAAGTCAGATTTGAATTTCTCAAGCCAACATATTTTCTGCAGGGTCCCGCCCTCAACGTCTGTCTGGGGTTGAGAGCCCCACATCGCGGAGCCCGGGGGGCCGGGGGTTCAGACGAGAGGCTGGCCTCACCTGGCTGTCTCAGGACCAAGTGAATCCTTCCTCAGAGAAGCCCGGGGCCATGTCCCAGCCTGCTGCTACTTCTGTAAGACAAAGGGGTGGTCGGACCAGACCCCCAAGGTCCTTTGGAGCTTTGAAAGTTCCAGAGGTCTTTGGACCTGATCCCCACTGACTTATTTTTTTTAAGCATTTTTTAAAATGTTTATTTTTATTTATTTTTGGGGGGAGGGGGGGTGAGGTGGGTGGAGCAGAGAGAGAGGGAGGCGCAGAATCCGAAGGAGGCCCCAGGCTCTGAGCTGTCAGCACAGAGTCCGACGCGGGGCTCGAACCCATGAACCGTGAGATCATGACCTAAGCTGAAGTCGGATGCTTCACCGACTGAGCCACCCTCACTGACTTTTAAAAAAATCATTAATTTTGAAAGTTGTGGTAAAATTTACATAATACAGAATTTACCATTTTAACCACGTTTAGGCGTGTAGTTCTGTGGCATTAAGCCCATTCACACAGTTATGCATCCCCCTCCAGAACTTTCCACAAACTGAAAGCTTCTCCCCATTCAGCAACAACTCGCCAGTTCCCTCTCCCCCGGGCCCTGGCAATCACCATTCTACTTTCTGTCTCTGAGTTTGACTACTCTGGGTACCTCATCTAAGTGCAATCGCACAGTATTTGTCTTTTTGTGACTGGCTCACTTCACTTAGCTTATCACTAGGTGATAGTGTCCTCAAGGTCCATTCATGTGGTAGCGTGTGTTAGAATTTCCTTGCTTTTTAAGGATGAAGTATACACCTTTGTATGTATATACAACATTTTGCTTCTCCGTTCACAGGTCGGTGGACACTCAAATTGCTTCCGTATTTTGGCTGCTGTGAATAATGCTGCTGGGAACATGGGTGTGTCAGTATCTCTTCAAGACCCCGTTTTCCATTCCTTGGGGGGATCACCAGAAGTGGGATTGCTGGATCATATGGCAATTGGATGCTTAACCTTTTGAGGAACCGCCATACTGTTTCCCGTGGTGGCTGCACTATCTTGCATTCCCACCAGCTGTGTACAAGGTTTCCAGTGTCTCCACATCCTTACCAACACTTGTTACGATTTGTGTTTCTTTGAGAATGGACATCCTGGTGGCTGCGAGTCCCCACTGACTCTTCATCACCAGCTTGGACGCAAGCAGAGGACCTCTCTCAGGTGGGCTGGGTTCACTATGTCGCAGGAAGTGTTGGCAGAAGCTTGCATTGGGCCACTCCACCCTGAAAGAAGACGGCAAGGGGGCCAGGACCCCTCTGCCACAGGTCTGCGTTGCTGGGCTGGCTCCAGGTGAGTCCCTGAAGCACTCAACTGATCACCGGTTCACTCAACCATTTGTTATGCACAGGGACAGGTGCTGTTCTGGGAACTAGGGACACACAACGGTCCCTCATGGACTCAAGATGAGAAAGCCAGATGGTTAGGAGCGCCACTTGTCCTGGGATCCCGTGATCCATGAGACTGAAGAGTGGGGAGATGTAACCTGAAGGGAAATCCTTGTGAAGAGTGTGCCCAGCAGTTGAAGGGAGGGCAGAGGAAACTGGGAAAGGCTGCCCGGGTTGATCTGAAATGGGTTCCAAAGGCTATCACTGGGGACGACAATTACAGAAAGACGGAACTGCCCGGTTCTCAAATCACTCCGCTGGGGGACACGCGGTGGGGAGGTTATACAGGCTTTGAAATCCGACAGAAGTGGGTCCAGATGCCCCTCGCTCACCTGTGTGAGCCGGGGCTCCTGGTCTCTCTGGGTCTCAGGTCCTTAACCTGTAAGATCGGCATATAGGAGATCCCCACCTTTTGCCGGGGGTTAGAGGCTAAAGTCTGTATGTGAGATGAAAAACACTCCAATAGCCCAAGTCCACCCTTGCCCACCTCAAGGGAAGCCCCACGGGGAGGGAGACCTGCTTCCTCACGAGTCCAGTCCACAGGCTCCTCCGTGTAAAGACGCGTGCTGTTTCCCCGGCCCCCCGCACTCAGCCAAGAAGCAACAGAGGGGGCTGGCTGCGTTCAGAAGCCTGTGCATGAAAACTTCGGGTGCGGAACCAGCAGGAGCTGGGAGTAAAAGCTCCGGCGCAGGGACTCATGACACAGGAGGCAAAGCGAACGTGACCTGAGACCAGCAGGTGTTCACCCGCCCTCCACTTCAAGCCAGCCCTGGCACTCCCGAGCGGAGGACTCCCAGACGAGGGCACTGCTTCAACCACACGCACGGTCTCCCCCTGTCCCGGTCTGTCCCCCTCCCCCATACAAGCTGAGTGTGCTTACTTGGGTGTGGGCAGGTGCACACCAGCCACGGTTGTCCCTCCCGCCCCGCCCCGCCCCGCCGGGCCGGCCGTAAGAGCCACAGCTGTCTCTGGACGGAGCCTGGCCCCAGCCCAAGGCTCTGCTCTGTCACAACAAAGGCGGCCACCTCCCATTGTGCCCGGCAGCAAAGGCCTGTGGGGTTCTCACCCCCGGCATCCTGTCCCTCGCCGGACGCTGCTGGGCCACAGCGGGAGTGCAACTCTGAACCGTTGCGGCTCGTGTGGGGACGTCTGCGAACCAGCAGACACAGGAAGGAGGCGTCCCTGTGATCCGCCGCCTGGTCATCCAAACATCTCCTGGCCGGCCAGGGCCAGGCCCGGTGGACAGAACACAGCCCAGGCTCTGCCTGGTTAATGGAGGCGAGGCCCCGAGGACGGCAGGATGCGCCAGAGACGGGCATGGGTAGGGGGGCTACGATCAAGGAAGGCTTCCCGGAGGGGGCAGGCAACAGATGAGGACACACGTGCGTGAGGGCTGAAGTAACCACATGGCTCTTCTCAGGTCAGAGGCGTCTTAACTGTGAGGGCAGTTGAGTGGCTGCAGAGGTGGACAGGCCCAGGCCCAGGCCTCGGGCTTTATCTCGCAGGCCTGCGTTTCTAAAACCTGAGTGAGGGGGCGCCTGGGTGGCTAAGTCGGTTAAGCATCCGACTTCAGCTCAGGGCACAATCTCGCGGTCCGCGAGTTCGAGCCCCGCGTCGGGCTCTGGGCTGATGGCTCAGAGCCTGGAGCCTGCTTCCGATTCTGTGTCTCCCTCTCTCTCTGCCTCTCCCCCCGTTCATGCTCTGTCTCTCTCTGTCTCAAAAATAAATAAACGTTAAAAAAAAAAAATTAAAACCTGAGCGAGGAACAGATTCCTTCTAAAGGGAACAAGTTCTTTCAGACCCTGAGCAGTGGCTTAAGTTTTTCCCAAAGCCCCAAATCACACACACACACATGTGGTGCCATAGACTCCACCACGGGAAGTGCTATGCAGACGGCCCCCCAGGGGGGTGTAGCGCACAAGGGAGCGCGAGCCCTGTGGTGTTACTGCGGCTTGGATGGCAGGCTGCGGGAACACCTTAGTTCACAGCAAGGACCCCCAGGGTGGGCTCACACTCACAAAGGCCACCTAGAACGTCTCCCGGAAGCTAGTTTGGGAGGGGCTGCTGTAGGCCTGAGGGAGGAGGGAAAGGGTTTCCAGGCAGAGAGAGAGAGAGAGAGAGAGAGAGAGAGAGAGAGTCAGGGGCGCGCTGGCCAGAGGAGACTATCTGGAACATCACTCTGGAGCCACAGTTTCGTCATCTGTGAGCCACAGCGCTCAGGGGTGGAAGAGCCAACGCTCACAGGGGAGCCTGGGGACCACCAGCTTCCTCGGGGGACGGCCGTTCGTGTGAGGAAAGGGGCTCTATGGCCTTGGGGATGGGGTGCTGCCAGAGACACCACCCCAGAAAGCTACCTTTGACAGAGCCAAGAGCAGTCAAGATTCACATCCGCCCACTGTCCCCATCGCCCTGCCTCTGGGCTCCAGAAAAACACAGATTATTATTCACTCCCCTACTCCTGCCTCCCTCTCGCCCTATTCACGTCTCCCACGAGACAGCCTGCCTAACAGTATACTCGGGTGTTCACATTCTCATCGTCCTTATTTGCATGCCTTATCTCCTCCCACCAGCTGTGTGACTTGGGGTAAGTGAGTTAACCTCTCTGAACCCAAGTTCCACTACTGGTTTGGCTACGCTATGGCCTCCCACTGTAATATGTTAAAGAAAAGGTCACTCCAATGTTAATCACCCAAGGTATGAACCTTTAGACTTCTGGAGTCTATAAATCAGAAAAGTCTATTTTTTCCTTTATTATGATAAAGTTAATTCAGGGCGCCTGGGTGGCTCGGCCGGTTAAGCGTCCAACTTCAACTCGGGTCATGATCTCGCGCTTCATGAGTTCGAGCCCCTCGTCGGGCTCTGTGCTGCCAGCTCGGAGCCTGAAGCCTGCTTCAGATTCTGTGTCTTCCTCTCTTTCTGTCCCTCTCCCACTCGCACTGTCTCTCTCTCTCCCTCTCAAAAATAAACATTTAAAAAAATGTTTTTTAATTTAAAGTTAATTCACCATAGAACTCCATCAGTTAACTAACTGCCTTTGTGTACAGAAAATATGGATGTTCTGATCTGTGTATGGTTCTTACAGAAATGGGGCGAATTATATAGCAACACGGACAGCAAAGGGCCAGTACATGTGTTAAATCCTCACCTGGGCGTGGGTACAGGGAGGAAACCCCTCTCTTAGCCTGCACCGCTGGCATGGCCCTTTCGCTCCATGCCTGCAAGAATCCCGCTGGGCTCAGCTTCCATGCACTGGCTAAGCTCCCTGCCAGCCACTTACCCACCAACATTCCCCAGACCCTGCCCTGGGGCCTGCGTCTCCTCTCCAGAGCCCACAGCCCTGGGGGGCAAAGCAAGGACTTCTGGGGAAAGCCGGGGAAGCGGTCTGTACCCTGCCTCCCAATTCCAAGTGTTGCACTGCCGTCCCCAGGCCACCCACTTTTGTGTGCACCCACGTCCCACGGCAGAACTGCCACAAGTGGGCAGATCAGAAGGGATGTTAAGTTATGCACGAGTCCTCCCCCGCCGGCCAGCTCACGACCAAACACTCCTTGGTGTTAAAGCAAACTTCGGCATCTACTGGACAAGAGGTGTCCCTCTCTGCTTCTCCCATGCTTGCCCCGTGATTGGAAACTGCACCCAGAAGTGGAGGCTGATTGAATGATGGCGGGGCGGGGGGATCCTCTCTCCTCCAGCCCCCACGTAGCTCCTGTCCCTTCCCCCCACAGGATGGCTAAATTTATAGATTTGGGATTGCTGTAAATTATAATGTAATTATACTGCGCCAGGGGCAGCTTCCCACGGCAGAAATTAAAAAGCAATTCAGGTAAATGATCTTTAGCTACAGCAGAGCGTCCCTGCAGAACTCATTAAGTCCAGGGACCAAACGGCATACCAAAGACAGCGTGCAGCCTGCTCCCTGTCAAATGCCGCCTCACCTTGGAAACACAAGGCCACGGGCGGGGGCAGGAGTAGGTCCCTCCTGGGACGCCCCGCCTGCCCGCCCTTCACCTGGCCCTCACTGCAGACTGTATACACCTGTCCGGGTATCTCCCACAACATCCTTTTGACCTGCCAGCCCTGGACCACTCTGTGGAGATGAACATTTGGGGGTACCTGCAGAAGAGCCAGGGTAAGAGGCAGAACAAAATGGGATTGGAGCGTGTTTAAAATAAAGTCGAACGGGAAATTAACCATCTTGGTTGCATTAATATCATTTCCTCTGAAGCTCTGAATTCCCAAAGCCCAGGGAGTTGCTTCTTTTGTTGTTTTGTTTTGTTTTCGCTCTTTCATTTCCTCACTTGAACCTGACACTGAAAGAGAAATGACTGCATAGAACGCAAGCCCCGGAAAGACAAGCTAACACGGGAATGATGTGAAGCGGAAGCAGAGGAGAACGTGACCGCGTTCTTCCATCCAACGTGCTTTAACAATCAGAAAAATGATAAACATGAAATTCACAAAAGCATTCCTATTAGCAGTCCTTATGACCTTCAGCCACGTCCTGGGGTAGGGGGTGACACTGTCTCTCTTGATCATAACTGTGCCAATTATGTGACCATAATTGTACGCAGGAGTCCTTACGATGGAGGCGAGGTTCGGGAGTTGGGGGGACGTAAAGATTCGGGAGTCCTGAGGCCGACCCAGCGGCGGCTTGCTAAGGTGCTTCCAAAAGGCCATTGTGCCCACGTGCCTTGAACCGCAGCCCATATCCCTGCTGTCTCAAGCACCTACTGTATGCGGGGCGCGGCACCCATGGCATGGTGCGGGGACCAGCGGCCTTCTGGAAGGCTGCTCTCGCCCCTCATACTTGTGTGAGAGTAACCCCCGCTGGGCACTGTTCCAAATGCTTCGCTGATGATCACTGAACCCTTGCAATAAATAATCCATTCACATGCCAGCTGGGTGCTTTACAGACGGGACACCGAGGCCCCGAGAGGCCACACCACTGGCCCCAAGTCCTGTTCCGCTGGTCAGGGGCAGAGCAGGCACATGAACTAAGCTGGGCCTTAGCCATAGCAGCCTCGTCACCAAGCTGAAGGCGTGGGACACAGCAAAGCCTGGTGGACCAGCAGCCAGATTCCCTGAGGCCACTCTCTCCCCTGCCCCACGGAGTCGAAGCCTGAGAACACCCGCCAGGCACCATGGGGGGTGGCCCGGCCTAGAGGAGGCTGCACGTGACCCAGCCCCTCTGCTGTCCAGCTGGGCAGTCCTGGACAGGTCACCCACCAGGAAGGAGCCGTGGCTTCCCCACCTGTAAAATGGAATCACACCTGCCTCTGGGGGTCATGGCACAGACTTAAGGTCACCTTGCAAAGGGCCAATTGGGCTAAAGCAGGAAAAGGGTCTTTTCCAAATAGCTGTTAATAGTCTAAGTCAGCCTTCCCTCCACTTAACAAGGAGGAAAAGGTGGGGGGTTGGGCAGATCGCCCGGGGTCAGGCTGCCCACTGAGAGTGCCGGTGTCTTCCTGGACCTACCCGGACCCTCTCCTCCTCCTCATGTCCGGCCCTCAGCTGGCATCCAGGCAGACCCCACGACACAGCGGGGAAGCCGGGCCTGGCGGTGGGAGGTGTGAGCCACTGGATGCCCCAGGGGGCACAGACTGACCAGCCCCTCTGTGGGTTTGACAGCCGAGGCTAGAGTGAGGGTCCCACTCGGTCATCCTAAATGCCAGATCTACTAGTTTCTTCCATGGTAGAAGTTCACTCATTACGCTGCTTGGCTGAGCCACAGGCCCACCCCTAATATGGATATTTTTCTCCCGACATGCAGTCAAAATAGGAAAACACATCACATACCAGGCCTAGTAAACGCGATCCCCGAAGTCCAGGAGCCAGCGAACCACCCGGCCGGCCACCCCTTGGCAATCCTCGCAACCCGCCCACCTTGCCGTGCACAGACGCCCCCAGGAAACACATCCCTGTCGAGTCTGGGCAGTAGCACTCAGCAGGCCACACCAAGACAGGCTGCCGGTCAGGAAGGAGCACACACACTGTTCCCATTTCCCCGGGGTGGAGGGGGGGGGGAGGCGGGGTGCTCCCGGGTCTTGGCCAGGCATCTGGAACCACAGGGAGGCCGCACGCTAGTCACTGAGTCGGCGCACGGCAACCCCTTCGAGAGGCCTCCTGGTCCCAGGCAGACTGAGGAAACACGTACTGAAGCCACCGCGGCCAGTCGCGCCCCTGGCCACTCAGGGCTGCACAGCCGGCTAGGACCCCGGGAGCTGCCGGGCAGCCCATCCTGCCTGCCTGCTCCACTCCAACGGGACATTGGAGCACCTGTTTAAGAAAGCCAGTCCCCCACCCCCACCCTGGCCCCAGAAAGTGAGCTATCACCCCCCCCCAAACCCACACCCACACCCACTGAAGTTTCTGCCTCTGTCAAAGGAGAATTCGCACCGAGAGACACGGGCACTGGCACCACACGTACATGCCTACCGGCCTGGTGGCCGTGTCTGCACGTCCTCCTGGGGCCCCCACGTCCACGGCCGGCCTACCTGGGGGTGGTGGGGCCAAGAGCCCACCCGGGAGAGCCTCAAGGCAGCCCCTCTGCCTCCCCTGCCACCAGCTCCTCTTTCTCGAGCTCAGCCTCTGACGTTATCGCCTGGAGAGGGGACTAATGCTCACCAGCTGCCTGGTGTTTAACCCTCTGTGGCTTCCAGGACGTCCGACCGGGAGGAAAGCTCTCAGTCACCCCAACTGGGGCCCCCGAGCCGAGTCGCCGTGACTTCAGCAAATACGAGGACAACGGCCAAGAGCTCGCACGAGATGAGGGAATGGGCGCTCAGTGAGTGAGAGAAAGAGAAACTTCCAAAACCCACCTGCGTTCCACTGTCCTGACTCTCAGGGAGCGAGAGGGAACGTAAACTCAGCTGAGAAAACCAGACAGCCGGCGAGAGGGACCGGCCTAGATCTTTCTTGACAACCCTAGTCTTTCTAGCGTGTGATGCTTCAGGAGAAGCTGGGGAGGTTTCCTCCAGCAAAACGGTCAGCAGAGCTCAGATTCACATCATCTCAGCTGCCACCCTTCCCTCTGCCCATGCTCATGTTCTGTTCTCTATGCTCCATTATTCTGCCTGGTGCACCCCTCTTCATCCCTCAAGACCCAGCTCGAGCACACCTCCTCCAGGAAGCCTTCCCCGTCTTTCCTCCCTCAGGGGAGGAAAAAGTGCCCAGACCTGGGCTCTCTCAAAGCCTTTAACCATACCGAGCCCCTAACGATGTGCTACTCCGTCCCTCTTCCCACCTGGGGAGTTCCTCAGGGGCTTGGACGGCGGGGTATTTGCACGGTGCCTGGCACCACGATGCATACTTGCAAATAGATAAAGAAACTTCTGGTCTCAGAGTCCCTAAGATTTATGAGGGGTTAAAAAAAAGAAGGGGTGGATAGGAAATATAAAAGCATTCTCCATTACCAGCATTCTGTCACTCTGAATTGTCTATTACCAGCACTTTTAAAGTGTAGCACGAATCTCACCCACCCGGAGGTCACTCACCACTTAGGCAATCTATACCAACTGTGACCCAGAAAGAGACAAGAAGCCGCTGAGCCCCAAACCTACACCTCAGAGGCCTTGCACCCAGCAGTGTGTAAATCATCCACAGAAGAGACTCTTAAGCCCTTACTCGGTGCCCCTGGATTCTTGGGCAGAAACAATTCTGGGGCGCCGGGGTGGCTCAGTAGGTTGAGCGTCCGACTTCCACTCAAGTCATGATCTCACGGTCCGAGAGTTTGAGCCCCACGTCGGGCTCTGTGCTGACGGCTCGGAGCCTGGAGCTTGCTTCGGATTCTGTGTCTCCCTCTCTCTGCCCCTCCCCGCTCACACTGTGTCTCTCTTTCAAAAATAAATAAACATTAAAAAAAAAAAATTCTAACAGATTTCTATGTTTTCCCAGCACATAAACCAGGAACGGGCAAAAGTTAAAGAAGGCAGGGAGTTGGGGCTACTCCAGACAAGCACGTTATCAGCAGAAGGTAGAGGAGGAGGCCGTGCTATGAAGGAAGAGGCGCCTGCACTCAGGGCTCAGACAGACTCAAGTTCAAGTCCTGGCTGCACCACTTGATATCCGGGTGGCCTTGGCAACATGCTAACCAGTAGGCCTTCCATAAACATCCAAATGCTTTTTGAATTAAACAGAATTGACTAATTGAATTTGGCCCAGAAGGAGCCTTGGGATTGAGAGGCAGAGGGCCTAGAGGAAAATATGGGGGTGGGGTGGGAGAGGTCCCCTGCAGAGACTTGCTGGGAGCCAGACAAACTCGGAAGGCTCAGAAGTGCTTTGTGCTTGGGTGGGGGTGTGGGGAGGGAGCAGGGGCGGGGGCAGGGAGAGACACACACAGCACATTAGCAGATCCTGCCCAGGGGACACTCCTGCTCCCACCTGCAGAGCCCCCACTCTGTAAGGAGTTAGCAGGGCCTGCCTCTTGGCTCTGCACTAAATGCCCGAGACATTCAGCACCAGCTGAGGCCCCAGCCGGCTGAAAAGGGCAGCAGACGCTCTTCTCTCTGCTTTGGGCCTGTGGTACCTACACACTCCTTCCCGGGGACTGCTTACGGAGGCAGATCTCTTTTCTTCTTAGAGATTTCTTCTGGGATGGAAGGGGGGAAAAAACCCGAAGGCAAAAACCCCATAACAACTCCCGGATGCACCCAAGGGCAGCCCTGGTATCAGACTCAGGCCTGTGCATCCCAGGGTGGGTGCTGTCACCCTTCACCACCGTCCCAGGCCAAGAGAGGCACTGCCACCCCCCACAGGGACGGGTGCTGGGCTCTTTGGAGTTTTCTGGCTCTCACTACCTCCTGTCTGCAAGGGGATGGACCCTAAGGCTCAAGCAGCCCTCACCTCTACCTGAAAGTGTAGCCCTTGAATCAAAGGCAGAATGCCTAGAGAGGCAGGGGGCAGGGGAGGAGAGTGGGCTTTGAACCCAGAACCCTGTCAGATTCTAGTTCACTCTTTGCTCATCATGGTGAGCCTGTGGGCAGACTGGGGGGCTCCTCCTGGCCTCGTGTACAACAGGCGGCACAAATCCCCTTAAGTTTCCATCATATACAAGTGAAGGTTGGTGATGCTATCTCCTGGGAGGACGCCCTGGGGGCATCGGGGGAGGGGGGTGTAGAAGTGGGTGCAGAGACGGCCATTTTGCATCCAGAAGTCTGAGGGCAGGCAGCCCTTGGGGTAAGTGGGTCTGAGTGTAAGAGTCATGGGGCAGAGACAGCTGAGAAGGTAGGACCCCCAGGTGAGACCAAGGTGGACTGTGGTGGGGGACAAGCCCCTGGGACCCTGGGCCAAGGGAGAAGGGAGAGGGTAGGTGACCATGCCGGGGCACGTGGTGTCCAGAAGGCAGGGAAGGGAGGGGCATGAAGACCACCCCCGAGGACAGAGCAGCATGGGAACCTCATGGAACCATCTGGGTGAAGGGATGGGGCACGGTCCTGAGGGGAGTGGCTTATAGACAGGGAACAGAGACAGCTCTGTCAAGGAAGGGGAAGAGAGAAAATGCAGCCAGAAGGCAGATGGGACTAAGGGGTGAGGGGGCTTCAAGGAGACACCCCCATGGAGGTGTTAGGGTGGCTTTAAGAACTCCCTTGTCAGTGGGTTCCAGGTTAGGGCTGGCCACAGCTGAGATCCACGAGGTCTGGAGGAAGGATGGGGGTGCAGCACGGTCCTCTTTCACGGCGGGGGCAAAGTCACAGTGTTTTTCATCACAATCACTCCTTCACGGTGCTGTCCATTCCGTGAGCCACTATATTTCCCCATGACAAAAGCCAGTATTTCGAAACGATGGCACAAAATAAGGCGTGGGTAAAAAAATACCCGTTCACAGTACAAGAGAGACCAGTGGATTTTAACGAACAAAAAAGGGAAAGGTCTTTGATCTGGTTTCGGATTTCACGTCGCAAGTAACCTTAAGAAACAACCATGTGTCAAGTTTCCATGTAATATCAAAGGAGAGTATCTACAATCAGCGGAACAGACTTTTCGAACCGCCCTCCCTTTTCTAACTGCTTTGTGTGAGGCCAGATCCCCTCCACATATTTCAAGCAAAAGAGCACATTGCTGTAGACGTGTCTATGCAGAAGCATGCATGCGGCCCTCCAGCTGCCTCCCGTTCAGCCAGACAGGACAGAGGTTTACCAAAGCGTGATCCCACCCTTCTCGCTTTCTTATTTTGGAAAATAGTTATTTTTGATAAAAATAACGGGTGTACCGTCGTCAATTTTAAATGGATTAAAAATTAAAACATTTAAGAGTTTTCTGGCCTTAAAATTTCTAGGAAGGTAGGGGCGCCTGGGTGGCTCAGTCGGTTTAAGCATCCAACTTCCGCTCAGGTCATGATCTCACGGTTCATGAGTTCGAGCCCCGAGTCAGGCTCTGTGCCGACAGCTCAGAGCCTGGAACCTGCTTCAAATTCTGTGTCTCCCCCTCTCTCTGCTCCTCCCTGGCTTGTGCTCTCTCTTGCTGTCTCTCAAAAATAAATAAACATTGAGGGGCGCCTGGGTGGCGCAGTCGGTTAAGCGTCCGACTTCAGCCAGGTCACGATCTCGCGGTCCGTGAGTTCGAGCCCCGCGTCGGGCTCTGGGCTGATGGCTCAGAGCCTGGAGCCTGTTTCCGATTCTGTGTCTCCCTCTCTCTCTGCCCCTCCCCCGTTCATGCTCTGTCTCTCTCTGTCCCAAAAATAAATAAATGTTGAAAAAAAAATTAAAAAAAAAATAAACATTGAAAAAAATTCTTTTTAAATTTCTACAAAGGTAAATACATATATATACATATATATTTATACTTAAATATACATATATATATATTTATACTTAAATATACATATATATATATATATATATTTAAAGGTTTATGTGTTTTTGAGAGAGAGCACAAGTGAGGGAAGGGGAGAGAGAGGGGGAGACAGGATCTGAAGCAGGCTCCGAGCTGACAGCAACGAACCCGACGTGGGTCTCAAACTCAGGAACCTCGAGATCATGACCTGAGCCCAAGTTGGGTGCTCAACCGACTGAGCCACCCAGCGTGCCCCTCTAGCAAGACAAATATTGATAGATACAACCCACATAAAGAGCTGTTCTCTGGGGTCCTCTCCTGGGGGAATTTTTTTGGGGAAATTCTCCTGGGGAATTTTTAAGGGATTAACCAGTTCGGGATGCAAGGTGGGCAGCCAGCTCCTCCCGCTCCCACGGAGCTCCTAGAGCGGGACAAATATAAGCTCTAACTGTCCCCACGGGTTCCAGTGTGTCCACACTCTCGCCTGTGTCCCACCCGGCCTTCCCTCTCACTGACCTTACGGTGACTCTGGCCACAGCCCTCCAGAGATTTCAAGGCTCCCCCAGCTAGTCGTCCCAGCTGGGTGCGGCTGGTGCCATCACGACCCCTGTCCCGTGTCACTCACCGTGGCTCTGCTCCCCTGACCGGACTGTAACTGGTACGGGGGTGGGTGTCTAGGGGAACATGTGGAAATGGCCCTGCAGGGCCAAGCAGCGGGGAGGAGAGCAGAGGAGGGCGTCCCAGGGAGAGGGAGAGTGGCACAATGGCACAGGCACCAGGGGAGCCACCGCCCACTGAGGTGCCCTCCACTGATGGGGGAGGGGAGCCGGGGGCGGACGGTGGCGGTCTAGAAGGCGGCAGGCAGGTTTAACTCAGTCCCACCCTCAACTTTGGGATGCGGTGATTTGCAGCCACTGTCGCAGAGGCCGCGGCTCCATAAAGGCAGAGAGGCCCGATGGCCGAGCCGCCTTCTCTCCCAGGCTTCATTGTGGTTTTTTATGAGTAAACATTTCTCGATAAAGACTTACTGTCTGCAGAGACCCCTTTATACCCCAAAGGTAAGGGTTTAAGTGGCCTTATAACTGCCGTTACTTATCTTTACAACGGCTAAAAGGAGTCTGCTCAAGAACAGGAGCTTTCATTTCACTGTATATATTTTTAGTGACTGGTTATAAATCAGGCGCATCCCTGGGGCTCAGGGTCTGGGGTCTCCTCCATTCCAGAAGGCCAGTCTAGGAGAACTGTCCCTGCTCCCCCGTCCCTGGTTCTCAGGACTTGTGGCACAGGCCTCAAGAAGGCAGGACACAGGCCCTTGTGTCTGATGACGCACCGAGGGGATCTTCGGGTCCCTCAGACGTGTTTCTGGGCCCTTCTTTGAGCAGCAGTCTCTTTCCCGTCGTCCTGTGCTCCTTCCCATCACACCTACTCGCTCAATACAGCCTCTGACGAACTCATTCCAACTAAGGCACTGAGGTCTGACAACAGCCAAATCCCTTGCCTCCGTTCGGAGAAGCATCCATTGTACCACACTCACGTTTGCTGGAGATGAATCCGAATTCCTCTCTAATGACGAAATCGCAGAGAGGGACACAGCAAAGGATTCCCAACCCCTCCGGAACTGCCCTCTGCAAGCACCCACCACCGCCATCTCCAGGTAGCAGATGCTTCCCACTCATAGCCCCCATGCCCTTACGGCTCTGGCGCGTTCACCCAACTTCCAGGCACCAGCACCTGTCGTTAACTGGGGGATTTCTCTGCCTCCCAAGCCCCCTTTGCCTGACAACAGGATAGGCCGGAAGTGCCAGAGAGGCCCTCAAGCGAAGACTGACAGGGGTTGGCATTTAGACTTGGCTCTCTTGCCCCTTGGGTGGGATAGATCTCACGGGGTCCCGGAGCCTCCCCCAGGATGAAAGGTAACTGGCTTGCTAAGGTGCCCTCCTTCTCCTGCGTCCGCTCCCCTGTCCCCTCCCTGCACCTCCAAACAGATCACGTGTGCCGGAATCCTCATTGCAGAGGCTCTAAGCATTGCAACTGGGACGCCATGTGTGCAAAGGAATCTCAAATCCAGGGCACAGTCAGAGGGCCGGGGAGGCTGGGGGTGACTTCCTTCTCAGGACGAGGTGGCCCAGGGGGCTGGCACAGCCCGGTGATCCGGTAGGGAGGAGACTGTACCCAAGAAAGGCAGGACGCAGTGGGGGCCGGGGTGGGAAGGGGGCACCAAAGGATGAAGGACCAGATGCGTCTGTGCACACAAGACCCTGGGCAAGAGAACGAGCCAGCAGGCTTGTGAAGTGGCTTGGGGCAGCCACGCAGCTGAGAAGTCCTTTTTTCTTCAGCAGGCTTCATGCCCAGTGTGGAGCCCACACGGGGCTCAAACTCACGACCCCGATATCGAGAGGCGGATGCTTAACGGGCTGAGCCCCCCAGGCGCCCCCCCCCCCCCCAGCTGGGAAACTCTTGCACAAGCAGGGCCAAGGGTCTCAGTCTGACCCTGGGCTTGATTCTCTCACTCCCAAGGCACAGCCCAGCTGAGGGGATCGGGCTGTTCCCTGTGTGCAGCCGGGCCGGTTCTAGGATGGGGGAAGCTCAAGGCCAGGCGGGCCGCCTGCCACATCTCCACCCGGTACCCACGCCACCCCCACCTCTTCTGGGAAAAACTTTCAAAGGCCACTCTTGCCCTCCCCACAGCCCCAAAGCAACGGAGTTCCTAGAATCACCGCACGGGCACAGGGAAACACTGACTCTGTTTTTTCTTTGATTCCGTTTTTTTAAGATCCCAGAAGCTTCTGATTCCTCCCTGGGGACACATGCACAGAAACCACGTCTGACCACCCACAGCCCTGCCAGGACATTTGGTCAGCGTTAGTGACGTGCAGGCACCCCAGGGGAGTTCCAAGGCCTTACGTCCCGTGGCACGCTGAGAATCCTTCCGCACGCTCCCACAGATGTCACACGGGGATGGGCGGTGGCCACCAAGGAACAGAGGGCTTGTGTGTCCGAGTTCGAGTTCAGCACCCTCCCCCACCCCCACAGAACAAGGCCACGCGCTCCCACAGGTGGGAGCCAGGTCGGGCCTGGCAATCCACTACCAGAATAATGACCCCTGCTTTCAGCCTCCACCTGACAGACGGTTCTCGCCTTCACTGCCACACCAGAGTGGAGGACGGGGTGCACAGACCGGCCGAGGTGAGGGGAGAGCTCCCCTGGGCCAGCTCTGAGCATGATGGCTCAGGAGGAATGTTCCAGAAACAAGGAGAGAGGACAGAGCCTGCATGTCAAGGATGCGGCTGGGGGAAAGGGGATCCCAGCAGCCTGAAGGCCTAGGGTGACATTCCCCAGGCAGAGGCCACGGGCTCCCCCAATGTCTCCCTCAGAGCTGGAAATGCCCCCAGAGGCCCACTCTGGGGTGATGGCTCAGAAACATAGAAAGGGCTTGAGGTCCCCCGTGCTGGCACCGCAGTTGGCTCTTCCAGGGCCCCCACGAGAACAGCCCAATTGTGGGGCCTCCGCCTCAGTCCTGAGCTCAGCCCCACCAGGGAGGGCATGCCAGCCCCACGCTACGGACCGAGGAACTGCCCCCGTGTCCTCGGCGCTCAGGGCCCAGGGCGTCTGGCCCCACAGGCCCCACCGCCGCCGCTCGGGCTGGATCCTGGCTTCTCCACACAGGGGTGGCCAGCCGGGCCGTGGTGCAGGTGAGCGCCCTGCCCCGTAGTGCGGGGGTGACGTGGGGCCAGCTCACCAGCCTTTCCTCCCCCGGCAGCGGAAGCGGTTTCCACTCTGCCTCACCAGCACATCTAAAAGAGGCAGTGGCTTCCACATCCTTGGGAAACACAGGCGAGCCCGGTCTCCCCGGCTGGAGGACCCAGGCGCCATTCTCCACAGCGTGGTCATGTCTTCGGGTACTTCCGGTCCCGCCCACCCAGGCCGTCAGTTCTGGAAGAACGGGACCCTGCTCAGGGCTGCTGCATTTGAACGGGGGGCCTGACACCCTGCTCTCAGGGAGAAGTGTCTCCTTCCAGGCGACTCGAGCAAAAGTCCAGGGCATCTAGTGGCGTCTAGAACACCGCTCAGCACACACGAGGCCCTCCATGAATGCCATATGCGGAAAGACGGAAGAGAGGCAGGGTGGCAGACAGAGAGGGAAGGAGGAGGGAGGTCTGACAAGCAGAGAAACCCGGCAGGAATCACCTGCATTTTGTTTGTGGGGATGGGATGCCTCAAGTCACAGGATGCCAGTCAATCTAGCAAAAGCGCAAGTTTATTCTGCATGTCCCTCCCCCGCTCAAAGCCCTTCCATGGCTCCCTACTAGGCATGGTCCAAATTCCTCTGCAGGGCATTCAAGGTTCCCTACAGCCATTCAAAACTCCGTTTCCAACCGCAGCTCCCCTCCTCCCCTTTTGTGTGAAGCCTCCCCTCCAGCAGATGCTCTGGTCCCTACCCTGCACGTGCACCCTCACATCCTCGCCCCCAGACCTCTGCTCACATCCCCTTCTCAGGACCCTCCCCCACAGGTCCCGCCTTCGAGAAACCCTCCTGAGTGGCACCTACCCCCGGAACTTTCCGTCACTCCCCTAAGGCTTTCACTTGGCACTTCTCGAAACACTTCCTGTTCCCCCATGGGCAGCTCAAAAGGACAATGAGTGACCAGGTGACTCCAGATGCAGCCCAGAGGAGGAGGCCCTGGGAAGGGATGACCGGAGGAGTGCTCCCTGTTTCTGAAGAGCCAGAGCTCTGACCCCACCCACTGGCGAATGTCTACAGGTTCCCGGATCCCCTAAGGTGTCCCCCTCCTGTCAACTGGCTGAAGAGAGGTGGACATTTTTATTTGGCCTGCCCAGCACCACCCGGGGCCCATTCTCCCATGCACAGTCCTTACGGTCAGGGAGGCTGACCCTCCCCAGACTGCCACGTGTCCATAACAGCACATGGTCTGGTCACGGTGACTGGCGCACAGGGCGCAGGGCGTCCAAGCCAGGACAAGGAGAAGATGCCCCGGACTTTTGCTAGAGTCACCTGGAAGGAGATACTTCTCTGTGAAAGCAGGCTGTCAGGCCCACGTACACCCGCAGCGGCTCCTGGCAGCCAGTGATTAGAAGATGCCTGCATGGCGACCGAGGGGAAAGCCAACCAAGAGCATGCAGACTTTGTCCCAAAGACATCCCTGGAACCTCAAGTTCAGCTGGCTGTGGCTTCCCAGTTATGGAAGCCGAGAACTCCACGTAGCTTTGGAGGGTCTGAGTGGGTTTCTGTCACTTGCAATTGAGTGACTTGGTTTCCATCAGAGAAGAGCCATCCTTTCAGGCCTAGGTCTTCCTAGATCCTCGTAGATCGCAAATGTCCCTCTTGGGGTTCAGTTTAAGCTGGCTGCCCGCCCTCCACCGGCCTGAGGGGGAGCACAGGGTTGGGGAGAGGGGTTCCTGGGACTCTGGAGCCACAGGCTGGGACTCACTGAGGACAGGGTGAAGCCATGGGGTCGAGGGAGGGAAGACAGTGGAGGGAAGGAGGAAACCGGGGACTCTGGGCCAGGACAGCGAAGGTGGGAGGGTGCACCCGATGACTGCCACTCCTGCCACACAGCTGGGTATGCCCCCCCCACCCCCGCCCCAGGAGCTGCAACCTGCCTGACACCCACCCTGTGCAGATGCTGTTCCGAAGGGGGCCTGGGACAGCGCTCACAGGTTGGGGACCCCAAGCGTGAGCTGGGAACACCACTGATTCGCTAAGGCCCACCCACCCTGGGCGCCGCACCCCTGGCGCTGGCTTGGGTGCCCCAGATCTGCTTCTTACCGGACCTGTCGCACGCTCACTGTGCGGCCTTGGCAAAACATTCCCCTCTTTGGGCCTCAGTGGGCCTCATGGCCCCTGAGGCTCCTCCCTCTCAGAAGCACAGAAGAATCTGGCCCTCTCCAGCCGAGGGCATCACCGAGCCCTGAGCCCCGGCCCTTCCCAGCAAAGCATTTGATTTCAAGCAGGACAGGGCCGGGCACCTCCCCGCCGCCCCCCCGGGGCTCATCTACCTGGAGAAGCAGGTGGGCCTGGCGGGGCACCCTGGCTCGCAGGCTGGCCATCTCTCCCAGCCCTGCCTGACCCCGGCAGCGCCTGCCGCTGCAGGGCCCACAATGCCTGCCACAATCAATTATTCAGAGTCCGAGGGAGGACGGGATCTGGTGATAAAGGACTGGAAGTTAGCTGGAGGCTGGTGCTCTTTCTAAAGTGATTTACTCAGCTCCCTCCAAACTCACACCCTTAATGTAATTATTTACTTTGTCATTAAACACCCTCCTTCCACTCCAATTATTTTTAGAGCTTCTGGAGCCTATAGAATTGGCTGGGGAGGCTGCTCATTGGCCAGGGGAGCTGGGTCCTCCCTGAGGGGCAGCATCGCTCACGCAGCCTGGGGACTCCTGGGGACTCACACTGGGGTTGCAGGCCTCACCCAGGCCTGCACCTGGTCATCCCTAACTTCCCCCCCTCTCTTCTTCCCTCCCTCCCTCCCCTCCTCCTTCCTTGCTCCCTCCCTCCCTTCCTTTTTAAAACGGAGATATAATTCACATACCATAAAATTCACCCTTTGGAAGGATACAATTCAGTGGTTTTAACTATATCCACAGGGTTGTGCAACCATCACCACAATCTAATTCCAGAATACATCATCACCCAAAAAGGAACTCCATATCCATTAGCAATCTCTCCCCGTTCCCTCCTCCCTTCTACTTTCCGCCTCTAGAGATCTGCCCTCTCAGACAGTGACATAAACGGAGTCATACAATATGGGTCATCAAGGTTCGTATGTGCTGAAGCACGAGTCAGTATTTCCTTCCTTTTTACGG
This sequence comes from Felis catus, assembly GCF_018350175.1. NCBI lineage: Eukaryota > Metazoa > Chordata > Mammalia > Carnivora > Felidae > Felis > Felis catus. The sequence continues at coordinate 117,494,911 of NC_058375.1, forward strand.
CTGAATAATATTCCATACGCACGAGAATACACTACGTTTTGTTCATCCGTTAGCTAACGGACTTCTGGGTTATTTCCATTTGGGGGGGCTTTTCTGAATCATGTCACTGTGAACATCAGTATACAGGTTTCGGTGCACTGTTTCCAGTTCTCCGGGGTCTGTCTACCTAAGAACGGATCACTGTCTCTCCAGCCCTCCTCTCCATCCCATCCTAGGCTCACAGCTGGGAAAGCTGGGGCCTGGAAGGTCAGCGCTGCTGCGGGCGGCTGGAAAGTTCCGCACTGCTCTGGCCGCTAATGATACAGCCAGGAGCTGCCCCCGGCCTGCTCAGGCAGGCGATGCCACTATCCCGTCGCCCACAAGCCAGACCCTCATGCCCCACACAGACGGCCAGATGAGCGTCATCACCCCCATTTTGCAGATGAGGCAAGGACAGCCCATGTTCATACGTGGGTATGAACCCACGCCTGCCTGTCTCTAACTGAAGGTCCCCGTTGCTTTCCTTGTCCCCAACACGGCCAGGAGAGATGTGACCGGTGTGTAGACTCAGGGGTCCTACCTGTGTCCAGCCTCAGAACTTGCAGAGGTAGCAAAGTGCATGTTCGTCAGTCTGTACCTCCCTTTCTGACCTTTGTCCCGTGAGTCAGCCCCAGGTACCCCAATACCCTCAGGCTGTCACTGGGCAGAGGCCTGGCACCTGGTAACCCAGGTCACACAGGGGGATCTAGGACAACATGGGCCTCTGCACAAACTTGCAGGCAAGGTGACAGCTGAAGGGTCAATTTCAGACACTCGGCTGGGGCGTGGTCTCCTGCCCTCACCACCATCACACCACGCAGGACCCCCGTCTCTGCCATGCATGAGGCTTCCCCCTGAATGTTCCTTCATTTCCAGAATGGTGGGAATTGAGGAAAGTGTAAAGTCTGTGCCTGATGTCCTCTGCCCAGCACCACCCAAAACCCAAACCCTCCTCTCAAATGTGACTACTCACACTGGGATAGAAACCAGACCCAGAAATGACCCTCCTCAGACCAGGGGCCTTGCTGCCCAGTGTGAGGGTTTCACACTTCCCAGCCCCCACAAATACAAGCTGATAATCCATGAACACTGGGGAGCAGGGCCATCCAGGACAGTCTCAGAGAAAGAGCCAAGGGCAGTTTCTCAAGACAGAGCCCCTCCAGCCTCCTCTTCCCTGCCTGTCCAAGAGGAAAGACCAGCTGAGCCTGCAGTGGGGTCCAAACAAGCCATGTGCACCCAGAGCCGGGCTGGATTGGGCCTCCAGCATCCACACGTGGTTATGCAGCAGCCAGAGGACAGACTGGGGGCTCCTGAACATGATATCCCAGGGCTCCCCAGTCCCAAGACAGCAGCTTATGCTGGGGCTGAGGTGTGCAGGCAGTCTTTGCCCAAGGGGCTGACAGACCCACTCTCAGATCCCAGGACCTTTGCACATGCCGCTCCTTGGGCTAGAAGGCCGATATCCCCCTCGTACATCACGGGCAAGCTGCTACTCCTTGTGAAGATTCTGTTCACATACCTGTGTGTTCATTCACTCTCAAACGTTTATCAGATGCATATGTGCTACTCTCAGAAATAGTTCTAGAATAATCATAATAACAGCAAAAACAATAATACTGAAAGCAACAGTTACTATATACAGAATGCCTACTATATGCCAGGTACTATCCAAGCAACTTATGCTGGTTATCTGTAATCCTGGCCCTCAAAAGGTAAGTGTGCTGTCCACTTCTAAGGTGAAGCCACTGGGGTTCAGATCAGCAAAGGATCCACAACCGGGAAGCAACGGAGCAAGGATTCAAACCTCGTCTGTCCAAGCCTGAGCCTCGGCCCCCAGACCATGCCGGCCACCCGAGCTGGTGGTCCCATGCACCATTCCTTGTGGCTTGCCCTGAATCCCGCCACACTTTGTAACACCACTTTGGTAACCTCTCCCCAACCATCTGATCTGAGAGTGCGGCTGACCCCCGTAGGGCCCCGGGGCAGAGAGGGCACGTGGCTGCAGGCAGCGGACTTAGCAGGGCCCTACTCAGACATTAGAGACTTTCCAGGTCCCCCTCCTGAAATACTCTGATCACTCCATACATCAGGTAAGGGGCCACAGCAGTGTTACAAGTGGGGGTGTCTGGTTTCTCCATAGGGCCACAGCCCCTGGGGAAAGGGACGATGGCCCCTCCTTCTTGGATGCCTTCCCCCCCCCCCCCACCCGTCCCTGCCCGCTCTGGTGTTGGCACAGGCTTCGGAAAGGGCAGCAGTCCATCTCCTTCTCAGTGAGCAGAGGTCACCAACTCACACGCGCCAGCCAGAAACACACAGTGAGGGTCTGAAGTGGAAATGCGTGTGAGCCAGCCTCTACAACCCAGGGGGAGAGGCCAGGCGGTCCGTCAAGAAGGCCTCTAGAACACAGATGCATTGCTTTGCTCTCCTTTGCCCGTTAGTGCGCATTCGGAGGCTCCAACACGGCCACAGGACCTCGGCTCGCAAGGTCGAGTGGCCACATAACCACTAGGAGCCCCAGACGCTGCTGGGCCTCCCTTCTGAGCAGTCCTTCCCTCATCCCACTGTCCGTCCCCACCATGCCTGGCTGCCGGACCCAGGGACCTCTTCCTGGACCCCTGTCTCCAGCCTCCGGCTGCAGGTAGCGCTTTTGAGCAGACACTGACAATCTGATGTGGCAGGGGTCTGCCTTAAACCTCTGGGACTGGATTCCTGAGGCCTGGGGGTGAGGGGACAGTCTAGACACCCCGCCTGTCACTGAAGCAGGAGCCCCTCTCAGGCCACCCCCTGAATACCCCAGCTTACAGCCACATGGGTCAGACGCTGATTCCCAAGCCCCTGCACTCCCAAGGGGCCGCTCAGCTGCCCTGCCACCCACCCTTTCCTCTTTTCGCCTGGTGAGACCTACACATCCTTACAGGCCCAGCTCCGATGCTGCCTCCCCAAGAAGCTTCCTGGGTGGGATGGGTCACATCTGCCCAGTGTCCCCATAGTGCTCTGTTCTCTGTCCCCTGATGCCTTCAGCTGGGTGCTCCTGGAGGGCAGAGGCAGAGTCTCTGCATCACCGCGTCTCTGACGGGTGTTCCGGAACCATCTGCGGGACGCACACACGCGCTCAGGGAACCCAGAGGCACCCGGGCCGCTTCCGGAAGGCCACGGGTCCCCCTTCTCTTTCGGGTATCCCGCTTCCGCCCCAAACACCAGGCCTGACTTCATTATCTTCAAAATGTTCCCGAGATCAGAGGCAGGGAGACCTGGCCACAAACATAAAATAAATTATCCCCCCACACCAATGATAAATGGTTCTATTAGCAAACCAGATTGTTAAACTCCGATATAACAGAACGCAGGAAACTGGGGCCCATCCATTCTCCCTCTGGCGCATACTGAGTTGTAAATAGGTTATTTTGTGTGTAAATAACACATTAAAACACAGCATTAGCTGTGTCTTTTGATAGAGAGGAAATTGTTACAAATAAATAATTCCGGACAGGAATGTAAAATAAGCCAGATTTAATAGTGCATGCCTGGTGCAGCCGTGTTAAACATGACTAAAATGATAAACCCCAGAATATACTAATAGTAAACTATGCACTGACATCAAAGTAATGAGGCTGTATTTTCACCAAGCTTTAGAAATGCTAAAATTAGTTTTGACAGAACCAAACGTCAGAAAAATGTCTCCAACATAAACACCATCAATTCGGGAAGCCGGGGTTTGGGACAGGACCGGGGGGCAGGGCAGGGAGCAGCTGTGTCCCATCCCATCGGTGATTCCCGGTGAATCGATTTCCGGTCCCAGCGGTGTCACTAGACGAGTCTGTGCTTCGTGTCTCTGGACCTTGGCTTCCACGTGTCTAAAAGGAACAGATTTGAACTATATGATCTCTCAAGCTTCTCCCAGTTCTATAATCGGAAAGGACTTTGAAGCTTTCTCCAACTCTGCAATAGTTAAACACGCACAGTGAACCACAAGAGATGAGGCCACGTTTGCCAAGGGCCCAGGGGGGCAAACAGGAGCCAGAGCCACCAGCGCGGCCCTCAGGCACTTTCCTTCTCTGTGAGCAGAGGTCACCAACTCACACGCGCCAGCCAGAAACACACAGGGCAGGTCTGAAGCGGAAATGCGTGTGCGCCCAGCCTCTACAACCCAGGGGGAGAGGCCAGGAGGTCCGTCCAGAAGGCTTCCAGAGCACAGGCCCTGGGCTGGGCCTTGAACACTGACCTGAGATATGGCGGGGGCGGCCATGTTGGGGCTAATCGGGGCATCTGCTCTGATGCTGGACGGCAGCTGTTTTGAGTGACATTTAGAGCGGCCTTTAGAGGACGGGGTCCGGGATATGCCAAAGGAATGGGCATTCAGACTCGTGTCACTAATGTTTACTTTGTCAGTGCCCGGGCCCTCTGAGAGCCGCTCTGCAAACGCTCTCCCATTTCACCTCGTCGGAGCCAGATGTGGTTACCATTATTACCCCCAACTGATGGCCTTGGGAAAAGCTAGCCGGCTTGCTCCAGACACACTACTGGCAGTGGGGAGCAGGAAATAGCTCAGGTCCTTCCTACCACACTCCACTGAGGGCCAGAAGAAGCCTCCAACCCTCCCCTCTGCCCCAGGGGCCCCGGCCCTCCGGCACAGCCCTGGCACACGAGACCTCACTGGCCAGGGCATCGTGAGCCACTCAGAGCTCCCCGGAAAAAGCCCGGGCGGTCGGACTGCGTCCCGCTCCCTGGGTGGACAGAGCTGTCAGCGAGGACCGAGCTCTGCTCTTGGAAAAAGTCTGATGGGAACTGGCTGTTCCATGTGAGTGGGCCATTAAAACAAGCTCAGCCGCAGCACCAACGGCCATCCTGAAAATCACTTAAATAAGAATAATTGCCCATTTAGTCACACCTGAGCGCATCCTCCAGCCCAAGGCGAAAGTGTGTGGCCCCCGCAGAGCAGTTCGGGTAGGCCGGGAAGGCTGGGCCTGCTCGGCAAGTTCCAGAGGGCCTCAGGTAGGGGAGCCGGGGCCAAGGAGCAGGCCAGCCCAACTGACCCTGGTCTCCCAAGGGCCTTGGCGACCTGAGAGGGAGGAGGCCACAACAGCCGACCGGCACACACTTGGCATAACGTCGTCAGACGCCGCTCACTAGGCAACCACTTGTCGGCCGTCTGCCTTGCTGGGCCGGGGGCGCAATGGTGACCAACCAATGCCCTGCCCGTAGGGCATCCTAGCAGGAGGGCAAGAGGCAGAGAGAGGGCAGAGACACCAGGGTCTCGGAGGTACTTATCAAGGACGGGGCTCCAGGTGACTTGGGTACATTTCCTCACCCTGGGCGCCTCAGCCAGAATGCTCACCACCTGATTCCTTTGCAGACTATGGTATTGGCGCGGCATTCCGGGACTGGCGGGGATGTGTCACCGCTGAGCAAAAACGTGCCTGGAAGCAACTTGCAAAGACGCCAACAGGGCCGGTGGACAAGATGAAGGGGTGGCCAGTGCAGTCGGAGGCACGGAGGCCCCCCTGCAGCAAGGAGCGATGTGCTGGGAGCCGCACCATAACATGCAGGGCACAACCCTGCCCGCACTGACCAGTGGCACCCAGTTAGTGCCCCACCTCCAGGGATACACTCCATGCCTTGGGACCAACCGCATCCAAAGGCTTGGGAAGCCTGCTACACATACACATGCCCGGGGCCCCAGCCCCGGCCTGGGAGGGTCCGTTTCAGCAGGTCTGGAGTGTCCCGGGAATCCGCATTTATGACAGGTGTATCGCAGGATTCTGAGGCATGGCCAGTTTGGGCAACCTCTGGTCTGATCCCACCCTCCAGCGTACAGGCGAGAAGGCTGAGTTAGCAAGGCCAGGGACCCACTAAGGTCGTCTACCCAGGACAGCCAGTGGTAGTGAAGCAAAGCAGGACAGAAACTCAGGCCTGATTTCCAGCCCAGGGCTCCCTCCGCCACTCCCAAGCAGGAAGACAACAGAAATCTGGTCTTCCTACAACCTGTCTGGCCTCAACAAGTCAACCAGCAAGAGTCGCCAGTGAAGGGGAGACTTTCTAAGTCAGGCGGAGCCTGCAGGCCTAGAAAAGGAAAACCGGTGACAGTTAACAAGGCAGAGACTGAACCGGGACCTCCACAAAGAGCTAACTTAGCGCCTGGCATTTTATGTTGCTAACGCAAGTAATTCTCACAACACCGTGATGGGGGGTGCCATTATTGTGTCCATTTTGCAGACGAGCAAACTGAGACACGGACCTGCCCAAGGCGAGCAGAGCTGGGCCTTACCCAGGTGGTGTGGCTGCAGAGTCTGAGCTGTTTCTTAAGGCTACGCCGTGCCACCTGTGAGGTACCCCGTGCCAGGCAGGTGTGAGCACGTCGTGTCTCCCACAGTGTTTGTTCAGCAGCTCCGCTGTGTGACTCCCACTTTACACATGGAAAGTCACACTACGCCTCACGCAGCTAGAACACAGAGGGCCCTACAAGTGCACCAGGGTCCCCACAGCTCGCTGGGCCCCACTCCTGGAACACTGCTCCGGGAGGCCTAGGGTGGGGTCCAACTCCCAGGGATGCTGATGCCGCTCGTGGGGGAACCACAGTGGGGGGACCCTGGCCCAGCACACAGTGGGCACTCTGCAACAGTTAGGTGTTAGCCACTGTAGGCGCCTCGCAGAATTTCTAAAGCCCGTCTGGCTGTTTGACCTCAGGGACTTAGCAAAGCTCTCGGACCGAGACCCGGCTCCAAGGTTTACGGCTCCAGACTTTCCGATCGTCCCAGCCCGGGGGCCTGAAGTGGCTGGGTCCCTGGGGCTCAGCTGAGGCACACAGACAGGTCCAGAAATATTTTTGGAAAGAAAATCCACTGCCGAGGAGGAAAATGCGACAGCATTTGGGCAGTTTCGGCGTAAAGCAATGAAAAACATCTGAATCAAATTGCCTTTAAAATTACGCCATTTTAAAAATTAAAGGGGGAAAAAAGCTCTGGGCCAAAATGTGTTTTTTAAAGATTTATGGCCTCCAAAGTGTTAGCACCACAGCTAAAATCGCCGGGAGAGGACCCGCCAGCCTCGGCTTCTGCCGTCTGCTCTCCGGAGCTGCTCCCGCCAGACAGGTGATTCACTGAAACCTTCCCCCCAGTCTGACCACAGTGCTGCTTCCTCTCTGCTACTGCCCTGTTCCGCGGGCTCAGAGAGGTTGCAACTCTGAGTGGAAACGCCCAGCCCCCAGCACGTCCAGCCGCGTGGCACTCCAGGAGGTCAAGCAACAGAGGCCAGTCAAGCCACGTGACTTTTCGGGGCCCTCCGCAAATAAGTCACAGCCTCGAATCTCAAAGTCACAAAGAGCAGGTGCCGTTAGCCTCTTGGACAGATGTGTGACTTTCCGCAGCTGGGGCGGAGGCTGGACGATTACCGCACGGTATCAGTGGGCTGGGCTTTCAGGCCCACGTCACCCACAAAGAGTCTAAAATCACAATCTGAAAGCAAATACCAAAAAAAGGCCTCTCACCACGTGACAGGGAAAGAGCCGGAGCCTCCGATCCCGCCCTCTGTTATAGCAGCTGGTGGCCTTGGGCAAGTCCCTTCCCTGCCTCATCATTTTCTCTTGTATAAAATAGAGCCTTCAAGCGCTCAGGAAACAGACGTGCCTGCCACTCTAGCCTGGTACCCAGCAGCTCCGTGTGCTGGGAGAGGGTCAACAAGAGGCTGTGGTAGAAGACGGCAGGGGCAGGCGGCCCTGATGTGTCGCGTTTGCCCATTTTCCTCCCGCAACTCTTCCCGCTACGGCCAACTTTTAGTTACGAACTGAAGGTCGAGGACGGCAGGATCGGAAGATGTCTACACTCCACTCCCACAGGTTAGCAGCGGCTGGCTCCAGCACACCCCTGCTTTCAGAAGGAGTTACATTCGAATAGAAGGTTCTAAAAGGCTGACGGTCCCTAAGAACCACAGGGATGAGCTTCCCCTATGCATCGCCCATCACCCTGAGTCCCAACATCTGGACGGCCGTTGCTAACGGTACTTCCGGGGAGTCTAAAGTTGTGAGAGACGTAAGACAGAATTTGCATCCTGCTTTTTCTCGCTTTTGGAACGCAGTCACACCTCCCCAGGTTACTGTAAAGTCTCCTGATGAACGTTTTCAGTGGCCACATAATGTTTTATTCAGTAAACGTTCCATAGTTTGATTAATCAATCTCCTATCATCGAACACACAAGCTTACTGTTTCGTGGCTCATTACACGGTGGTCCAGAGGATGGCTGAGTCTTGTCTGAGGATGTCAAGAGCCCTGTGGTGAGCAGCACAGGGACAGCCTACAAACTGGCAGGGCTGCAAGGTGGCCAGCTGGGGAGGGCAGCTTGTAGTCCAGGCCAGCTCCTGACCCTCGATCCCATCCCCTCGTCCCACCACCAATTCCAAGGCCTTCACCCCCACCACTGGAATTGTATGGCTTTGGCTCTAAGAGGGAACACACCTGTAGGTAGAAAGATTTCATTTCCACATTATTTTTCCACCGTGAAAAGCTGGAAACAGCCTAAGTGTTCAAAGGCAGGAGATCGTCACGAGATCATGAAGACTTTGGGTGACATCTGCCAAATGTTATCCAAACGTCCACCTCACGACACAGACTGGGAAAACAAGGCCCAGAGAGGAAAATGACATGGCCCCCAGGGATGTGGCAATTAGGACCCAGGCCAGCCCCCTCTGGGCTGCACCACTGGGCATCCCTCACCCTGTCCTTGGAACACAGCCTCAAAGGCCAGGGCACCCATTCCGTGATACCCCTGGCCTTGCCCCACGCAGGCTCCTGCCTGACTCTTGGAGGGCCCTCCCCCACAAACTGTGCACACAGGGCCACGGGGAGCAGGAGCAGTGAAGAGGCTCCCCAGGGTCAGCTGCACCTGACCAGAGACTCGTTGCAATGACAGGTCACAGCCAGCTCCGCTGGAACCGCATCAGCCAGGAGCTGCTCCGGGCTCAGGGAATGAGGGGATGGGGGCCTGCAGGAGTGGGTAGGGCCAGCATCCTAGGGGGCCGGTGCAGGTGGGGTAGAGTAGGGTTGGATGCCTCCGAGGAACCACTGCACCCCAAGCTATCTGCCTGTTGCCCGTCCCCCCAGCATCGAGATCCCCTCAGGCATCTGCCATTATCGCACATTGGTGACAATGAGGTCTGACGCTAGAGGGGCTTCCCCCCAATTACATCTCAATCACTGTGTAATTACTGCTTAAGTCTGTTCTCTGCTACTATGGCATGGCCGTAAATCTTGCCATGTGGTAGTTCATGACCCACTCACAGCTCAGGAGAAGTAGACCCAGACCGTGGGGAGAACAGAGGCCCCGGGGCAGGCCAGAGATGCACGGAGGCCCAGGCTTGCCAGGGCTCACTGAGGCCTCGGAGACCCATGGATCTGTCCCTTAGGCAGAGGGATAGCTTGAGCAGTCACCACGGGGTAGGGGAAGCCTGACCCCAGGGAAGGAACAGATCACAGGCAGACACAGCCAGGCCCAGGACAAGCCAGCCCTGTGACCAGGCAGCCTGGCCTCCCAGCCAGCCAGACTCCTACCCTCAGCCTCCCCTCCTCTGCTGACACCACCCTGTTGGAGGGCAGGGTGTCCACCTGGGGCTTTGGCTCCTACCTCCACCCCAGCTGGTCACACAAGAAGGGCCTGGACAGCCAGTCTCCAAGAGGGACAGGAGTCGAGGGGCATCACCCAGGTAGGGAGGCCAAAGGCTGGCCTCGGGTCTCCCCCTCCTGACTTGGGCCACACATCCTAATAACGACCTCCAACTTAGAATCATGAACAAAAATAAAACTAAATGTAGTAACCACACCCCGGAGGTCCTCTAGTTCACTCTTGGAACCACCAACTCCTTCCTCCCCGTCTGAGGGTCTCCCCGAGTCCCTGGGCTCCAGCCCCCAGCTACGCCCAGCGCGGGTCACGGACCAGGAGCACCAGCATCACCTGAGTTCTGGAGAGAAATGCAGAAACTCAGCCCTACCCGACTTGCTAAACTGGGCTCTGCACTTCAGCAAGCCGCCCCCCACTCCCACCCCCGCCATGCGTGTGCGCATCAAAGTGTGAGAGGCACTGCCCATGCCTGCACGACCACCCCGCGGAGGCAAATCTGTGCCTGAGCGGCAAGCAATAGGCCATGACTAAATGCACTTGAATAAAAAAGGGAAAGAGAAGAAATCTAAGACTCTCCACTCCTCCGAGACAGAAATAGTTTTGTGGCCTCCAGATGGACTGCGCGCACACAAGGGGAGGTCTCGCCTTCCCGCCAAACTTTCCCGACGGGATGCTGGCACGGACCAGTGGAAACCAGAGAGCATTTCTCTCCGGGGCAGTAAATGAGAGGCTGAAGCTTGTGGAGTTCTTCTGTTATAATTAAGTTGGCCAGAAATTCACCTAAGGATACTAAATTCTGTACCTGACCCTCTAATTACAGCCAGAGGGATCAGGAGACAATTACTTTCCAAAATAGTCCTTGGCAGGCCAGAGGCCCGAGGCCGTGTCTCTGGCACATCTCAAACGTGCCAACCGAACGCTCCCAGCGCCGCTCAGCAGACTGAGGGCGGCCGAATCCCCGAGAAACCTGCAGGCGAACGTCAAGGGGCCCGGGATCCCCGGGAGCAGGGGCGCCCTCCTCTTCGCCCCCCATAAACCCAGCATGCCTGCCTGGTGACATCGGCCACCGGCCTAATTAAATCCTAACGGGCTAATGAAAAACACCCCTGCCGCCCGCCGAGTGTGAAGAACACATAGTACCTCCTTGGGCAGCCACCGCTGCCGCGGCCGCCGTGGCCACCGCGAGAGCAGAGGCCTTCCTGCCCGGGTCGGGGAAAGCGACACCCTCCAGGCTCCCACTTTTGGCGTCTTTCTTCTCCGTGGCCGTGACTGAGGCGGACGTCTCCATCTTAGCCGCTCATGGTCCTGGGTGACAGCCCTTGAAGAAAAAGACAAAGACGCTCAGCACCACTGACTGCCCCCAGACCCAGCCGGGAAACGCCGACCCAGATTCACGGCCGCCGCACGCTATGAAAGCTTAATTCTCTCATAATTGGGAAGGAGGGTTTAATTAATTTCGAGAATTATTAGTTCTGAGACTCATCTGGTCTTTTGAACGACCTCGCGGACAACAGCCGAGCGTCTGCGTTGCCTTCGACCCCAGATTTTTAAAAATCTGGGCAGCAAGTTCTACTTGGAGAAATGAAGTCAGGGGCAATGACCGCCAACTGGGCATCACAGGAAAATGAAAACAGAGTAACAATTCCTGAGTGGTCCTCAAAGAAAAGCCCTCTTTTAAAAAAATTTTTTTTCTAAGTTTATTTATTCTTGAGAGAGAGAGAGAGAGTGCAAGCAGGGGAGGGGGAGAGAGAGGGGGAGACACAGAATCCGAAGCAGGCTCCAGGCTCTGAGTTGTCAGCACAGAGCCCGATGTGGGGGCTCGAACTCACAAACCACGAGATCATGACCTGAGCCGAAGCCGGATGCTTAACCGACTGAGCCACCCAAGCGCCCCAGAAAAGCCTTCGCTTTTCCTGTTCCTTCCCTGCTCACCAGGAGCCGCCTCTCGTGTACTTGTGTATATGTGTATTCATTCATTCATTCATTCATTCAAACATTTTTTCACCATTTATGCACTAGCACATATTCGGTCAACATAGTTTTCAGCCCCTATTATGTATCAGGCATTCTGTCTGGTGCTGAAGGTACAGTCCACGGAGTTTACATTCTACCTGGCAGAGACATGGTATATGGGCCGGGGGGGCGGGGAGAGGTGGAATAAATGTATATTTAGCTTTAGTGAGAGGTAGTGTCAATAAAGCAAGCAAAGTGGAAGGACAGAGCAGGGCAGAGGGGCAGAGGGCCCGCCGCCTTCGTCTCTGAGGTTGGAACGGGGTGCCACGTGAATCTGCCATGGAAGCCCACGGCAGCCAGAGGGCAGAGGCAGGAGCCACAAAGGTGGATGGGCAGAGGCTGGCTCATCTGAGGAACAGCAAGGAGAGTGCAGGCTCTGGAAGGTTTTGAGCAGATGGGGTGTATGACAGGTCTCACGGGGGTATCGGGGTCACTCTGCTGCCGTGGGAGAGCAGATCTGGGGGAAGGGGAACTACCAGAGAGGCCCAGGAAGACGTGATGGTGGTCTGAGATGGTGAATGGCGGGGATCACAGACTTTCCAGGGCTTGGACCGGGATGCAGGGCACAGGTAATGAATGCTCCCTCTGCGGCTGAGTCCCGGGTCACAAGCAAGCCTTTCACTAATATGCCTCATCGCTGGCAGAAACTGCTAATCGAGCATTTGTTTCAAGTTACAGAATAGAGACACGAGCCAATCTTCTTAGAAGAAGAGGAGTAGTGTCACAGGTGGCTCAGATTTTTGGCTGACGACCTGGATGAATGAATGGCCGTGCCGTTGGCTGGGATGGGGTCCCACTGGGTGAGAAGCTGGTTTGGGGCAGAGATCAGGAGCTCAGTCTGGGCCATGTTAAGTTGGAGTGCCTATTAAATCGCGCAGAGGCTGTTGGAAACACAAGTTCAGAGCTCGGGGGAGAGGTAGAAGCTGGAGGGAGGAATATGACCACCACCGCGCAAGATCTCCGAGACAGAGGGTGGAAGCCAAGAGGAAAAGTTCCGGAAGAAAGTTCCAGAGCTGAAACATGGACATTCCAACATTTCCAGGAAAAGGAGAAGAAACCCGCCAAGGGGACTAAGCAGGAACTGCCAGCGGGAGAAAGGACGAAACGACCACCAGGGGAGCGTGGGGGGCCGGAAGCCAAGGCAGGAGTGAGACAGCCTGAAGAGGGGGAACAATCAGCTCCCTCCTAAGCTACTGAGAGATGGGAGACAGTGAAGCCTGAGGGCTGACCCGTTTCGGTCGCACGTGGCGACCAGGGTCCCTGAGTGGAGGTAGAAAAAACAGAGGCACAAACAATCTCGTCAGGAAGCTTTGCCGTAAAAGCCAAACATAACGCAACAACTGGAGAGTCCGGAGGTCCGCGGCGGCGGCGGCAGAAAAAGGAGGCGGGGCTGGTTCGCAGGCCGGTGGGAAGGGAAGGTTCTGGTAGGGAGCCCGTGGGTCACAGCAGGGCAGAGACCAAAGGCAGTGGTCAGCTCCATCCCCGGGGGCCTCGAGGTTAGATCCACATCTTCAGGTCCAGAATTTCATCTTGTTAGATCCGCACAAAACTGTCGTGTCTCGGTGGAAAATGGGAAAAGCCCAGAAAGACGGATGTGATGTATCAGAGACGGTCCACGGTCCTGCTGGCCTGCCAGGGGAAAACAACCCGCGTCCTGGACCGCCTGGTTTTGTCTGCACACACCGGCCTGTCCTGCTTCCTCAAACTTTCAAAACTCCCTGTTAAGAAAACCCAAGGCCGATGGGGGACAGAGAAATCTCCCTGCAGATTCTGGTGAGTTATGGGGTTTCCTTTGGCCCCGAGCCTTTTTGTGTCATCTGGCTATGGGAACCGCTCACCGGCGACATACCCCGGCCCGCCCCCGCTCCGCCTTCTCGGCCCCTTCAGCCCGGCCACCCGGCTGCACCAAACCCACATCTCACTGCATTCTTCCTCTGGCCAAGGCCGCGCTGAACCCCCGTGGCTTTTAAGTAAAGTCTTCCTGTAAACTCCCCTGCCCACATCTCCTTCCCACCCAGACAGGTGTGACTAGTCTAATCCTGTCCGCCACCAGGCCCCCACTCAAGCCATGCCACCCACCCGCAGTCCTTTGCCCTTTCTCTGCGGACCCCTACTCTTCCTTCAAGATGCCACTCGGATATCAGCTCCTCTGGGAAGCCCCCCAACTCCTCCCCAGTTCCAGTCACTTCTGCTTCGGGATTTCTGCACCAACCCAGCACCCTTAGGTTGTAATCATCACCTCCAGGTCAAGCTGACACAGGGCAAACGCTCAGAAACGCCTGGCAGAGAGAATGGACCTTTGTGGCAGGAAACCACAGCTCTTTGAAATGCAAGTGGTTTTGTGAACAGCCTGGGTTTTCCTCCCCAGAAGCTCAGGTAAAGGGATATTTAGGCCCAACGTTGAAACACACCTTGAATTTGGAAGTAAGGACAAAAATAACAATAACAGCTGGAACGACAAAACTTTAATAAGCATTTACCGTGTGCCAAACACCTTACGGGAGGGATCTCATTTAATCCTCACATTTTACATAGGAAGAAACCAACGCTCAGAGAAGTTGAGTAACTGGCTCTAAGACGCACGGTTAGAGGCGGCCGTGCCAGGCCTTGAGCCCAGGCTGTCTGGCCCCGAAGCCGTACTCTCAAGCACCACAGTGAGCTGTCCCTTGCGTAACGATGCAACAGTGCTAAGGGATTTACCCCGGAATCCCCTGGAAGGCATAAGGTAACCGTTGAGCCCTTCGGGTATGGGGAGCACTGTGCCAGGAGCCCAGGGGACCCAAGAAGCAAGTTTTGGCGTGGCTCCCCCCCTAGTCATATATCCAAGGTAGTGACACCGGTGGACAGAGACCACCAGTCAAGGGTGGGCCAAAGCTGAGGCTCTTTCGGGGCTGTGTGCAAACACCGCGACTGGGCTATGTGCCTGTCTGCTGGGGCCGTCCAGGGTAGGCGGTCGTACATTCATTCGCTAACCATTTACTCAACACTTCTTCACTGATGACCAGCTTCATGCCTCACCTGCACTAGGCTGGGAGCTGGCGAGGCCCTGCACGACCCCTAAATGAATTAGGTGTCCTTGCCCAGGGATTGGATACTCCCCCAACGTGTCACGGTTGTGACCTGCTACACCCCCACCTGGCTTCCTGCTTGACTGTGACCTCATCCAGGGCACGGCTGGGCCTTGCATCCCTAGGTCCCCGCTGAGCAGATACTCAGAACCCTTGCCGATGGGTAAGGTGGGCACAGGGAGCCAGGCCTGCGTCTGGAGGGCATGGGGCTCAGTGGACCAGAAACCAGCGGAGGACTCCGGGCGCCCACAGCGTCGGCGCATGAGACCAAACCCCAGCCCCAGCCCCAGTGCCGGGCTGGCAGACCCCCGAGGCATGGATCCAACCCTATCCGAATGCAGATGGGGAGACTGAGGCCAACAAGTCAGAACCTTCGGACTTTAGCGTCAGAGATCTCAAGAAAAGAAGGAGGCTCAAGAAGGGACGGTGTCAATTTGCTAAGGGACACGAGGAGACTCGAAGAGGAGCAGAAGCCTGCGGGTTTTCTTGGAGACCAGCAGCTGTAGCTCCTTGACGCCAGCCTCCTGCCCTGTTCTGCTGGCAGAGTGGGTGTCACCAACCCAGTGCTTACAGAGGAGGAAGTGAGCCCCCCGGGGCCACTTTCCACGGAGGGAAGAGGGCCAGGGCCCCGGAGAGTATTGCCGCGTGAAGCCTCAGGGTATGGCCAGCACAGGACCAGGGTGAACAGCGCACAGGAGGAAAGGGTATTTATTGAGATTCCCACTCTCGACTGCCTTCTGTGGCCCAGGAACAGATGTGCACACAGAAGCCCTGGGGTTCCACGGATACCCACGGGGGACCGACCCAGCCAGGGGGAGCGCAGACAGTCCCCCCCGCCCCCCCCCCCGTGCCACGGGCATGGTCTTCGGCACATCAGCCGCTGCCCTCTGCTTCCCTCCCCTCCCAGGAGAGGAAGGCCATAGACAGAGCCAAGAGGCTGCGTAAATCACGGGAATTAGCGGGATTAGCACAATTTCTGGGTAAACACCAGGCGCCCAGGGTCCCAGGCAGCCACTTTCACTCCCTGAAGCTCCTCCGAGCCTTGTCAACAAGCTCACCTGGGCCCCCAGAGGCCATCTGGGGACAGCAGCGGGGGGGCCGGGAGGGGGGGCGGCCCACACCTCAGCTGGGGGGGGGTGCCACGGTCTGTGCCGAAATCCCACGGGCCCCACCAAAGGCTCCACAACAGAAGGGGCTGGGAGCACAGCACTCGCCAGGGGGAGGAGGAGAGGCAATACCCCCACTGCACCTGGGGAAGTCACAGTGCTCTAGCGTGTTCGAACAACTCCCCAGAGGACATGTAACCACACTGCCCAGGTTCTGCTAAGGAAAGGGGACGTGCTGGACCCGAGGCCAGGAGGAGCCCCTTTGCACTAGTCACCTGCCCTCGAGGGCCTCGGCACCTCTCGGGGGTCCTGGCATCCCCGAGAAGCCCTGCAGGCATCCCTGGACCCTCTCCCTGAGACTCTAATTCCACAGGTCCTGGCAGAAGGTCAGGGACAAAATATGACATTCTGTAAAAAGTTCCATGGGTATTTGTGATGCACAGACGGGTTTAGAGAAACCTTCACGGGGGTGCCACTTAGAAGGTGGCTTCCAGATCATTTACAAATTATTCTAAATAATTTACAAGTTCCAGTTAATGCAAGGCTGCATGACCCCGAGGGAAAAAATACATTTTTACCTCTGCTAACTTGGAAGTGGAAGTTGGTGTCCCTCAGGCACGGGCATGGACGAGCCACAGTGCCTCTGAGCCTGCCACCGGCACACGTCACAGATGTGTTCATGCCATGGCATAGAGCATCACCTGTGCTCACCACAGCTTAAGGTCACCATTAGACCCCAGTGACCTTGCAGCCTGAGCCGGCAAGGGAGCCCACGCATGACTATAGCACAGACGTGGCGCCTTTTACATTTGGTTATTGCTTTCAATAGCATCGGTTTCTCCCGTAACCCACCCCATGTGTTTTTATTCTCTGCATTTTATTCTCTGCGTTCTATGTTTTTACTCTATGCATCCTCATTCCGAGGAGGGGTCCACGGCACAGAAGAGGTTAAGAACTCTCAGGGAAAGGACTAGCCTGAAGAATAAATTAATAATCAGAGCAGAATGAGCGAATCACTCCGAAACCTGCAATCCCAGACACCCTCCCGCCACCTGGCTGCTTTGAACTCCTCTAACGAGTGAGTCACAGGAATTAGAGCGTCTTCCCCGGGCGAAATCAATCTCCAGGAGAGAGATGAAACCTTGCCTCCCGGCCCTCGCAGCCACCTCGGGGCCGTGGGGTTCTCACCTCCTCTGATCTCGGCCGTGCCGCGTGTGCACCCAGACCCCACACGCGGGGACACGCAAGGGCACACGCAGCAACCACGACCACATGCACAGCCACACGCGTGCACAAGCACCCGGTCACACGTGCACAGATGATCCCATACCACACACACACGCATTCACACACACAGCCACACGCAGCACACACAGTTACATGCAGAGACACACAGACCCACACACACAAATACACCGGAGATAATAAGTACCTGCCCTGCCTTGATCGGACTTATTTTTAAGATCAAATGAGATAAAACAGGTGAAATTTCCCGAAGTGAAAGACGCACTGTCAGTGCAGCAAAGATTAAAGATAATGATAATTACAAGCTCGTTATGACTCAAAAGAGACCGGCAGACTCCCCCGCCCCAGTTGTGGCCCCAAGGTCCTGAGGCCGCGTCCTGTACCCGCCCCGAGTGACCGAGAACCAGACATTGGCTCTCCTATCACTTGGGCACTGCCATCTGGACCCAGGGAGTGCCAGTCCAAGACCACAGGGCAGAGGCCAGCCACACAACTGACTCTCCAGGTGGGAGGCATGAGGATGTGTACGTCCTCGCAGCCCCACTGCCCTACCTGGGCCCAAACTGACACTTACTCCCCCCGTCTTGTAGGGGAAGAGGGAGTGGGTGGGGTGAGCGTTCCCCAGGACTATACCAAGCCGGGAACCCCCTGCTTGCCCTTCACAGCAGGAGATAAAATAATCCTATTTTAAAACAGGTATGCATTTTATTCTCCCAGCATGAGACGTGCGTAGGCTTGGACCAGCGCAGTCCACATCAGCTGTGTGTCTTTGGCGGTGTTACGTCCCCTCTCTGAGCTCCGTTTCCTCCCCTGGAACACGGAGTCTCCTTCCTACCTCCCAGGGTGGTTGAGAGGACAGTCAACCTTCCCAGGATGGTTGTTAACACAAGTGACAGCAGCAGCCCCACAAACACTGGGTCCCCGGTGGGGGCTGGCCAGGCAGGGGAACCTCTGCAGGCAGGCACTCGTCTCCAAGAAGACATCACCTGCCTGCAGTGGCCCAGGGTGGCAGCTGGGGCTTCTGCGTACTTGCACCTGCCTGTAGGACCTCAGGCCTAAGCTGCATCTGCTTCTGCCTTCTCTGTCCACCTGCCTTGTCTCTGCATGTGGGCTCAGAGCCTCTGCGACACAGCTCCACTGGGACCCAGCAAGCAGCAAACCATCTCTAACAAAACCCAGACGAGGGGCTCCAGGCCTGGGTCCAGGCTGGAGATGTGACTGACTTCCCACCACCAGAGGGGGTGGGGGAAGACACAGCCATGCCTCTGCCCTGTCCCTTGGCTCCTCCCTCTTCCGGTGACTTGGGGAGGACCACACACTCCTGCCTGGGCTGGCCCCCTGGTACCATCCTGGCCGGCGGTGCCCACAGGCCCCTGGGGGAGAGCAATCTTGGAAGGGGAAATCAGAGCCGGCAGGAGATCCCTGGGACCCTGCCCTGGTCAGATATGGGATAAGAGGCCAGACCATGGGGTCCCAGCTCCCTGAGCCCGTGGACAGTGAGAGGTCGTACAGTCCCTCCCAAGGTGATCGGGAACCTCGCACGTATCAATGCGCGCAGGGTGCCGGCACGCGGTAGCTGTTCCTTACCAGGCACAGACACCTGTCTCCACGTGCGTGTGGCACATACTGTCCAGCCTGCTGCTGGGTGCACTGTGCGGACAGCAAAAGAGGACACAACTGGAAAAAAAAAAGCGTTCTTCTAGAACCCCCGCCCTCCCCACGGATACACCATGTGGGGCTCTCGCTACTTACTATGTGGCACAGAGGAAGAAGAGTCCCTCAAACTGCTCCATCATTCCTTGGTCCCCTGCTCTGCCCAGCAGCGTCCCACCTACTAGGAGCCACATTACCGGAGAAAGGAAAGATCAGAAGCTTCCAGCACCTGTAGGTGCCCACACGAGGAGAGCTCCTCTCGTCGCGTGATCACAGTGCCAGCCACCGTAACCCTTGAGGGGCCGATGTGATCCTTGCTTTACAATGAAACCCAGGCCCAGAGAGGGTGAGCAACCTGCCCAAAGGCACAGAGTTAACACGTAGCAGCACTGCTGTTCCAATGCAGGCCCGTCGGATTCTGAAGGCCACACGTTTTTTTACTCCAACCAAATCTGCTGAGTGTGTCGATGCCCGCCACGTGCAAGGAATATCACAGAGGGGTCAAAAGGCACAAAGCAGTTTATAGAGTTCACCGAAGGCTAAGCCGGTCTGTGACAAATGCCAAGTAAGTAGCAGGGACTTTCGGGCCGGAGAAGCTCAGGGCTACTGACTGGGGACGTCAGAGGGGGCTTACAGATGACCACAGATCTGCCTTGTGGCTTCAAGACAGGGAATGAAAGGTCTTGACCTTGGCCTGCAGAGGGGACAGGGAAGGGCACTCCAGGGGCAGGGAATGAATGGCCTGGGCATGTGCTCTGGGCACACTGTGGGCAGAGAAGAAAAAGACAGGGGAGCATTCGCACAGGGAGAGAGGAGCAAGGGACAGACCAGGTGGAGGGGGAGCTGCAGGCCCTGACAGGGTCTCTGGGAAGGGCAGGCCAGAGGGAGACAGGTTTAGGAAGAATGCACTTCCTTGCTTCCTGGGTCTCGAACCCACTTTGGCCATGCAACAGGGCCAGCCCGGCTCCCACCAACCATCCCAGCTGCTTCCAGAGGCTTCAGACTAGAGGCCTGAAAAGCTGGGGGATGGGGGCAAAACCCTCACCCTCCCGTCATGGCCAGGGTGGGGCACCAGGCAAACATCACTCTCCTAGCGGGTGCACCTGCTTCTTTATCACTCCTCGAATGGATTTTTCCAAGTACGAAAGCTCCCTAATATGCCCAGCCCCTGGGCTCGCTGGCTTTCAGGAAAACAGATAATTAACCCTAATTCACTGACTTGCTGGGCCAGAACGGCAGCCAGGGAGGGCCCTGATGGGAAATGCGGGCCCCTGCTGGGGCAGCCAGCCTCAGATAAGGAGAGATGGGTATCAGGACTGGAGCTGGGCAAGAGGCTTTTTTTTTTTTTTTCCCCTGGGAAGATACGGGTAAGAGCTACTTCGTGATTGACACTTCAGATGGCATCGAAATGGCCTTTCGCTTGCATTTGGGTTTTTTCCCTCAAAGTACCAGGTCATGTCCATGCCCCCTGGCCTTGCATCATCCCCATGCTGTCCTGCCCAGAACATTCTTTCCTCTCTGCTCTACACAAGGAAGCCGTGCTGTAAAACCCAGGAAGCCTGCCCTAATGGACTCCCACCCAGGGTCCTGCTCAGACCCAACCAACCTCCCCGTGCTGCTTCTGAAACTTTCACAACACTCCCCGCTCATATCCGCTGCAGGCACGTGCAGAGGGAGCAGGCTGAGCGAGGACTCTGGAGAAAACTGACCACATTAGAATCCCAGCAACACGTCGAGCTACGGACAAGAACATACTTCTCACTGAGCCTCAGTTTTCCCATCTGTGTAATGGGGGTGACACAGCACCTCCCTCAAGGTAAGGATCAGAAGCACATGCGTGCCCCAGCTCAAACGAACATTCGTTGCAGTATCCTGTCAGCCCAGGCAAGCCTGCCCGCCTGCGGCAGGAAGACCCGTCCCGGGCCGGGCTGGGGGGCCAACCCACCCACAGGAGGGGCTGTCAGGGACTGGACGAGGCGGCCCCGTCACAGCCCCTTCCTCTCTCTCCCTCTACACACCCAAGTGCCTGTGCCTCTGGGGTCTCACGTGCAAGCTCTCAGGTTGGCACCTTTGTGTAATGTGCCATCCTGCTTGACTGCAAAGGCCTATGGTCCGTCCCCTTCCTCCGTGTCGAAGTCCACCTCCATGGAGAGCAGCAGAAGCTCCGGAGGACCGGGGTCTCTCTCTCACCCCCGCCCCCCCGCCCCCAACCAGCACAGCGCCAGCAGAGGCAAGCTCCCAACTTGGCTCCCATGAGGAGGCCGCCGTCTGCGAGGCGGACAAGGGGCCCGCTGTGCGGCCGCCCCGCCAGACCCAGATATTTTAACAGCTGCATTGTGTGTTTCTGAGGCGCAATTCCTGAGCGGGGAAGAAAAACAAGCTTCGCCTCTGCCCCAAGGAGGGAAAACAGACTGCCCCGGGCAGGCTGCAGGCAGGGGAGAAGGGCTCCGTGGGGGCCCAGGGCTGCAGAGGGCATGACCGGGAACAGGCCTGACACACAGCAGCTGCGGGCAGCAGGGCCCCCCGTGTGGACCCCCTTCGCCCAAGACTTGGGGAGGGAAGACAGGGACAGAGGCCCAGCAAGTGGAGTAAATCCCCCGAAGGAAGCTCTGAGAAGGGAAAAGAGAACGGGAAAGGCAGGAGGGGGGTGCCTACAGGATAAGGTACAAATCCCCACCAAGGCCCCACCTTGGGATTTACCCACCTGCAATGCTATTTCCCCAGAGCCTCTCCTGCTGAGCACCCCCCCCACACACCTAGGTTAGGGGTCAGTCCTAACTCACGCCCTCTGAGGTCCAGTTCCCATATTGCTTTCCCATATTGTTTCCACGTCTGTTTCCCCTTTACGCTCACCCCAGATGCAGACGCATCCACGTTTGATCCTGACTCAATGCACAAATGCTCCCTGGCACGGAGGCCTGCGGGACTCCCCTCCCCTCCCCTCTCTTGGCTTCCCCCCAGGCCTCGATCCCCACAGGGCCAGGGCTGCGCCGGGGACCCATCAGCACTCTGGGGATGACGGGCAGGGAGCCAGGTGGAAGATGAGCAGAGGCTGGCTCAGGTCAGGGGCAGGTGCTGGAATCAACTCGTAATGTCTGCGGACGCCAGCACTGCCAGGGAAAGTCTTCAG
Organism: Felis catus; assembly: GCF_018350175.1. Classification (NCBI taxonomy): domain Eukaryota; kingdom Metazoa; phylum Chordata; class Mammalia; order Carnivora; family Felidae; genus Felis; species Felis catus. The sequence continues at coordinate 117,516,750 of NC_058375.1, forward strand.
GGCAAAACCGCTTCGGGCATGTGAATGCACTCCTTTCCTTAAAGTATAAACTCCTTGAGCTTTTTGGCTTTCGGTTTGGAGGGGGCGAAGGTGCAACTGTCTTCGGTCGCCCTGAATCTGAGTTCATTCAACACTAGCCACTTCCACCAGGCTGTCTCCCTTCAACCGCAAGATCCAAGTCGTATACCTGAGGCGCACTGGTGGAGAAGTCAGTGCCAGGTCTACCCTGGTCCCAAAGATCGGCCCCCTGGGTCTGTCTCCAAAAAAAGGGTTGGAGATGCCATCGCCAAGGCAACTGGTGACTGGAAGGGTCTACAGATTACGGTGAAACTGACCATTCAGAACAGACAGCCCCAGACTGAAGTGGCACCTTCCTGCCTCTGCCCTGATTATCAAAGCCCTCAAGGAACCACCAAGAGACAGAAAGGAGCAGAAAACAGTAAGCACGGTGGAAATATCACTTTTGATGAGAGCGTCAACATTGCCCAACAGATGCGGCACCGATCTTTAGCCGGAGAACTCTCTGGAACCATTAAAGAGATCCCGGGGACTGCCCAGTCCGTGGGCTGCAATGCTGATGGCCGCCACCCTCATGACATCATAGATGACATCAATAGTGATGCGGTGAATGCCCAGCTAGTGAACAATAACAACAGCGGAAAATATCTCGATGAAGGATCATTTGGCAACCAATGGAAACAAACGAACGAAATAAACTAAGCTCCTTGAGCACAAAGACTTTGCTCCACATAGTGTGTAGCCCCCAAGTCGATAAATTACTGCGCACCTACTGTGTGTGGGCACACACCATTCTCAAGGCAAGTACAAAATCAAGTGTTTTCTGCTTAAAGGGTGCTACGTGAGTCGTCACACACTCAGAGGCGCTATTTTCTCCAAGTGGAATTGTAGGCCAGGGAGTGGCGTTTTGGGGTCAGAGACGTGGTGTGGGTGGCTTTTCCACATCCTTCCAGTCATCACCCAGATCACAGCCTCTAGAAGATCGGGGGACCCAGGCCTTCACGCAGATCGGGGGGCGAATCTCACTTCTTCAAACACCTTGACATAAGTGACCCAAGTCACAAGGCTGTCCTGAGGAGGGGACTGGGCAGTGATGGACCCCCACCGGCGGTTCTGGGCTGGCTTTGGGGAAAGGAAGCTCTGTTTGTCCACTGCTGCCCCTTGGAGCTTAGGGATGGGCTCTGGGGTTTGCTGAGTTGGTTCAGAGTGAAAAGAACCTACATCTGGGGTCCCTGGTGGCTCAGTCAGTTGAGCGTCCGACTCTTGATTTCAGCTCAGGTCATGATCCCAGGGTCGTGGAGCCCTGTGACGGGCTCTGTGCTAAGCATGGGGCCTGTTTGGGATTCTCTCTCTCCCTCTCTCAAAATAACTAAATAAACATTAAAAAGAAAGAAACAGGGGCACCTGGGTGGCCCAGTCGGTTGACCATCCGACTTCAGCTCAGGTCATGATCTCACAGTCCGTGCGTTCGAGCCCCGCATCGGGCTGTGTGCTGACAGCTCGGAGCCTGGAGCCTCCTTCAGATTCTGTGTCTCCCTCTCTCTCTGCCCCTCCCCTGCTCATGCTCTGTCTCTCTCTGTCTCAAAAATAAATAAAAGCATTAAAAAAAATTTTTAAAAAAAAGAAAAGAAACAAAGAAACAAAACCTCCATCTGATTTCTGTGCTTCAGCCCTACCAAAGACCAGTGAGATTATGAGGCTGCCTGGCAGGGACCCACACCAGGGCCAAAACCACCTCTTTCGAACCCCGTCAGCCTTCTCCCTCTGGCGCCAAGAATGGCCTCCAGATTTCACCCCATCCAGCCCCCTGCCCAGGCAGCTCAGATACAGAGCAGCGCCCTGCCAATGATGGAAACGAGTTGTCCCCGAGCTCCTAACCAGTTTATTCCTCAGCCAGCGGGTCTCAGCTACCGTTATCACCCTCCCAGCCCCAACCACCACCCCCACCCCGACCCGCCGTGCGACCCTGGGTTAGTATCCCCCCATCTCTGGGCTCAGTACGCCACCTATGAGAGGGGCAGGCTGGACCCCCAGGGAGTGCGTGTCACAGCCCAACTGGGTGGAAAAAGGAATCCTGGCACGTGGGGAGCACAGACAGGCTCCACGCGAATGGGCCCAAGCCACCTGCATCCATGAACCAGCAACCCTACGGCGGGACGCCAACAATCTCTGAGGCTGGAGGTCACCTGCCCACAGATGGTGCCGGGCCAGGAGGCGGGGAGCAGGGTGATGGGTAGGAAGGCTAGCTGCAGATTCAGGGTAGCTACTGTGCCTCTCAAGGCTCTGGCGAGAACCAGGCGGGTGGGTGGCCTGGCATCCCTGGTTCGGGCTGTGCAGCACACCGCTCTGACTTGCCCGGCCACGGCCCTCCCCACACCTCCCAGGCAATGTCCTCACTCAGCTCTTCTGTACCTCTTCCAGGCTCAGCCACTGGCTTTCCCGGGCTTTGCCAGGAACCGAGGGCCAGCACCACCCTGGCGAGTGAAGCCAACAGGAACAGCCTGCCTTTGGCTGTCTTCTTCGTGCCGGAGGTGGAAGGAGGGCATCCCAGGCCCACCTGCCAAGCTGCCCCTTCACCCCTGCCAGGCCCCAGCCCCTCCCAGGCTTTGCTCTCCCACTTTCACTCCCGGGAGCCCACCAGCTCTCGCACACCCTTCTCGTCTCCTGGCGGTCACACATCCCAGCCTAAATCAGGTGTCTGGGGCCCCTGGGATCGGTGACCTAACATCCACTCCAGCCCCATGTGGGTCAGCCGCAGCCTGAGTGCCTGTCCACTTAGGGAGGCCGGGGAAATTCCAAGGGCTCCATGACTCGGCACGGGCGTGAGGCTCTTCATGCGGGTGGTGCATGTTCCCGGGGGCCTACCGTAGGCGACACATCGGGCTGTGTCCTTGACTACAGAGGTGAATTAAACACAGTGCTATTCTCCCACAGTCCCCAGCCCAAGCAGGGAGACAGTCATCAAGGGAACTGGATAGTGATAATACAGAATAAGCTTCCTGATAGAGAGAGAAACTCAAGGGGCCCTAGGGAGCGTTGGCTAGCCCGAGGGAAGTCAGGGAAGGCTTCCTGGAGGAAGGAGTGGATCCACATTTTCAAAGGGAGGGCAAGTCAGGTCTGGAATGGTCTACTAAAGCAGAGGGGGCTGCAGCAGATAGAGGACAGTGGTCTGGGTGTTGAGCAGCAGGCAGGGTGAGCACTCACCCTTGGTGGCTCCCACTGTCTATGGGAGAATGCCCAAACTTCCCATCAGGGCACATCACGGCACACAAAACCTCAGCCCTCCCTGCCTCCTCGGCCTCATTTCCACCAATGCAAACCTCACCCCTTACACGACCCCGGAAATCTGTGACCCCCAGACACTGCTTGTCAGGCCTCTGCGCTCATGCTCTTCCCCCAAAACACACACCCCTGCCTCCTCTGCCTGATTAACTCCTGCTTATACCTTTTTTTTTTTTTTTAATGTTTATTTATTTTTGAGAGGGAGAGAGACAGAGTGCAAGCAGGGCAGGGGCAGAGAGAGAGGGAGACACAGAATCGGAAGCAGGCTCCAGGCTCTGAGCTGTCGGCACAGAGCCCAACGTGGGGCTCGAACTCATGGACCGTGAGATCGTGACCTGAGCGGAAGTCAGAGGTGCGCTTAACCAACCGAGCCACCCAGGTGCCCCCTTCCTGCTTATACCGTTAAGGGTAAGGCTGGTGTCACTTCTCCCGGACTGGCACAGTGTTCCCTCAGGTCCCCACGTCAGCCTGGTCCCACAGCACTGCACTCCGGGAGACATTTCAACCCTCTGCTTCAAACGGAGACGTTTCAATCCGTTCCCCGGGTGGTTTGGCTCTTGAACTTTCACCCCCAGCCCCAGACACATCACCGGCCACACAGTCAGCGTCCCGTAAACGTGCAGCGAGAGCTGTCATAGTGAACCCAGTGTTCTGAAGTCAGCTGCCTCCTAAACCATCCCCCACACCGTGTCCACTAGCGGCTGCCACACAGTAGGCAGCTGGTCACGGTCATTTAACTGACCCCAGAGAGCCTGACTGAAAGACGAAGCCCAGCTGGTTGCTTCTTGTACCTTAGAAGGTGCCAGACGGAACTCGCTGGCTTCCGACAACAAGAACGAAAACAGAAAAACAAAACAAAATACAACCTCCCCGCCCCGCCACTACCTAAAACCATACCATTAGAGAGTCACCTCTTGGAAGCTTTTCCGTTTCCAAGAACAGCCTATTAAAATGCAAACTGTCCCGGAAAATAAGGTCAGGCCTTCAGTGCCTGTCATATGAAAAGTTCATTTCTTGAAGGAGAGGGGGACCGAGCGGAGAGGGCTGGAGGGAGGCAGCGGGAGGGGAGTAAGGGGAGACTGTGTGGGGACGGGATGGGGCGCCAAAAACACGGCACCGTTTTGCTGACGGCTGTCCTTGGCTCTCACTGCCGGTCCACACCCTCCTGATAAAAGGAACGTCTCTTTGCTTGTTCCTGCACTTCAGCGTTTCTTGGCATGACACCATATGCAAAATTAAGTGGCTTTGTAGTGTGGGCTGCTTGTTCTTTTCCCTCCTTTGGATGAAGCTCTCCAAGGCACACTCAATCAAGCCCCTTTTGTTCCCCAGGCCTTTTGAAGGCTTCCGGAGAGGAAATGAGACCGCTCTTTAAAGCCCAAGTCGACACGCAGCCCTGCAAAATCAGTCTCCCTGCCAGCCCTGCCCCCCTGGGCCTGATGTGCAAGTCGGGGAGACACGGGTGGGCTCCCTGACCAGGACTGTCCCTGGGAAGACGCTCAAGGAGGTCCCCAGCCCATGTGAGACGCCACGGTGACACGGTGGATTTCCTCCAGCGAGGAGAGCCTTCCAAACTGGCAAGAAGCTACAAAGGGGGCCACAGGTTTAGGCGGCCCTTGGTCACGGGCCTGTCACCCACAGTCATTTCTGGGAGCACAGTTCCCCACCCCAGGTCACGTCTGGTGACTGCGGGGCTTCGCACCCTATCTTGGGGTCTGCAGGTGGAAGGGGCAGTCCAAGCCTTCCCGTTAGCCTGGACCCCAGGACTTCTTCCATGATGGCATCATGCCCCATCCCTCCATCGACACAGTTGGCCAAGGGATCCTCCCAGGCAGGGAGCCTCTTGGGGGCCCAAGGCGTCCAGCAGACAGCCTCCCATCCCACTCAGGGATCCCCTACAGCAGCAGTTAGCAACTGGGGGCGAATGTGCCCCTCAGCGACATTTAGCAATGTCTACAGATCTCTGTTACTGTTCCCAAATTGTGCTGCCAGCAGCTAATGGGTAGAGGCCAGCGATGATTCTAGACGTCCTACAGTGGTCAAGACAGCTCCCCACAACAGAGAATTATCCCGTCAAAATGTCTATGATGCTGCGATTGAGAAACTCGAACTAGAATATTCCAGACACTTCGTCATCCAACCTCTGCTTGAATACTCCCATGGATGAGGAGCTCACTACCTTATGCTGTATGGAGAAGCGGTGCAGGGAAGACCTGGATCTGAAGCCTGGTTCAGCATCTTGCTGGAAGCTATGGGCAAATGACCCAGCTTCCTCTCACCTCAGCATCTCTTGATGGAAAATGGAGCCAGGAATTCAATGTTCCAGAATCGTTATGAACGACTGCACGACTACAAAATATCTGGTACAGTGCCTCACACACAGAAGGCACCTCAACCAAAGGAGACCTGCTCCGTGGTGTCTGATTTTGGAATATGCCAGACAGTAAACACCAGCTATCCCAGTGACTGCCGAAAGGCCACCGCCTGCCAGAAAACATCTGCTAAGTCCCCGGCCTGCCTCACTGACACTGTCATGAATAAGGGATATGCAAGGTGTCCACTGCAGGGTCAGCTAGACTTGCAAAACCCCGGGTAGCAGCCTCCACGCTAACAGGAAAGAAATCGTTCTGAATCCACTGGTATTACAACAACACAATGGAAAAGGACCACAGCTATTTGGTTTTAGGTCGTTGTTATAAAGACATGAAAAGACAGAAACGTTTAAGATCATACGGTGGATGAAAATAAAACCAAGGTGAATGCATACTCAACGCAACTAGGAGAATAAACCATATGTACAGGGAGGGACAACAGACAGAAAAAAATGTTGTGTTAGGATGATGGGATTTGGGTCACGTTGGGCTTTTGGCAACGTTCTTTAACATAACATTGCTTTTCCGTTAAAATGCTCCTTATTAAAATCTATAGAGAAAACAATAAGAGAGACTACAAATGTAGCCTTACTTCTTTTTCTCTTTAAATGTGTATTTATTTATTTTGACAGTGAGCGAGCACGAACGGGGGAGAGGCAGAGAGAGAAGGAGAGAGAGAATCGCAAGCAGGCTCTGCACCATCAGTATGGAGCCCAACGGGGGGCTCGAACTCACGAACCATGAGATCATGACCTGAGCTGAAATCAAGAGTCAGACTCTTTACCGACTGAGCCACCCAGGTGCCCCTGAAATATAGCCTTATTTCTGACCATGAAGGAAAAGGGGGGAGGAGAAACCCTAGGTGACATCCTGGGCCAGTTCCTTGGGGAGCCTCCGGGCTTCAGAATGGGGGTGATGCCTCCAGTGCTCTGACTCCAGAGGGCAGAGGGAGCAGGTCTGCCCGCCCAACTCCTCTGCCTGCAGGGTGACTCCGGTTCAGCATCCACCAGAACAAGTTGCATTCCCAGCTCAGCTCTGATTCGTCAGCACCCCTGTCCCTAGAGGAGAAATCCAGAGTGGGGCCTGGCCGCTCTCCACAGCCCCCATGGGGTCCAGCATCCACCACCAGGGCACCTGGGTTCCCATCCTAAGTGAGGACCCTTCCCTTGGAGGCCAGGAACTGGGCTGAAAGAATCTCTCCTGATGACGCTGCAACTCGGAGGGCAGGCCTCAGGCTGGACCCAAACGCTGGGGAGCACCCAATTAATTTATCAAAAATGTTTTGAGGGGTGCCTGGTTGGCTCAGTAGATGGAGCATGTGACTCCTGATCTTGGGGCATGAGTTCGAGCCCCAGTTGGGTGTAGAGATTATTTAAAAAAAAAAAAAACACGACCCTGCAAAAATATATATATTTGGAAAAAACCCTCAGAATCTCTGTCTCCCCACAACACGAAAAGACAGCTACTCCCTCTATATCTGCCCTCTCACCGAGGGTTCACTCCAGCTGTCCTCAAAGCAAATATGTAAAAGCCAAGAATTGTGTTAGCTGCTTCATTTCCCCTTGTGCTTTGCGGCTGAGGCCCCATGAGGGCTGGGGTGCACCAGGAGAGGTGGGGCCTGTGCTGAGACCCCCTGAAGTTCGCGTGGACCCTGCCCACCTCTCCCTCCGGCACCTCATCCTTGCTTCTGGGAGACACAAGAGCCGCGGAGTGCTGGACATGCAAGGGCCCAGAGAGAAAGCAAAAGGGGGAGATAAGGCAAAGTGGGGATGACTTGGGGAAGAGAAGGCAGGAGCTGATATTAAAGAAAACACCTGGGGCGCCTGGGTGGCGCAGTCGGTTAAGCGTCCGACTTCAGCCAGGTCACGATCTCGCGGTCCGTGAGTTCGAGCCCCGCGTCCGGCTCTGGGCTGATGGCTCAGAGCCTGGAGCCTGTTTCCGATTCTGTGTCTCCCTCTCTCTCTGCCCCTCCCCCGTTCATGCTCTGTCTCTCTCTGTCCCAAAAATAAATAAACGTTGAAAAAAAATTTTAAAAAAAATGTTTAAAAAAAAAAAGCCACAGTGCTGTATTACAGCGCACCCTGGGGCCCATCCACCTGCTGCCGCTGGATACCTGCAAGGCAGATGCCATCAGCCCACCTCATAGGTAAGAAATTATGCTCAGGAGGACCCAGCAGCATGCCCAGGGTGACATCCTCCCTCGACCCCCCTGCCTCCTGGCACAAAAAAGCGTGCTCCTGCTGGTAGGCCCTGCCTTTCCTGTATCTCCCCCTCCCCAGTGTCTGAGTTCCGTTTTCCTGGTTCCAAGAAGCTTGGTTAAAAATGGGGATGTTTTCGAGGGGCGCCTGGTGGTTCCGGTGGTAAAGCATTTGACTCTTGATTTCAGCGCAGGTCATGATCTCACGGCTCGTGGGTTCGAGTCCCTAGTCGGGCACAGAGCCTGGCTGGGATCCACTCTCTCTCTCTCTCTCTCTTTCTGCCCCTCCCCCGCTTTCACGCATGAGCTCGCTCTCTCTCAAAATAAATAAATAAACTTAAGAAAATGGAGAGATCCAGGAAAACTGAGGTGGAGATACTAACACCCGTGGAGTGCCTTCCCATATGGGAGTCCCTCACGTGTCACCTCACTTCCACCTTCCTGCATTTTGACCTCCCATGAGGATGGTTCTTTAATGATCCCATCGTAGAGACCAGTAAACTGAGGCCCAGAGACACCAACAGCAAACTGCCCAGAGCCACAGAACCGGGGCAGGTGCGGTCAGGTTGGGCTCCGGCCCTGTTCTCCTCAGGAGCGTCACACCCACCTTGTCTGAGGCCGTTTGCCCACGTTCGTCCCCACTCAAGAGACTGGGTGGGGAGATGTCAAGGAGGCTGGGGACGGCCAGGCTGAGTGGCAGCAGCGGTGGGCACTTGGCTTCTGTTTTCATCTCATCTCCTGACAAGCCCAGAAAAGGGCACAGCCCATCGTGACAAAAAGGGGTTCATGCCAAGGGCCGATGAGGAGGGCAGGGCAGGTGAGGGAAACGCTGAAGCCACTCGGGACTCGGGAGCATCGGGGCAGAGGGTGAGCCAGCTCCAGGCCCCGGGACAGCGGGGGGTGCCGTGGCCGTGGTTGGCCAGCAGCCCGACAGCCATGGGTGGAGGTGGATTGATGGGTCACTGCACTAATCTCCTGAGAAAAGGCCAGAAACCCTCCAGAGAGCTTGACATCCAGGCCCCCTGGAGCTGGGGTTTGCATGGGCTCCAAGGTCCGGAGTGCAAGGACGGAGCCGCAGAGCAGGCCAGGGACGGGCTGATGCTGATGAAAGCCCATGGAAATCAGAGGGCTGAGAGACCAGCCCCCTAAGCCTGTGGGAGCCGGGAAAGAACCAGGGGAGCAGAGGCCCGGCTGCCAGGTCTGTACCCGACACATCGCCACGTCTGAGGGACAAGCCATGGAGACAGAAAGAGGACCCAGGAGCCCGGACCCCAGAGCCTGCCCCCGCAGCAGCACTCAAAGCAAGGCCGGCAGGTCGCCGGCAGGAAAGGAGAGACGGAGCCCTGACAAGTGCAGGTGGCAGGGGACAGCGGCAGAGCAGGGAGCAGAGCACACAGAGCCCCGCCAGCGTCCGGGCTGCAGGCAGGGAGAGCACACGCTGGGCTGGAGTCTGGGTTTTCTTCCGGAGGAACTGGGGAGCTATCTAAGGATAGCAAAGGAGTGATATGGTCAACGTGAATTTACACAGTGAGGTTTGGCATCACGGTACAAATGCTCCTTGCTGTTGGGCAAACCTATAGCACGTTCTCGATGGCCCTTGGATTGCCCACACTTTACCTCCTGGGCCAAGCCCCTGACCCTGCAGTTTCTGAGCCTTGCAGGAGGTATCCAGAAGTCAGGGCGGGCTGGAGGGCAGGCCCAGCGGCAAATGTCAGTGTCACTGTGATTCCTGTTGAAGGAAGGACGGGGTCATCTACACTGAGGTTGCTAGAGGCTCACTCCTCCCTTCAGGGCCACGTAGAAGAGGCTCACCTGAAAGGGACCTTCAGAGAGGGCGATGGCGATATGGACCAAGGGGACAGCGTCCTCCTCCTGAGAGGGGACAGCTTGGTTGGGGTCAAGCCAATGAGGCTCCCAGGCCCGCATCCCCTCAGATCCCACACCAGCTGCCTGCTGGAATCACCCCGTTCCTGTTGGGAGAGTGGAGCGAATGGTAGCCACCCCCGGGGTCCCTGCAAAGACTTCCCAGTGTCTGCCCTGAGCTGTCGTGTGTCTGTCTCCCTCTCCCGTATCTTACTCTCTTTCATTCCTGTTTTTCTCTCCTCCTCCACCTTCCCTCGCCTCCTTCTTTCGCATCCAGCAGCGGGACAGCCAGCCGGGGCCCTTCAAGTCAGTAGGGACGGTGGACTCTGCTTATCAGAACCAAAGAATGTTAGACGGCACGCAGCTGGCCGTGGCCTCCAACCCCCGAGCCAGAGCGCAGCAATTAGACCTTGGTCTGAACATGTCTGCCACACCAAACTCAAGGAGAGTCCGCTTTCAAGCTGCTAAAGTGTGTGTGTGTGTGTGTGTGTGTGCGCGTGCGTGTGTGCATGTGCGTTCACAACAGGATTCCCTTTTTATGGTAACTGCTAAGTAAGACCTGAGTGATAGATGCCCTTCCGAGACCCAAGAAACCCAAAGGTATTTACATACTAGGAAGAAAAAAAATGTTTTGCGGAATCCACATTCCTTCACCATGCAGTGATGTCTACTGAGCTGGAAAAAAAAAAAAGATGGGTGTTGTTTTCTTCCCCCCTTTGCCTAGGCACAAACATCCCACGCACACACGCACATGCACACTCGCGCACACACACATACGTGCACACATATGTACACTCTCTGCCTCCAGACAGCTCAGACCTGCACTCGCCTGGGTTTGGAAAGGAAGCGGAGCATGAGGCCCCGGAAGGCAGGACGGCACAGGGGTCAGGAGCAAGGCTCAGGGTTGGGCCGCCTCGGAGCCTAACCCCTGCCCTGCCGGTTTGCTGTGTGCCCTTGGGCCAGCTTCCCCTCAGAAAGGGGAGCTCGACTACAGACTTGCTATGCCGAACAGAGAAAGCCCTCGGCAAATGCCGACCGTGACCAGTACTGAACCAGAAGAGGCTAAATCCTCTTGCTGGCAGGAAGGACCAGACCCTCCAGAAAACGGCTCTGGATCTCTCAGGCCTTGTTCCAGGCTGGTCCACATCCCAACTCCTACTCCGAGTCTGGTGTTTGGACTTTCTGGCACTTTCTACCAGGCGCCGCCCTGCTCCACACCTGCAGTGCCCAAGGCCGCCCTTGGGGACCTGACAGGACAGGGACCGGCTGCGGGGGGCCTGGCCCCAGGGGCTCCCACACTCCCCTGTGTGAGACCCATTGCCGGTAGGATTTCACAGGCCACAGCTTGTGCTGGGAGGCAATGGGGCCGGCAGCCTTTCCAGAGGGCACCTGGAGAAAACTGCTCCACCAACCTGAGCCACAGTTCTCAGATTTGTAAAATGGAGGGATAATCACACTGACGTCGTAGGATGGAGGGGAGGCATGTCCGTCTGTCTGTCAGTGCCTTACACAGACAGGGCACATAAGCACTCAGCACAGCACTGGCCTGATGCCGCCTTGATTTTTATTTCACGCGGGGAAGGGTGTGGGTGTATGCGGAGAGGAGTTTCTTTTTTTTTCAACGTTTATTTATTTTTGGGACAGAGAGAGACAGAGCATGAACGGGGGAGGGGCAGAGAGAGAGGGAGACACAGAATCGGAAACAGGCTCCAGGCTCTGAGCCATCAGCCCAGAGCCCGACACGGGGCTCGAACTCCCAGACCGCGAGATCGTGACCTGGCTGAAGTCGGACGCTTAACCGACTGCGCCACCCAGGCGCCCCGGAGAGGAGTTTCTGCTCTTGCCTGTGCCTTGCGCTGCCCTGACAGCCTGGCCCCTGGGACAACCCCTCTGGGGCCTCTTAACCCGGATCCTCTAGCTTCTATTTCCTCTGAAGCATCCCCCCCCCCCAACCCCCCTCTTATCCTCCAGGCAAGGGCGGTGGCCCAGGTGCCAAAGGCAAGCTCGGGCTGGACCCAGGGCCATGCTCCCTCCTTCTACCCAACACTTCCAGGCGCGACCCGGGGCAGGTGTGTGTCACAAAGCCTCCGATGTTTCCAATCCTACCTGGTAGCTGTCCTGTCACAGCTCTCGAGAGCTGGACAAGCAGTCCAGAGGCCCCAGGTTTGTGTGGCAAAGGGGGCCGGGTCCTCCAGCGTCTCACCAGCGTCTCACCGGGCCTACCTGCCTGGAAGCCCCTGGACATGCCTCCCACACACACACTGAACACAGGCAGACGGGTCCTGAGGCGACTACACCCCCAGCCACGCACAGAATCGGGAGTCTCTTATCTGCCTGTGCCTCAGATGTCCCAGAACCTGGGCAGGGCTCCCGGCCAATGCCGCTCACGGACCTGAGACCAGGGCTCGGCCCAGCGCCGACGTCACCTGCCCTGGGAACCTGGCAGGCGGCCCACTTTTCTCCCCTAATTATTTTCTTTGGCTGCGTGGGCGTGGCATGAGCTAAAGAGATTGAATCAGGACCGACAAGGGGAGCAACCTGAGTCACAGGAGAGGTGAGACAGGGCGAGGAGTTGACCATGGGTTCCCAGAGACGGGGGGAGGGCCAGGGAGCCCAGGGCTGCCAAAGAAATGGGCGCCTCGTGACCCGAGGAGGAGGCTGGGGGCGGGGAGGCCAGGGCACCCCTCGCCAGCCCTGGGCTTTGATGACCATCACAGGGATCTTTCACGCAGTGAGGAAAGTCTGGCCCGGGAGGCCTCGAGGTTTCAGGAGGAGAACCCATCAATTAGGTGGCCACGCGGCTCTGTTTGCACTGGGCACTTCGAGAACTTCCCTCCTCCCAGCCCGTCAGGTCCTGCACCATCGGAACCGCGCCAGCCACTGCGTGCGGCCAGCCTGATGTTCAATGCCACTGGCTCGTCCCTGGCCAAGCCGTGCCGCCCAGCCAGTGAGAGCTGCCTGCGCCCGCCCCCCCCCCACGACCCCCAGCGGCTTCTGCACCCCTGAGAGTCTCTTAAGCTCCCCACCCTGTCCATGCGGGGCTCAGATGCCCCAACCTACAGCCCAGATGCACTCCTCACTGCTCCCCCAAACAGGACATCTACTTGGAGGAAATGTCTGCCCAGGACCCCAAGCGTATCTCCAGCTGCTTCTGTACTCCCCGCATTTCTGCCCCCCAGGCTGTGCCGGGTGCAGTCTGCTGATCCACCGGGGGGCACCGCACACCAGACCCCTGGCTGCCTCCCAGCCCCCAGCCCCTCTCTAAGCCACACTCCGGGAGATGCACCAGCAGCCCCACACCCATGGCAGGGGCTTGGGCAGAGAGCGTTGACCACGGGGACCTGTCACCACCTCCCCTTCCCTGCCTCATTCCAGTGCTCACACACACACACACACACACACACACACACACACACGCCTACTCGCACGCAGACTCACGCTCACTCACATAAACTCCGACTCAACTCACACATACACACACACACATACTCACACTATCACTTATACACAGTCACACACTCACGCTCACCCTGGTTCACGCTTACACTCACAACGCTCGTTCACAAACATTCACACGTACACGCACACTCACAGGAACCACTGAGAGTGCCGCCCCCAGTGTTGGACACCCTGGGCCCTCCCCGCCAACGCTGCCTCCGCTCACTGTGGGGGAGGTGGCAGGGCGAGGTCCTTCTGGAAAGGGAGGCTCCCTGGCTGTGACAGGATGGGCCGTCCGGGCGGGAGAGGCCCTGGCTTGGGGGCAGAGAACCCCTTGCTCGGGGCTCCCGATGCGGTCCCCTAGGCCACCAGCCCCTGCCACGCAGGCTGGCTCCAAAGGCCCCAACTGGCTGGACCCTTCCTTCAGCCCCCACTATCTCCTCTGGCGCCTTTAGGGAGAACACCTGCCAAGATGCCCCCACCCCCTGCTCAGACCCACACCTATAGAGCCCCTACACCCCACCCTTGCCTTTGGACCTCACAGCTTCCTGCTCACACAGAGGTGGGCTGGACCCGGGGGACCGGAGACCAGTGTTAAGCCCAGAGTTGGCCAGGTCCCCTGCATCCCACCCTCCATCCACGGAACCCAGCTTCCACCCCAGACTCATCAGGTGCTTGCAACACAGGTCAGACTCCTTCCGCCAACCCCCCCCCCACCCCTTGCAAGCGTGTCTAGGGCAGGGGAACAGGCCCAGGGCCTAAGGAGGGCCAGGAGTCTGCTGGGAAACGCAAGTTAAAAATACCTGCCTGTTCCAGCCACCACACACGCTGGGGCGAGCGGGCAGGCCAAGGCCATCCCCACTCTCGTGAGCCTTCCCTGGGAAGTGAGCAGGCGGGAACCCGACCGGGGGCCAACCTCCCCACTGCGGCATCCTGGGGCTGGGACTATGTCCTGGTCACTTCTGAGCCCCCAGCACAGGCCCCTCGCAGAGGAGGCCTCCTTCAGCTTTTCTGAAGGAGCAAATGCATGGGTCTCTCGCCCAGTCTAGAACATATCTCAGCTCACAACTCCTTCATCAGGCCCCGGGACTCCCTCTGCTTTCAGCATCACACTCCCAGATCACTGCCTAGTATTTTCCAACTGAAGGGAACCCGTGGAGCCTGTCACCAAGCCCTTCATCTTACAGAAGATGACCTGAAGCCCAGACAGGGGGAGACACTCTCCCAATGCTGCACAGCAGGGCCAGACCAGAACTTGCCACCTACTCCTAGCCCCAGCCCTCCCTTCATAGCACACCCAAGGCTCGGGATAGTTGGGGAGGCAAGGAAGTGAAAGGTGGGTTGGAGGCTAGAGCAGTACTCGGCCACCCAACCCCAAGACCCTCAGGCCTCATCACTGTCCAGCCTGTGCCAGGTGATCGCCCGGGACAGCCACAGGCACTGGCAGGCCTCTCCCACCCAGAAAGGCGGCAAGGACACGACCAACACCCCAGCGCAGCAGGTGCTTCGGAGGCAGATGGGGGAGCCCACGATTGGGCCATAATGCGTCCCCACGGCCCATGGGGTGTTTCCTGGGGAGGAGGGCTCAGCTTTCACCAGCATCTCCATGACCCACTGCTACCGAAACTGCCCTGGACCGAAGTCCCGGGTTCTAGAAACCTTGACTCTCACTCCTGTGCACCTGTGTGACCTTGTCAACAGCAGGGGACCCTGACCTCACCCAGAGCCCCCAGAGCCTGAGGCTACAGACCTTCCCAGTCCCCAGCAGGCCTCCCTTTAAAAGATGACAGACTGCAAGGCGTCAGTCTAGCAGTCAGAAAGAACTGGATTCCGAAGCTAGATGGGGCATCTTACGAGCTGTGTAACCCAACCTTTCTCAGTTTCCATCATCTGGAAATTGAGCATAGCATAACCTGCTCGGGGAAGATTAAATGTGTCAATCCGTGTCAGGACTAGTGCCCAGCAGGTACTCAGTGCCCTTGCTTCCGCCCATCCCCCACCTTCCCAGGCATCTCATGGAGGTGGCCTGGGCAGGTGATAGAAAACCGGCACCCAGTTGAGCCCCAACCCCTCTCGGAGGGTCTGCTGGAACTGTGTCTTGCTGACAGGACTGTCCCAGTCCCGGGCAGAGCTGAGCAGGAATTAGTACCTGCCTGGGCAACAGATTGAGAGAAGGCCCAGGGGCCAGTGGCCATGGAATACAAAGTGACAGGAGCCCAGGGAAAGGGTGAGGTCTGCTATTCCACGGGCTGGCATGTCTTAACCACAGCCACAGCCACAGCCACAGCCCGTGCCCACTGGGCCCACGCTCTGGGCCAACACACGTGAGCCGTTCGGTCTCACAGTCTCCCCAGGGGGAGGTGCTATGATTCCCATTTTACAGAAAAGGAGACCCGAGGCACCTTGCTCAAGTTCACACTTGAAATTCAAGTCTACGGGGCGGCCCAGATCCCAAGCTCTGAATCACTGTGCTCTCCTGCCTCTGAGGATCAGATCTGTTAACTGGAGAGGCAGGTGAGGGTACGGGGGAGCGAGGTGCCTCCACTCCCCCAGGCAGACCCCAGTGTGCCCCCCCACCCCCACCTCGAGCACCAGGGGCTGCGTTCCTGCCCACCTGCAGAGCACAGCCGTCTGCGCACATCTGAAGCCGCCACAGCGGGCACGCATGAGAACACCACCAGCTACCCCTGGGTGGAAACCGCCCGACGGTTCCGGGAGAGGTAAAGTATATAAATAACATGAGCGTCACGGAGCGTAATTATTAAATGTTGTCATTTTGGAAGGAAATTAATTAGCAATGGCTGTAGCTGTCTCGTGTCTGCTTAAGCAGCGTGCATCTCAATTAAAATTTAATTGCCACAGTTTCAATCGCAGCAGGTTAAACGCCTTGAGATGGTGAGCGGGCTCGTGTCTACGTAAAGCTTGAATTAGTGTGGAGCGGATGACCTGTCACGGAAGGGGAGGGGAGGCGGTGGACAAGGAAGCAGGCAGGACAGCTAGGTGCCACGTGCTGGTGCCCGCCAGGCCTGGCCAGCAGCAGCGTTTCAGACGGACGGCTGGCACGGAGGATGGCTCCTCGAACCCCCACACAGACCCACCAGTGGGAAAGGGGACGTTAAGCCTGGCACAGTCTCTCAAGGGAGCCCTGCCTTCGGGCAGTGGGCCGTGTAACAGAACAGGGTCTGGGGTGGAAAGGTCAAAAGCTAGCTGGCAACGTGCCATCCGCTGGAGGAAGCAAAGGTTCAAGGCAAGCACGGCCAAATCCTATCCCTCCAGGGTCATGCAGAGAGGCAGGCCACACTGGAGGCAATAGAGAAAGGTGAAGACTGGGGCAAACCGGAGCAACAGGCCCACCGTGGAAAACAGGGCAGCCACTGCTCCCCCGCTGGCTAGCTCTTGCCAAGAAAGGCCAGCGTGCCAGACTCCCAACAAAGCCAAGGATTCTTTTATTTTGAGGGGGAGAGGGGCAGAGAGAGAGAATCCCAAGCAGGCTCCGTGCTGTCAGCACAGAGCCCCGTGCGGGGCTCCATCTCACAAACCATGAGATCATGACCTGAGCCGAAATCAAGAGTCGGACACCTAACCGACTGAGCCACCCAGGCGCCCCCACAAGGATGGGGTTTATAATTTCCTATGCCCTGACTTTTAAAACACAGTGGGGGCCTAACCTAAGAGTTATCAATATTTGACCATTTGTCCAGGAATTTCTGTAAATATAAAACATCACAAAAGTTATCGTTTTAGAAAATAGATTAGTGGCTTCCAGGGGGTGGGGAATAACTTCTAACTGGGGATGGGATTCCATTTTGGGGGTGACGAAAATGTTCTCAACTTAGATTGTGGTGACGGGGGTACAACTTGGTGAATATTCCGAAAGCCACGGAATTGTACATTTTGAAAGGGCGCATCTTACGGTACGTGAGGTACGTCTCCATCAAGCAGTTATCAAAACATAAGGAAGTTAGGGTCTTTATCTCAAAGGCACCCCGCGGCTGCCAGTTTTCCCAGCAGAGATCTTTCACGCACATCGAACACGTCCTGAAGGACCCGTGCAGGCTGGCTCGGGGTTAGGAGCTGGGCAGACAACAGGGGAGACCCCGGTCCCCCCCACCACCCAGCCCCAGCAAG
The DNA here is from genome assembly GCF_018350175.1 of Felis catus. NCBI lineage: Eukaryota > Metazoa > Chordata > Mammalia > Carnivora > Felidae > Felis > Felis catus. The sequence goes on from NC_058375.1 coordinate 117,534,045, forward strand.
ACTTATGACACTCTTCTCAATCACCAGATTGTCATCAGGGAGGCTGCCACCTCATCTGAAAATTAGGACGCTTCGAGGCACCTCCGGTCAGGAGCCCAGCCCCAGCAAGCCCCCAGTGGTCTTCCAACTTATTGCTCGCTCCACGGAGACAGAAGCCCCACTTTAAGCCCCGAAGCCCCACCTGCATCCCAGTGTTTACAGCCCTGCACGTGCGGTTCTGCTGATGTGGCCACCGCCAGCCCCCACCCCCCACCAGCCCCAGGCCAAAGGGGCCCTACCTGAAGGCAGGTGCCGTGTGGCAGAGGCCCCCAGAGGAGGCACAACCGACGAGTGGTGTTTATCGCCTCTCTTTAGTGCCAACCAACCCACCGCTTGGCACAGGGGGTAAGTGGGGTGGCAGGCAGCAGCTGGGGGGCTGGCGTGGCACCCGGAAGCAGGAGACAGAAAACACGCCAGCGTGTCAGGCTGCACACGGCCTGGATGAGACACGCCAACTTGCCTACCTGACAAGCAGCACCCGGCCCGAGCTGTCAGGACGGGCGATGGGACGCCACACAACACGCACGGGGCTCTTCCCTACCCAGGCTGCAGGCCTTGCCTTTCCTTTTCAAGGAAACACAGTCTCAGAACGTCGCCCACCTACGGGCACACTGATATTCTAACCCTGTAACCTGTACGGGTCTACACTCGAAGACCATCTCTCGCCTTTTCCCCATAACGACCCTAAGAGACTTTATTCAGGGGGTGCCTGGCTGGCTCAGTTGGTGGAGCATGTGACTCTGGGTCTCGGGTTGTGAGTTCGAGCCCCATGCTGGGTGTAGAGATTACTTAAAAATAAAACTCTGGGGGCACCTGGATGGCTCTGTCAGTTGAGCATCTGACTTCAGCTCAGGTCACGATCTCACGGTTCGTGGGTCCGAGCCCCGCGTCGGGCTCTGTGCGGACAGCTCGGAGCCTGGAGCCTGCTTCCGATTCTGCGTCTCCCTCTCCCTCTGCCCCTCCCCCACTTGTGCTCACTCTCTCTCTCTCTCTCTCTCAAAAACAAATGAACATTTACAAAAATAAATAAATAAGTAAAATTCGTATTAAAAAAACTTCGTTCAGGCTGTAACATCTACAAAAGCAAATAAGTAAAAATAAATAAAATAAAATTCTTATGAAAAGAACTTCGTCCGGGCCGTAACACTTCCACGCTGACCCACTTGTTCCCCTTCGAGTAATCTACCCACAGAGGGGCCTCAACAGCTGTTACCTACAGAGTTGTTTGTCACTGGAAGATGCAGAGCACCAACACAGTGAAAACAGCTCCAAATGGCCCCGAAGGAGTGCTGGCTAAGTAATCACAGCACGTCTGAATGACGGAACACTCGTCATTGAAAATAATATTTACAGACGTATTTAATAGCATGGGAAGGGCTTATGTTAAAATACCGAGTGATAAAATCCAGGATGCAAACCGGCAAATGTAACAAGAAGTCTTAACCGGGGGTGGCAATCTGGAGGAGGGGTCCTAGAAGGAAATGGACCCATCGACCAGTTTTTTTTTTCTTCATTTACACTTTCCTGAACATTCCACATGACCACTTTGACCATTTGTGTATCACTGTTTTGTTAATAATATATAATATTTGTTGGTTTCTAATTATTCAAAATATGCTCTCCACCATTTGTCCACAGCATGAGATATTCCTCTCCCCTCCCCACCAGTGCCAGGTGCCAGGTACCCAGAGCTGGGAGCCTCTGAGCCTGAGGCCGGGCCTTGGGGCCCTCAGCACGGCTCCCTCCTCCAGCTCAGCCTTGAACTGGCCACTCTGGGTGTTCTTGGGAACCTAGAATGAACAGTTTCCAATAAACTATTCACTCTGCCGTTTACCGAGTGCACCCTAGCTGCTAGGCGCCACATCAGCCCCTGGAGATAACAAAATTAATGTGGTCTGTACCCCTGGAGGACTTTGTTTAGTGGGAGCAAAAATCAAGGAGACCAGTAATTAATTGTAGAACAGGACCTGAGTCTGGGAGTTGGGGAAGAAATGGGGAGAAGCAGGGGCTGCCAGAGGAAGGAGGCCTTGGGTGTTATGGAAGAATTTGGACATTATCCTGCACTAAGGTTTGCATAAGACCAACATCGCCGCCCGCCCCCCCTCCTGATGCGTGACAGACACTGCTAACCAATCATAGCACTTTTCCCAGCAGCCCTTGGGGTCCTTCTTGTGCAGGACGGCAGACAGCCTCTCCCAATCCTACTGGCCTGGCACGAACACAAACCCGCCCTCCACCTGTGCGTGCGGGCGATGCAGAGTCTAAGAAGGGGAGTGGCATGGCCACATGTGACATGGATCATTCTGGAAACGAGGGTGGCTGGGCAGCAGGGAGGCCAGGCAGCAGACAGGTGTGCAAATCCAAGCACTGGAAGCATACATCATAAGTGCATAGCCCACGAGCAAGGTGGAGGCTCTCCTTGGGGAGGTGACAGGGCCAGAGGGGAGCAGGCACACTTCTATGCCAGCTTCCTTCTAACCTTCTATGCCTCCCTCCTATCTTTGGGGAGGCCTGGCCCAACCAACCCTGCAGCCCGTCTGGAAGGAAGAAGATCCAGCACTTGGCTGAGCAGCTGAGCACACAGAAGGTCCGCACCAGGCAGCTTACCGCCAGGGTGGGCAGAAGGCCTCCGAGGACAGCCCCGGGCACGTGGCCAAAGGCTCCCGGCCTCCCAGCCAGAGGGGTGGGCTGAGCCACACTCACTCGACCTGCTCCTCCAGAGCACGTGGCTTCGGACAGCACATGTCTCACGGTCTCAGGGATGCTTGCAACCATCTTCGAGAAAGAGAAAGGGCCCTTGGCAACCACACAGCCTCACCTGGTCATTTTACAAAGGGGGATGCCCAGCCTCGGAAATACGGAGCCATCTGCCCGAAGTCACAGAGCTGGTGAGAGACGATACAAGAGCCTGCCCCCAGTGCAGTGCCTTCCCACAGCATGGCTCCAGCTCCTGAGTCCAGCAGAGTGCCCAGCACAGGAGGCACCCGCTACGTAGTCGCCGATTGGCCGAGGGACGCAGAGAAGGGCGGTGCAGGGCCCGACACCCTGACTGAGCTTTGGACCCAAGCCTGCCGGCCACCATCCCCCGGACCAGCCTGCCTTCCCCCTCACGGTTCACAGGGACAGGCGTAAGGCCTTATGGAGCCAGGACTCACGCAGAGCCCAGCAGCAGTGCCCTGATCAGGATCAGACGGCTGCTTTTTTGTGCTCACTCAGCCGTGGTTTTCAAAAGACTCTGATTTGCTGCCATGGAGCCACATGTGGCCAGGCAAAATGGGGATCCCTAGCGGGCTCTGTGCCTGGGCGAGCAGGGCACAGGGATGGATGTCATACCCAGGGTCTGGGCTCCAAAGATTAACTCAGACTCAGCAGGTGGGAGTCTAAGGGGCGTGGACGTGTGTGGTGAGCCTCCAGAGAAGTCTTTCCATCTAGTCCCGGCAGCCCACCAGGCAGGTGGAGCTAGCCAGCGCCTGCGGCTGAGCCCTGATGATCAGCACCTCAATTACTACTAGCAGGAATGCAAGAGAACGCCTGCCAGGTGCCCCACACACTGCCGAGTGCATCCCATGGGTGGCCTTCACCGAGCCGCACAACCCTCTGAGGGCTCCCAGCCCCGTTTCCAAGATAGGGAAGCCGAGGACCCCAGAGCCTCACTACGTTGCCCCAAACCACAGCAGGAGAGGGGCAGACCAGAATTTACACCCGAGCGTCACTTCTTATCCTTCCTGTCTCCAATCACCTGCCCCCCAGGAAGCAGGCAGCACGTGACCATCCTCCTGCACTGACATCCCCAACGCAGACCGCCTTCCCCAGTGTCACCCAGTCACTCCTGAGTGCTTTTATATCTGCACCAGACCCCGAGCCAGGCCCACACAAGGGAGACAGGCAGGAAAACCATCGCCAATACTGGAACTGTGCCCAGGGGGGACCCAAAGTGGGGAGTAGTGGGGTGACGCCAGGGTGGTGATGGGCAGGCAGGCATTCCAGCAGGAGAAGCCAGCCAGGCAAAGGCCTGGAGAGGAGGCTGGGAGCAGCAGGAACCTGATCAGTGAGAAGGGGATGTGAATGTCGGGAGTCTGGTGGGAACATGGAAACTGAGGGTGGAGAGCCTCATAGGGCGCCATAAAGTTGCACAACTCCACGGGGCGCCGAACTATTCCACGTGGATTTGGCCCCAATCAGAATACACAACGAATTGTGCCCGGTGTCCAACCACCAGGGGCTGCATGCAGCCTTGGGGCGGGGGGCGGGGGGGGGGGCGCGGAGCTGGGGGAGTGAGTCGGAAAGGCTTCTGAAATGCCTCTGCCCTCCACCTCAGGGTTACAGGGCCCCAGTGATTCATGGACCCCAGCAATGCTCCCTCTGACAGTCAGGCCCCGAGAAGGATCAAATATCAAAGGCCAAGCTCTCAAGGCTTCCAGCCAAGTCCTGAGCACCCCGCCCTCCTAGGCCCCCAAGACCTACCACCAGCAGGCACCCTGACCATGCTGGTTTGGAATCAGTGTTCCAGGCAGCCCCCTCCCTCTGCAGACCCAAGGTGAAGGGGCAGAAGTGCCGATACCCACTTGTCAGCCAGGACCTATCTGTCCAGGCATGTGCGCTTCTAGAGGCTGTGCATTTGCACGTGCACACGCAAACACACACACACACACACACACACACACACACACACACACACACAGTGTTTGTGCCAACTTCCACACACTCACATCCTTCAAACCCACGCACAGACACGCGCTCCCAAACAGGCAGAGGCCCACACTCAAAACACATGCACCACCAGAGATGCACCCCCACGCAAACGCACGTATGTACAAACACACACACAAGAACACACGTACCCCTACATTCACAAATACACACAACTCACAACGCGCACACCAAACACACACACACTCTCTCTCTCTCTCTCTCTCTCACTCAGTAGCACACCTTGCACATGCTTGACACGGGCCAACAAGTCTCGGAGCCTTGCCTTCTATAATTCGCGGAAATGGTTTTCTAGAAGGTGCGCTCCAGAGCTCAGAATCCAAGCAGTTTACATTTGCCTCAGGAGCAGGGGAACCTGGTGTTAAACCTAAGCCCGGCCTCAAAGGCCTGGAGGGAGCTGGGTGCAGAGACAGCTTCCCAGAGAATGGGATATACCCCCAGGCCCCGGGCAGCCAGGAAACCCGGGAATCTTCCGCCCTGCAGCAGAAAGAACCCACTGGACTCAGGCAGCACCGGTTGCCCAGCGCTGGCCTTGGGCTTGCCAACAAATGAGGGGCGTGTGTGTTTGCTTTTACCCCCGCTACTGAGGAAGACCGCAGTGCCGAGGGGATGTCCAAAGGCCCGAGAGTCTCCCCCAACTGTCCTTCATTCCTCCATTTACGGATCCGTCCATTCATCCAGTCAACACTGGCTGTGGGTGCCAGCACCAGACTGCAACCCGAGTGCCACTGGGAGTCTCCAAAGTCAGAGTGGATCCTGGGGGAGGGGGGAGGGCCGTGGCCTCTCAGGAGGAAAGAGCTACTTCCTGTCACCAAGCTCGTGCTGTTGGATCACTTCCCAGTGAGGGACTTCCTGATATCTCATCACTGAGAAGCCACAGGAATAAGGCCCGCCAGCCTAGAAGAAGCCCTCCGGTTTCCCGACCGAGCGAACGAACAGCGAAAGAACGGAGACACCTGTGTCGACCCCCAAGTGCATCGCCTGCGTGTCAAATGTGCTGGCCACCTTTCCAGAGAGCCCCCGCCTCCTGCCACAGCCAGGCCCGCCCTCCTGTGGGCAGAGGGAAGCTGCAACCCTGCTGGGCCCGGCACACGCACGTGGGAGGCATCTGGGCAGCGGTGCCTGAGTCACTGGAAGGATCACAGTCACCAACCATCGAGCCCTTGGACGGATGCCCAACCTGGGCCCAGCACTTCCCAGATGTTGCCTCCTTCACACCTCCCTAGGCCCACGTGACAACCTCCTCCTCCGGATGGAGAACCAGAGGCACCGAGCAGAAAAGCCCTCGCTGAGCGGGAATCAGGGCTGAGGCCAGGTGGTGAAGCCCAAGCCGGGGTGCGGTGACCCAGGTCAGGGGCAGGGGCCAGGCCAGGAGTGGGCGTCAGCTAGGGATGACCGGGGCCAGAGGCGGGAGCCAACTGGGGGTACTGGAGAGAAGGCCGGCAGGGGGAGGGGCAGGGGGCCACGGGGAAAGGGAGAGAGAAGCCCTCGGGGCCCCCGCGCCCCCATGCCAATTTGGTGAGGGTATTAAAGAGTTTCTTTTCAATTACTTCTTTCTTGACAATTACTAATAGCACTCTGATGGAGATGAGACTTAATTTCCCAGTTGGTTTGGAAATGAAGAGACCCATAATTGTTTGACCCCCTCACCAGCAGCAGACGGGGAGAGGGGGGTTGGCTCCACGGAGGACGACAGAGGATAAAAACATCCCTACTGAACGTGCAGGGCCCCCGACAGCAGACAGCAGTGGGGTACAGGCTGACACCGGGCCCCCCTGCGCCCCACGCCATGCCGTGCACCCACAGACCTGGCCTCACACTCTGCTCGAACTTGGGTAAACTCTGACCCACACGCCTTGGCCACCTCCTCAGGGGCCCAGTCTCGCCCCCAGGAGGGAGGAAGTCCGCTCCAAAGCAGCCAGGCCTGGGAAGCAGCCCCGAGCCCTGGGCCACTGCCTGGAAATGGGCAAGCCCAGCACACGCTGCAGAGGAAAGGAAAAGACGCTCAGCCCTTAGCTAGAGCTCGCTGTGTGTTTACCAGGCCTTCAGCCGTTCAGCATCTCCTTCTCACAAAACCTCCCACAGAGGGCACGCATACGCCCCCTGGACAGGGGAGGAGAAGCGAATGCCAGGTGCCCACATTCCTAGCAGTGAGGCCCTGGTCTGACTCTGGAGGCCACGTTCTTTCCCCCGTGGCCTCCCTCCATCGCCACTATCTTCTCATGGCTGGGTGACCACAAAACCTGCCTTCAGTCGGGGCTCCCGCCCAGTGACACCACAGACCTGGAAACAGGCCCCAACACGGCGAGTTCCTGGGAGCAGAGCCTTTCCTAGAACCAGCTCCAGAAATTTCACTGGAACTTTTTAGCAACTATCCACATAATAATATAATGATGGCCAGTGGGTTCTTTAGATGCCAATTCTGTCTTGTCCTGTTATCTAAGTGACTCATAAGAATCACCCTGCAGGTGGGCACTATAACGCCCCCATTTTACAGGTGTGGAAACTGAGGAACAAAGGTCTTAAGGAGACTTTGATCCCACCAGGCCAGTGTGAGAAAAAAGACACTCCTCCCCTACCTCATCACCTCCGTGGCTTTCTCACACTTAGGATGAACACAGAAACTCTCACACTTACAGGGCTTGGAACTTTCCCATTACAGAGGTGTGGTCCCTCCTGGCCACTGTCTTTGCTTCTTTGCTGAGGGCAGCTTCCCCGCCCTCCTACCCCAGGGCTCCTCCCTAAATCCTCTCTAGACTGGCTGGGAGACAGCCCAGGAACCTCATTCCTCCCCAGGTGAGGGGCCTGAGGTCCAAGGTTGAGGGGCGTGAGGCCCTCACATGTGGGCATGTATGTGCCGAGGCCTGCAAGAACATGCCGGGGGTGAGGGGGGGCGGGAAGTGACGTCTGCCCGCTGCGTTCTCTGAAGAGACTGCTGTGTCCAGACTGAGGCGCCACAGCTGGACTGAAGGCTGCAGGGTCAGGAAGGGTCACCCGGCTCCAGACGCGCTGGGGAACAGCAGGAATAACTCATCCCGGCCCCAGCCTCGCCAGCATGAACCTCTGACCCTCGGTGCTGTGATGTAAGGAAACACCGTCCAGCCACGCGAGAGAGGGGCTGGGCCGGAGACGCAGACGTCCCCGAGACCTTGTCCACAGAGGGACTTTTGTTTGGAAAACAGGCATTATCACTGTGACAAATGCTGTCTGGATTCCAGAAGTATTTTTCCTACTGTTTTTTAAATTCCAAATTCTCTCTCCACGTCGCTATCTCCTATCTCAGTCCCGTGCCTCCTTGGGCCCACACTGGCACACGCCAACAGGAAACCAGGCAGCGACCTTCAAAAACAAAGGAGACAGAGGTCCCGAAGACACCTAATGAACTTGGTCTCACCTCCACGCTGACTTAAACGGGGCCGGAGCTTTGCTGGCCTGGCAGGACCCGTGTCGTCCCGCGCAGTCTCCTGTTTCCCCCGAGCCTGTCACCCAGACCAGCCCTAATGCGTCCTAATGGAGGGAAGACAGCTGGGAGTTGTCACAGGCAGCATGGGCAAGAGGAAAGCCTCAGGCCCACCCCTCCCTGCCTTAATGGGACTGCCCCACACACCCCAGGAGGCCCCAAGGCCACCCCAGCCCCTCTCCCTCAATGCCTCTCTGTTCCCTTCATCCGACATTTGCTTCTCTCCTACCTCTGGTTCCCACGACTGCCACATTCGGCTCCTGTGGCCAACACGCCCCTTACCTAGTCGTGGCTTTGTTCACATTTACCGAGCACCGACTGTATGCCTGGCACCAATACTCGGGACCCAGTGGATACGCCATGCTGACCCAGCCTCCAGAGGCTCACGGCACACGGAGAGAGGCGGAAAAGCAACAAGGACGGTGGGGGAATACAGCAAAGGAAGCTGCACGGGGCGCTCTGGGGGCCTGGGGCACCAAGCTGGGCTTGGAGAGCGACAGCAGGAAAGACTTCCTGGAGGAGGCAAAGCCTGAGATGGACCAGCACTGAACTGCCTCAGGAGGCAGGGGCTTTAGTCCTTCTCCATCCTCTATCCTCTGCTTCCTGCTGCCTGGCCCACCCTCTGCCTCCCAGCCCCAGCTCCCAGGACCACTGCCTGCCACCAGATCCAGGACATGTGATGCTACCTCCTCGCCTCAGGAAGCCCCCAGGCTGTTGGAAGACCAGACCCTGAGCCTGGGTGGCTCAGCCGGTTAAGCGTCCGACTTTGGCTCAGGTCATGATCTCACGTCTCATGGGTTCGAGCCCCGCGTTGGGCTCTGTGCTGATAGCTCGGAGCCCGGAGCCTGCTTCAGATTCTGGGTCTCCCCCTCTCTCTCTGCCCCTCCCCCTCTCTGTCTCGCTCTGTCTCTCAAAAATAAAGAAATGTTAAAAAAGGAAAACATTAAAAAAAAAAAAAAAAAAGAAGACTAGACCCAAACGATGACCCTCCTGGCACGGAGCCCAAAGGGAGGCACAGACATGCTGAGACTGTCACAGATGCTTCAGGATAGACTCCCTGTATGGACAGGGAGGAGGGAAAGGCTGGCAAGTGACTGAGACAGAGAGAGATGAGGGGCCACCCACCCTCATGTCCTCCCTTCACTCGCCCCGCGGTCATGCTGGGTCCAAGATGTGTGTCCCCACACAGACCGCAGACAGTAAGGAAGCCTAGCCCACCCTGGGGTGCAGGCCCTGACACGAGCAAGTGGCCTCATGGATAACCTGTGACTGGGAGAGAGAGAGGTGGGCAGGCACTACAGAAGCCCCCCTGGGCTGTCAGGGAAGGCTTCCTGGAGGAGGCAGCATTGACACTGGGTCTTCAAGCATGAGGAGCTTTGACAGGGAGGGACCAGGACTATTGTAAGCACAGCGAAGTGCACAATGTTATCAGCACACTAGAGGAAACCCATTTTTATCACAAGAGGACCCCTGCTACTGAATTCCCAAGCCCTGCTACAGGACATGGAACCTGCAAATTCTGAAGCTTTTTTTTTTTTTAAGTCTATTTATTTCGAGAGAAAGAAAGAGAGTGCGCACACGCACATGTGTTCAGGAAAGAGAGAATCCCAGGCAGGTTCCATGCTGCCAGCATGGAGTCCGACACGGAGCTCGATCCCACAAAGCTTGAGATCACGCGTGACCTGAGCCAAAACCGGGAGTTGGACGCTTAACCGACTGAGCCGCCCAGGCGCCCCATTTTCTGATGCTTTCTAGAGGCACAATGTACATACCCCCCTACACACCCCAAAACTTCAAGCCAGCCATTGAGGCTGGCCTCTCAAAGGCCAAAGGCCGTGGGAAATGGCCGGTCAACACTTTACACGAAGGAGCCACCACCAAAGTCAGCAATGGGTCATGCAGCGAAGGGGCAAGGAAAAAGGCCCAGGTCACCCTGAGGTCACCTTCCACCTTCTCCAGTGGCCTCCAGGACTGGGTTTGGGGGATGAATGAGGACTTGGGCCTGAGGACACCTGGGAGGGCCCAGGGGTCCCAGGCTGGGATGTCGGGAGAGAGAGTGGGACTGGCAGACAGGAGCCCTCCGTCCCAAGGGCAGGAGGGAGGTTCAAGGAAAGACACAGGTTTCGCGGCAGGCAGGAATCGAGTACCTGGAAGCAAGGGGGTGCTCACTGAATACCAGCTGGCGGGTGCTCAGCTACTACCACCGGCCATTTGCTGCACAAACAAATGAATAGATGTCGCAGCTCTCAATTTCCTCAAGAGACACGAAAGCGAACAAACCCGAGCTAACTTTGAAGCCTTTTATTGGAAAAAACAGCTAAACGCTCTTAGGGAAACAATGGCTCCGCACTCGGTGAGTTTTAGAAATGCTGGGTCCACATTAACCAAGTGTCTTTGGTGCGGGACTTACTGGCACCTTCAGAATAACATCCCCCCCTTTGAAGAACCCAGAAATCCACAAAGTGACTTCTCTGATGCTCACTTGGGCACTGGCGCTTTTGGCCTACAGCAGCTTTACAAAGGGGGGCTGCAGGAAGCAAACGCTGGGGAACCTGCCTGCCTTTCTCCCTCTGACCACACCAGGCACGAGGATGGCGAGCCGGGCTCACCCCGATGGCGGCCTGCAGCCTGATGCCCCGCGGCGATCTAGCCTCTCACTCCCACTCGGGGTGGGGGGTACACGTGAGGGAGGGTGACGGTGTGAAAAGGCTAACCTAGAAGCATCAGTTCTTAAAAAAAAAAAAAAATCGCACATTCGCATAAACACCTGTAGCACATGGCATCTGGTGCTATTAGCCAATCGCAGGAGACACGTCTAGCGGCCTCGACAAGAAGGGTGTCCTGGAGGTAAGAAGCCTGCTCTTGACAACCTGGGAGGAACACCCTGGCTCTCCTCTGGGCAGTCTCCCGTGCCTGGGACACCCCGTCCCCAGCATGTCCTTAGGTGGTTTCGTGGAAGGCAGCCCTCGGCCAAAGGCTCTGCCCTGCCTGATCGACACCAAAGCCACACATCAGCTCCAGCACCCTGTCTGCACCCTTTCTGTGCCAGTGTCACGGGAAGGGGCTGTCCTTCCAGAAGCCCCGATGATGGTGGACACACCCAGGTGATGATACAGGAGAACCCAGGGGCCTTCTGCCTGGTACAAAAGGTCCGGGGAACACTGAGGGTCCACATCACGAGTGTGGCTTTTCCTGGGATCCGGTAGGAAAGTTCGTAGAGCCAGACGTCCTCACGGCACTGCGAGATTATCTGCCGGGACACAGGACATTGGCTTGCAAAGCCCTGGCCAGACGGCTGGCTTGGAAAAACATAAAAGGCCCTCTTGTTGACAAAACCCACTCCTGTGGTAGAACCTGCCCCCAAACCTTTTAAAATGATTTTGGATTTTGGCCCCAACTTGCTCTCCACGGCCCCACTGCACAGACACGTTGCTGACGTGCCAAACTCATGCTCTGCTCCTTTAGCAAAGGCGGTCCCGAAAGTCCATGAGAGCTTCCTCCGGGGGACAAGATGGCACATGCCGGCCCGGCCCACAGAGTGTGGCTCCTTGTCATTCTGCCCAGAAGGCTGTAATTAGAAGGCAGTCCCCTCCATCTGTGGGGATTCCATGCTGGCCCCTCTCTGTGCTCTCCTGGAGAGCTCTCCCCAGGGGCCAGACGATGGCGAGACCGCCCCCCCCCACCCCGAGCGCCCACTGGGCGCCCGGCCTTGCTGCACAGAGACCATGCTCAGGACAAGCCGCCCATGGGCCTTCATAAACTAGATCCTCACCAAGATATAGTTCCTGTTACTCCCCTCAGACTTGACCAGCAGCCCAGGCACAGGGAGTCTTGCCAGGCCTTCAAGTTCCCTCAACCCAACAAACATGGCCGTCCTTCTTACCTTCTCCCTCCCTTCCTCCCTCTCTTCCTTCCCAAACATGGTTTCCCTCCCTCCCTTCCTTCCATCAACATTGATGATGGCCAATGGATGCCAGATGTTCTGCCAGGTGAAGTAGACAGAGATGTCTGAGACCAAGTCAGTCAATCAAAATAGTGACAATGGCCAGACACGGCTCTGTCCTGGGGGGCAGGGGGCACAGAGAAAATGTGGCCAACTGGGCCTATGACAGGGTAGGGGTTTGGGGGTACATTCATGGAATCCAAGGTCAGTCCAATTGTAGCAATAGGCTGCTGCCAGTGGCTAACGAAGCCAGAGAAGGGGCAGGGCCAGGGCCTGAGATCTTCAATGCCAGGTTCCAGAACCTTCCAAAGCTTCACCTATGCAGTCTGCCATTTGGAATGCCCTGCCCTTCTTTCCATCCAATTAAACCCTAACCTTGGCCTCAAAGCTCTCCCTAATTCCCAAGCAAGGAAGCCTTTCCTCCTGGGAGCCCTCCAGCCCCACAAAACTTAGCTTAGGACTTCACATCAGAGCCAGGGCCTTCGGGATCTCTTTAGCCCCACACCTTCGTGTCTCAGACAGAGGTACTACGGTCCAAAGAGGAGCTGGGCTCTGCCCCTCAGCAGGCCTTCCCCTTTTGTGGAGAGACAGGGCAAAGATGGGAGCTGGGAGGCCGGGGTCTGGTGCGGGGTTAGTCTGACAAGCCACGGGCCCTCCACAGCCTCTCACAGTAAAACCTCTGTGTCCTCCTAGGGCAAGGCCTTCCCCCATCCCTGTGCCACTTCTGGGACAGCCTCCGTCCCTTGACATCTTGAGGGTCTATTCATTTGTCCATCTTTCCCCACCACTGGGGGTTCTGTGGGGGCAAGAATCAGGTCTTATTTGCTGTCATGTCCCCAGCACAGTGCTGGCTCCCAGTGGTGCTCAATCAATGTTCATGGCATGAATGGAGAGAGAGAAAGGAGAAAAAGAGAAGGGTGGACAGAAAAGTAGGAAGACAGGGGGCACCTGGGTGGCTCAGTCAGTTGAATGTCCAACGCTTGATTCCGGCTCAGGTCATGATCTCACGGTTTGTGAGTTCGAGCCCCGCATTGGGCTCTGCGCTGACAGCACGGAGCCTGCTTGGGATTGTCTCTCTGCCCCTCCTTTGCTCATGCTCTCTCTCGGAAATAAATGAACATTAAAAAGGAAAAAAAGGTAAGAAGACTCACTCCTCTCTGGCCGAGTAACTCACAGACTCACAGATGAGAACACACTCGTCACAGAGGGTAACGTGCTGGGACGGCTGCATTCCTGAGACCCTCATGTGATTCTTCACCTCCTCCCTCCCGGCAGTTCTCCTCACTCCCTCCCAGGTCGCTCAGCTGGAGCCCATGCTGGGGCGGGGGGGGGGGGTGGGGGGGGTGGGAAGAGCAAGCCCCCTGGCACCAGCAGGCCTGGGTTCAAATCCCAGCTAATGCTTTTGTAGCTATATGACCTCGGGCAGGCTCCTCGCAGACACAGCACCTCCATCTCTCCATTCTCTAGAACATTCCCATCATTGACAGCAGCCACCCCGTTGGGAGCCACTGCGATCACTCCCTTGAGAAGCGTAGGTGAAGCCTCAGGCAGCCTCTGTACCCCTTAGCCCGGCCAGCCTCAGGGCCGTCCGCCCCCCAGGGCTGGACCCCTCCACATGCAGCAACTCAACCCACAGAACCCTCCTCAGAGGCCCCGACTGCCACCGGCCTGGGCCACACACTCTCAAGAGGGTCCCAGGTACCGGTGACAACTGCCTTCAGCAACGTGTGGCACCAGAGCGACCCAGCAACCGAGGGGCCGCTGTGCACACTTCTAATTACCCGAATCTCTGCCATCAACTGCGCCGCAGATAAACAGCACTGGGGCCTAATTTTCTAATTTGCCCCTTCGGGAGAAGGGAAACAAACCTTTTCTGGAGGCCATGATCTCCGGTTGAGTGGGGGTACAACAGTCCAGGCCCAGGTGGAGACTCTCCTGGGCAGGAGGGGTGCTCCCTGCCATCACGCCTTCAACTGAGTGTCTATGCCAAGCCACACACAGGAGGACCGCCCTGGGCATGAGGTCTGGCGAGGGAAGGGCATTTCTGAGAGCTGATCCCCCCTGCCCATCTGTGTGACCTTTCACTGATGGCCCCGGGCAGGCTCCTCTGTCCCCCTCACCTGCAGTGCTCCGTGGTGACAGTGATACACGGAGGTCAGGTATGCCAGCGAGAGGGTACTGGACCAAGGGAGGTGACAGTGAAGTCCTCAGACATGGCCAGAAGACCAGCGCTTTCTCTAAGGCTCCCTTCTGTGCCCCGAAGACAAAGAGGCAGGGACTTTGGTCTCTAAAAGCTCCAAGTTTTAGAAGAAAAAAAAAAAAAAACATTCAGCATCAACTCAAGCTCCAAAGCCAGAGGGAGCAGGGGTCTGGTCAGTGATGAGGACCCTTGCCCAGACCTGGGGGCAGAGCACCAGGATTTAGGAATGGGCCCTGGGTGACAGTGGGAGCTCTCTGGCACCAGTGACTAGCGGTGGAGACCCAGGCCATCATGACCATGATGGAGCTGTGAGCAGGCAGGCCCAACATATACAAGTCACGTTTGATGGGACTGGAGCAGGACAGACGCCCCCAAGGGCCAGACATTGGGCTGAATGTGATACACGGACTGTCCTGAATCCTCCAGAGACCCTACTGGGGAAAGGGGCACAGGTGGGAAACCAGGAGAACAAAGGAAGTAGTGGGTCCGGGGGGCTTGAGGGAAGGAGAGGAGGCGGTACCCCTCTGCCTCTGCCCCTACTGTCCCCACCCCTCCACTGGGGTCTGGCCGTAACTTCCTCTGGTCCAGCCTAGAGCCCGCCTAAGGAGGGGGAGAGACAGGGGAGGGGAGCAGCGCCTAGACTGGGACAGTGTGGCCAGGGACAAAGTCCTTAGTGCTGAGGACACTCTGATCCCCATGACCCACTTCTGGAATCCAGGACTCCACCCACCCACCCCCCACACACTGCCGGCAAAACCCAAGGCTGCCTCCCTAGTTCTTGCCTCCACTCACGGGAGCCCCAGCCCCGCTGACATTCTCCTTCCCCACGTCAGTTCCCAAGGCTTTCTCATCTGGCCCAGACTCCAGCCTGCCAAGAAGCTGGTGAAATCCGCGACGCAGGTAAGCTTTCTCCTTGGCGACCTGCCTTTCTCCTGCCACCCCATTCTCCTTTATTTTGAAAACCAGTGGAATTGTACCAAGATCCAAACCCGCAATGGGGTGGGAAAAAACCGTCTGGCAACAGCATTGGCTGCAGCAAAGCTGAGGTGTGGCCCAGTCTGGACCACCCCCGCCCCCTTCCACCCCGCTCTCCCTGAGCAGGACAAGGCCCGTCTCAACAGACTTCCCAGCGCCCGTCAGGATTGCACAACAGGGCATTCCGGGTCAGAACTTCCCGGGACAGGATTTAGAGAGGAGTATGTCTAAGGGAGAGGAACTGAAGGGCATGGTTCCAGAAGGACCTGAAAACATTATGGCAGTTTTGTTTGGGTTTTTTTTTGCAAGGAGGCAAACAGAACTTCAGGGCATGAGAACAGAAGAAAAAGAGCCTGGGCGAAGTCTGAGAGCTGCCCAGAGGGGGAAAGACCGACTGCTGTGGTCCGAGGGCTGACCCAGGCAGGAGGCCGAGGGTCATCCCTGGCTCAGCCAGCAGGGAGGCGGGCGGGGGCTGTGGCAGCTCACAGGGACAAGTCACCAAGGAGTTCAGGTGATGATTAAAGTGCGGAGACCTCCCCAGAATAACTCGAAGACAAGCCAAAAGGAAAAAGTCCCCAAAATCTCCTAACACAACCTCCAGAGGTCACTCCAGGTCCTGGTGAATGGGAGACACTCCATCTCCTAGTCCTGGAAAGGCTTCATCCCTTCTGGGCCTTGGAATGTTCTGGAATGTTCACACTCTCAGACATCCCCTCAAAGGCACGGCGATGCCCTCTGGGAGGCCCCAGACGCTCCCCAGGGCCCCCTCGCAGGACCACTCTTCGGCTAGCATCCCAAGGAGGGTCCAAACCCCAGGGCAAAGGGAGCCTCCAAGAATTTCTAGAGTTGGTATTGGCCCTGGGAGGGTCTAGCACGTCCCCTTCAGGCCCAGAGAGGCAAGGGCCTTACCCAAAGTCACACAGAAAGTGTGTCTCGTCTGGCTCTTCAGAGACTAACCTATCTTCGCCCAGAAAGGAATGTCACGGCAGAACGTCTAAGACCATGAGGGGCAGCCCAATGGCTGAGTCCCCTCACTCATCCAAGGGCCCCATCAGGGTCTCTCACCTAAGGGCACACGGGCTGGACTGTCCAGTTGTGTCATTGCACTTGCTGGCCAAGTGGCCTCCCACAGCCGACGGCACATCTATGAGCAAAGCAGGAAACCTGCTGATGGCGTGGGGTACAGGCAGAATCACGCGAGATAGGACACAGAAAGGGCCCGTCCCCAGTCTCTGTGACCTTTTCTTCCCCCTTTCTCCTGTGAGGAGGGAAGGCCGGTGGTGCCCTAGCCCCGGATCAGGCTGTGTGTCCCTGGACAAGCCACTGTTACTGCCCAGCCCCGGCTTCCCCTTCTACAAAACAGGAGGACTGGCTTCAAAGTCTTACTACCCTCACTCTGCCTCTCCCTCCCTCTGGGTTTCTGGAGCCACTGGGAAGCCACGGCCGGCCTGGCCCAGCCTTTTAACAGTGGGCTCCCCAGGGCCTGCCCACGGCCTTCTCCCCAAGTAGGGCAGAGGCGGCTCTCTGGCATGGCTGGACGATTTACAGCCTCATCCAGCCGCCCTTCCGGAGGCTGGAGACCCAGCAGAGATTTTCCACTGCCGCAGCTGAGTGCAGGCGTAAAAGGAAGCCCCGGGCCTGAGCCTTGGGCCTCACGCTGCCTTCCCATCTCCTGAACACACAGTCAGGCCGGAGGCCCAGGCCGAACATCTGTGCCTAGGACCCAGCACTCCATCACACTGAAGGGTGAGACAAAGCCCGGGGCCCTGCATCCAGGCCTGAGAGGCCCGGTCCAGCGGGAGCCAGGCCTCCCAGCCAGAGTGATTCACACCAGGCCCTTCCCACTTCCGTTTTCCCCTTTCTCCCCATGACAACATCTTGAACGAGTGCCTTTGCTGGCAAGCCCAAGCACTCTGGGGTTTTCTGCCCTGACGCGGCTCCCACGCTCAGCTGTACACACAGCCCTTGGACAGGCTGCCGAGACTGTGTGTGGTGCTAGCAGGAACACACGAACCTCCGGCCCACACAAATGTTCTCGGAGGCCGCGCTCCCTCAGGGCGGCCGGGCCAGGGGAACCGGTGAGGTGTCCCTGCCCCAGCACCGGGTGCGACACCAGCCTCCCTCTGGACGAGCCAGACTCTCCGGGCAGGTCGTGAGCACGTTCAGGGTAAGGCGTACCTGTGCTGCGGAACTCTCCACACCACAGGAAGGTCCTTCTAGGGAGAAAAATACAGACTAAGCTCTCTGCTCCCACTCAAGACGGAACAACAGGGACTAGATGGAGGTTCCCCCCCTAAAACCACCACATAACCAGACAAAACTTTTGAAATGGTGATTTTCGAGACACTGAAGAGAGACGACAAAGCAACAGTGGTCCATAAGGGGCAGAAACAAACAGGGTGGTGAGGGTGCAAGGCAGGGCAGGGAGGTGAACCCGAGCAGAACCTGGCAGATGCCGTGGGCTGCAGAGATGGGGCTGACATCTACGGGCGCCAGGACAGGTAGAGTCGGCATGCCAGAATGCCAAGATGAGGGAGCCAAACAGAGAGAGAACACCAGAGGTCTGCAGGGGGTCCCCCCAGGGGAACTGCAGAATGCAGGCAGCACATGCCGTTCTTTCCCCAGAGCCAAGGAAAGAACCATCCGGAAGGATGAGAGAGAACGGTGCCCAGCACCACAGGGCCAGCGCCTGTTCCCACCAGCCAGACTGCAGAACGTCAAAAGTCAAGGGCACCGGGTAGAGAGAACTGAGGTGGTTGCCTTGAGAGTAAGGAATACGTACCCTGGGCCCTTGTCCCATCTAACTAATCTTAAAAGCAAGATTAAACCTTCCAAGTAAATGAGCCTCGCCCCAGAGGAAGCTCAAGGATATCTACACGAAAACAAAATTCTTCCACATGCAACAAGATGAAATTTGCAATATCTAGGGGAGTCTGGGTGGCTCAATCCGGTAAGTGTCTGACTCCTGATTTCGGCTCAGGTCATGATCTCTCAGTTTGTGAGTTTGAGCCCCACATTGGGCGCCAGACTGTCAGTGAGGAACCGGCTTGGGATTCCCTGTCTCCCTCTCTCTCTGCCCCTCCTCTGCTCGTGCGTGTGACCCCTCTCTCTCTCTCTCTCTCTCTCTATCTCAAAAATAAACTTAAAAAAAAATTCGCAATATCTAACATCCATCAAAGATTACTAGGCATGCTACACAAAGCAGGAAAAGACAACCCATAATGAGGAAAATAATCAATTAATCAAAACTGAGCCAGAGCAAACAGGGATTTAGAATTTGCAGACAAGAGCCTTAAATCAGTGATTATGACCATATGCCACATGTTCAAAAAGTCACGTGGAGACAACAAAGATGTAAAAAAACCTAATCCAACTTCCAGAGACGTAAAATACACTGGATGGGGCGACCGGTAGATTAGACACTTGGGAAAAAAGATTCACGAACTTGAAGAAATGGCAATAGAAACTATCCAATATGAAAACCAGAGGAGGGAAAAAGAATTACAAAAGAAAAGAGCGTGTGAGGGTCATTGCCTGGCTCAGTCAGTGGAGCGTGTGACCCTTGATCTTGGGATTGTGAGTTCAAGCCCCATGTTGGGTGTAGAGATTACTTAAAAATGAAATCTTAGGGGCTCCTTAGTGGCTCAATCAGTTAAGCATCCAACTCTGATTTTGGCTCAGGTCATGATCTCACAGTTCATAAGATCACACCCTGCATTGGACTCTACAGTGACCTTCAGAAGCCTGCTTGGGATTCTCTCTGTCTCTGTCTCTGTCTTTCTGCCCCAGCCCTGCTCTCTCTCTCTCTCAAATAAATAAACTTTAAAAAAATAAAATAAATTCTTAATGGGGCGCCTGGGTGGCTCAGTCAGTTAAGTATCTGACTTCAGCTCAGGTCATGATCTCACGGTTCATGAGTTCGCGCCCCACATCAGGCTCTGTGCTGACAGCTCAGAGCCTGGAGCCTGCTTCGGATTCTGTGTCTCCCTCTCTCTCTGTTCCTCCTCTGCCTGTGCTCTCTCTGTCTCTTAAAAATAAATAAATATTAAAAAAATAATAAAACAAAATCTTAAATAAAAATAAAAGGGCACGTGAGCTGGGGGCCAATTTCAAACTGCCTAATACATGTGTGATTAGAGTCCCCAAAGGAGAGATGGGGGAGAAAAAGTATTTGAAGAAATAATGGCTAAGAATGTTCAAAATTTAATGAAAACTACAAAAGCAAAGAAAATCTTATAGGCGGCCAGAATGATTACCTGAGATGAAGTTATTTCATAATGACAAAGGAGTGAGTTTATCAGGCAGACAGAACAATCCTGAAGGTTTATGCACTTAATGCTACAGGTTCAAAATATATGAAGGGCACCTGGCTGGTTTGGTCGCCACAGCACGCAACTCTTAATCTCAGGGTTGGGAGTTCAAGCCCCATGTTGGGTATGGAGCCTACTTATTAAAAAAAAAAGAATAATAAAATACATGAAGTAAAAACAGAAAACTCGGGTTTAACATCTGAAAGCCCAGTTGCTGTGATTCACCGTATTGTCCCATCCACATGAAAAACAGGACAAGGACGCCTAGTGTCACCGCATCTTGCCTACACTGTACTGGAGGCTCTGCAGTCAGTAAAATAAGGCAGAAGAAATAAATAAAAGGCATCCAGATTGCAAAGAAAAGGAACAAAACTGTCTTTATTCTCAGATGTGATCCTTTAGGTACAAAATCTGATAAAATCTACAAAACAGGATAAAAGAGCAATACGTGAAAATCAGTTTAAACTTCGAAGTGCTAGCAGATTGGGATTTTAAAATACTACTTAATAGCTTCAGAAAGCATAAAATAGTTCAGGATATATCCGAAAAAGATGCACAACGCCGGTACACTGAAAATGATAAGGTGCTGTTGCCAGAATTTAAAGTAGATCTAAATAAAGGGAGGGACAGATTATGCAACATTATTAAGATGTCAATTCTCTCCAAATGTATCTACATTCATCACAATCTCAATCGAAATCTAAAAAGTAGGGGCGCCTGGGTGGCTCAGTCGGTTAAGCCTCCGACTCTTGGTTTCATCTCAGGTCATCATGTCCCAGTTTGTGGATTCGAGCCCTGCACTGGGTTTTGCACTGGGCTCCACGCTGACAGAGAGCCTGCTGGGGATTCTTGCTCTCCCTCTCTCTGTGCCCCTCCCCTGCTCACGCTCTCTCTCTCTCCCTCTCTCAAAATAAATAAATAAACAAACAAAATCTTAAAAGTAGGGTTTTTGGAGACATTCCCAAGCTGATTCTAAAATTTACATAAAAATGCAAAGGATCTAAAATAGCCGGGGTAACTTTGAAAGAAGAACAAATTTGGAGGGCTCACACTACCTCACCTCATGACTTATTATTAAACTCAGTAACCAAGAAGTATGTAGTTGGTGTTACCATAGACAAATAGATCAAAAGAGTGAAATAGAAAGTCCAGAGACTGTCATGACCTCACGGTTTCATGACTTCAAGCTGGGAGTCGGGCTCTGTGCTGGCAGCACGGAGCCTGCTTGGGATTCTCCCCCTCCCCCACCCCCCACCCCCGCCCCTTCTCCACTCACGTGGTCTCTGTCTCTCTTATTAAAAAAAAAAAAAAAACAGGGGCGCCTGGGTGGCGCAGTGGGTTAAGCGTCCGACTTCAACCAGGTCACGATCTCGCGGTCCGTGAGTTCGAGCCCCGCGTCCGGCTCTGGGCTGATGGCTCAGAGCCTGGAGCCTGTTTCCGATTCTGTGTCTCCCTCTCTCTCTCCCCGGTTCATGCTCTGTCTCTCTCTGTCCCAAAAATAAATAAACGTGGAAAAAAAAAAATCAACTTGAAAAATTTTTAGAAAAAGAAAGTCCAGAAATAGGCCGACACATATACGGGAAACAATTTTTTTAAATAAAGTTTCAAAGGAAACTTGGTGCAGAAAGAATAATCTTTTTTTTTTTTTTTTTTTTACGTTTATTTATTTTTGAGACAGAGAGAGACAGAGCATGAATAGGGGAGGGGCAGAGAGAGAGGGAGACACAGAATCTGAAACAGGCTCCAGGCTCTGAGCCGTCAGCCCAGAGCCCGACGCGGGGCTCGAACTCACCGACTGTGAGATCATGACCTGAGCTGAAGTCGGACGCTTAACCGACTGAGCCACCCAGGCGCCCCAAGAATAATCCTTTAACAAACAGCCCTGGACTAATTAGATAGCTACGTGCAAATAAGCAAATAAACAACTTTGATCCGTACTTTGTGCCATATACTGATATAACCATATTAGCTCAATGTTATCATACACCTAAATGTAAAACCTGAAAGGTCAGCACTCCTAAAAAGAATGCGCAAGAGAAACATCTTTGTGACCTCACTGTAGGCAAAGATGTCCCAGCTACAATGTCAAAAGCATGAGCTACAAAAAGAAAAACTGATGAAATGGGGTCCATCAAAAGTAAATGTTTTCATAGGACAATAGACACTGTTAAGAGAATGAAAAGATAAGCCACAGACTGGGAGAACATATTTGCGAAGCACATAATTAATAAGACTTGCATCCAGAATGTATAAAGAACTCTCAAAGCTGAATAATTAAAAAACAAACAAACCAAGGTAAAAAGAAAAAAAAAAATCAGGGGCAGAACAAAAGTTACTCAGACACTATATGCCAAAGAATATACACAGATAGCAATAAAGCACGCCAGAGGAAGTACAATATCATTCATTAGGAAAATGCAAATTAAAACTACAATGACTACATTAATGATTAAATTCAAAATAGCTAACATTCAAAAGATTAACCATTCCAAGTGCTGGCGAGGATGCGGTAGAAATGGGACCCTCATTCACTGCTGGTGGGAATATAAAAAGGGCACAATCCTCTTGGGGAAACAGTTTTATGGCTTCTTAAAAAGTCAAAACATAATCACCCTCATAACCCAGAGAGACACATGAGCTGAACATTCCATACCCGAGACAAGGACGCCTGTGCCCTTACAATGACCCTAGGAAATGTTCACAGCAGCCTTATTTGTAATAACCCTAGACTGGAAACAACCCAAATGTCCATCAACAGGTGCCTGGACAAAAAAAAGCATGATATATCCATACGATGGAATACCACTCAGCAATAAAAAGGAATGGACAATGGGGTGCCTGGGTGACTCAGTCAGTGAAGCATCCGACTTCGGCTCAGGTCATGATCTCATGGTTCATGGGTTCGAGCCCCACGTCGGGCTCTGCGCTGACAGCTCAGAGCCTGGAGCCTGCTTCAGATTCTGTGTCTCCCTCTCTCTCTGTTCCTCCCCCGCTCATGCTCTGTCTCTCTCTCTCCTTCAGAAATAAATAAAAACATTTAAAAACATTAAAAAAATAATAATAAAGGTATGGACTATGGAGAGGCATGCCATGGATGAATCTCATGGTAACAGCACTGAGTGAAAGAAGCCAGACCAGAAAAAAGTACATCTTGTTTGGTTCCATTCAACTCTAGAAAATGCAAACTAATCTGTAGTGACAGAAAGCAGAGCAGTGGTTGCCTAAGGAAGGCGAGGAGGCAGGAAGGACAGATTACCCAGGGGCAGGAGGAAACTCCTGGGGATGACGGATATGTTCCCTATCTTGATCGTGGTGATAGCTGGCATACATAAGTCAAAATTTATCAAATTTCACATTTAAAAAAAGCTCCAGTGAGATGAGGTTTGTCTTCCAACTATCAGATTGAGAAAGACCAAAAGGTTTGATAATAACACTGTTGGCATGGATATGGGGAAGCAGGCACTCTCGTAGGTTTCTGGTGGGAGTCTAAACCTCCGTGGAAAGTGATCTGGCAATATCTATCCATATCACAAAAAAATTCCACGCTTATGCCCAGAAATTTCATTTCTAGGAGGTTATCTACAAAGATACGCTCGTGTACGTGAAATGACATAAGGTTGTTCAATGCAATTCTGTTTACTGTGTCAAGTGTCCATCAACAGGGACTAAATGTTGAAGAAACAACAACAACCCACAGCTCTGGGAGAACCAGAGCTGGTATACCTCCCAGGCAAAATGAATGAAGCAGCTTTTAATGGGCTCACATAGAATGGCTGAGTGAAAAAGGCAGGTTACAATACAGTTGGCATACCATGTTTCCATCGGGGCATAAAAGGGGGAAAAGATTATGTATTCATTTTAATGCTACGTGCTTGAAACTTATTTCTGGAAGGAAACACACAAAAACTAGCATCAGCGATTGGCCCTGGGAGGACTATGTGGGTGGGCTACAGCAGGGCCAACAAGGCTTTCTATATTATATAAATATATATAACCCTTTATGCCTTTTGAAATTATTAAGCATGTATGTGTGCAATAAATAAATAGGTGTAAATAAAAATTACAAGTTACGTGAAAAATAAAATAAGTGAGGTTGATCTACACGGACAGATGTGGAAAGAACACCAAGACATATTGCTAAGTGAGCACGAAGAAATCAATTTGCTGAACACTATTGGTAACATGGTCCCGTTTGTGTAAAAATTAAATAATGACAATTAAATGTTGGTCTGTCAGTTGAGAAATGCTAAAAAACACACGCATACCCACAACTGGTAGTTATCTCAAGGGGGAACCTCTCACTCTACAGTATCCATTTCTGAGTATTTACTTTCTTTATTTGCTTTTTTAAAAATTTTTTTTAACGTTTATTTATTTTTGAGAGAGAGAGAGAGAGACAGAGAATGCAAGCGAGGGAGGGGCAGAGAGAGACGGAAACACAAGGTCTGAATGAAGCAGGCTCCAGGCTCTGAGCTGTCAGCACATAGCCCAATGTGGGTCTCGAACTCATGAACCGTGAGATCATGATCTGAGGGGAAGTCAGATGCTTAACTGACTGAGCCACCAGGCGCCCCATTAACCTTCTTTATTTGTATTAAGTTTGTATCAGAGGCAAAAAAACAAAAACAAAAACAAAAAAAAACAGAAAAACAAGCTTCAGGGGCTGCCCTCCCCTGGGGCAGTTACTTTTTTTGTTAACCACTTGCCTAGAAATACGAGCAAAGTCTAAACATGACCTCACCTTTGATTGGGAATTCTACCTCTGGAAATTGATCCAAAGAACGTGATCAGTTACAGTCAAAGATTTACATCTGCAGGAAAACATACACGCAAATGTGGTGGTAATCCACAAAAGTAAATTACAAAACAATAGTTGCGATGTGATCCAATGAGTGTACAAAATACTAGTAAACATACATAGAAAGGTCTAGAAGGGACTGTGGGTTAAGGGGAGGTCCCCACAAAGAGCATGCAGAATGGAAGCCTCAGGTCATGATGGCTTGTACTTTCTTCTTTTCACATCTTCTTTCTCAACTAGTTTACAAATTATATGTTCTTGTTTTTCAAAAAGAGAAAGTTATCTATGCTAATAATCTTAGAGCACTTATATATAAAGGTGTTTTTAGCAGAATTAGTTATGATCATGAAAAAAAAATAACCTTTATGTCCAAAATAGAAAAATCAACAACGAACACATTTTGACAAAGCTTACAGCAAATGCTTACCAAAAAACATTAAGTGAAAATTACAGGATGCAATCTCGAATCTGTAAAATATTGGGGATTGGGGAGGGAGTAATAAATATTAACAGAGAAACGAAGACTAGACTTAAGTAGACAAAAAAAAAAAAATTTCCTTTTAATCCAAGAAAGCAAATTTGTTGTTTCAATATTTGGGCCATCATGATCCCTAGGTCGAGGTGAGAATAGGGACAAGACAATTTTAGGCAAGGGAGCCTCACAGCTGTCCTGTCCACAGCGTAAGACCCTGAGCAGCCATAGGGAGCTACTCCGTGGGAGCCTTGCAGCCACCCACCCTGTGAAGCTCGTGTCTCTTCTCTGCCTGGCAACCATCTACACCCGTACAGGTCCACAGGTTGGAGGGCACGGTCACCGTCCTGGCTTCTGGAGGAATCTGCTGGGAGACGCACTTTGCAAAGGCCTCTCCAGAGCACGGCAGGGCAGAGGGGACTTCACAGCCACCCTCAGGCCCAGGGTAGCCACTGGCAGCCTAAAGGTAAGGTCCGGTAGGTGCCTCATTGGTCTGAGACAGGACAAAACCAGGCACTTCTTAGAAATTCTACCTGCTAACAAACTGATCTCTTTCCTGCCCAGTGACCAGGTTCTGGTAAGCACAGCGTCTGCCCCCACCAAGATGTCTTTCAGTAAGACCCAGAAGCATGGAGGCTATGGCTGAAACCAGCAGCATGTGTTAAGAGGGAATCAGGAGTGGGGTTGACTGGAACCTAAATGAGTCGCTACATGATGTAGCTGTCAAATATATGGTGCCTTGTTAATAATAATCAAGACTTATTACTATGTACCAGGGACGTGCCACATAGGAACGCCTTTATCCTCAGGATACCCCATGGAGATGGGTCCACAGTTGTCTTTACTTTACATTTGAGAAAACAGAGGCTAAGAGATGGGATGAACAGTCTGTCTCCAGTGCCTGATCTGAACCCCCAGCTCCACTGAACCTTCCAAACAAAGGGCTAATATGCCTGTCCCTTCCCGATGGCCATGCCACAGCTATCTGGACAGTCCCCTTCAGGAGCCAGGGTGCCAAACAGATGCCAAGCTGAATCATGTGAAACACGGAGGGTCCAGATTTGCCCATTACAAGGGGGTGGGGCCAGCCTGGGAAAGAACTAGCCTGGGGAAAACACTCAACAGTCCTCCCTCAGAGAGCTAGGGGCCACAGAAGGGACAGCAAGTGGACAGAGCTCCTGTAGAAGTGGGAGATGGACCAAACAGGCTGGGACTGACAGCAGGGCCACACTCCCAGCTGTCCAGCCTGCCTCCCAGGCAGAGGGAGTCTCTGGCGAGACAAAGGCTGTGCCCTCCTCTCCTCCCAGAGGATATGGCAGAGCCCCGCTGTGGACGAGAAACCAACCCTGGGATGGAGAGGACAGCCGTGACCCTGACTGTTCTACCTTTAGGAACTTAGGCAGCTCCAATGGAACCGGAAAGCCTTCATAGCATCTGTAAAATGCAAATAATTCCTCCCACACAGATGTCCTTCCTGGCATGGCTCGAGTGCCTGTCCCACACCTAGTGGTGGCAGGGCTAAAGCAATGCGTGGTCTCTCAGGCCCTTCCATCCTGAGAGTGTGTAGGAGCGTTTAAAGACAAGAGCATCTCCCACGGCAGCACTAAGGTCAAGGGCTGCTTCCTTACTCAAGCAAATCAGCGAAGTCACCATCAGTGAGTCTACAAATCCCAAATGCAACCCCCTCTAATCACTGGAATAGAGAAACTGTGATTGCAGGCACTGAATGATACAGAAATTATGTATGGAGCCCAAATGAACTGTAATACATGTTTAAATTATATAAAAATACAACTCTGCTATATTACAAACTAATCATTTTATAACTATTGCTCTTACTCTCTCAAAGCAAGGCCACCAATCTCGAGACTGCTCAGTTGACTTTTATTTCTTAGGAGAGGTGTCAGAGGACACTGGACAAATGCCATTTTCTCCCACTGAAAAATCTCTCAGAATTCAT
The DNA here is from genome assembly GCF_018350175.1 of Felis catus. NCBI lineage: Eukaryota > Metazoa > Chordata > Mammalia > Carnivora > Felidae > Felis > Felis catus. The sequence goes on from NC_058375.1 coordinate 117,560,912, forward strand.
TTATCAACAAACATTTCCTAAGCACAAATAAACAGAAAACTGCAAGACAATATTAATGAGTGTTACAAGCAAGGGAAACTCCAGGGACAAGTGGGAGTCTAGGTCTGAGGCAGGAAAGACCCCATGAAGGAGGTGACCCTTGAGTTGGCTTCATGGATAGGAGAGGAGAAATACACCAAGGGCCAACAGCAAAGACCTTTAAAATCCATTGACTAATGGGTGGATGATGAATGATGGATAATAATGGATGAAGGAAAGACAGAGGATGAATTGAAGATGGATGGACGGATGGATGGATGGATGATGGAGGGAGGATGGAGAGATGGATGGATGTATAGATGGATGGAGGGAGGATGGAAGGAGGATGGACAGATGGATGGATGGATGATAGAGGGAGGATGGAGAGATGGATGGATGGATAGATGGATGGAGGGAGGATGGAAGGAGGATGGACAGATGGATGGATAGATGGATGGATGGATGGATGGATGAACGGATGGATGGGTCGATGATGGAGGGAGGATGGAGAGATGGATGGATGGATGGATGGACGGATGGATGATGGAGGGAGGATGCAGAGATGGATGGATGGATGGATGGATGGATGGATGGATGGATGATGGAGGGAGGATGGACAGAGGGATGGATGGATGATGGAGGGAAGATGGACGGATGGATGAATGGATGATGGAGGGAGGATGGAGAGATGGATGGACGGATGGGTGGATGAGAAAGGGAGGATGGAAAGATGGATGGATGAGGGGGAGGATGGATGGGTGATGGAGGGAGGATGGACAGATGGATGGATGGATGGATGGATAACCATTGCTACCCTTAAATCAGTGAAAGTGGTCCTGAGGATCATGGTGAAGAGTGTTCTGAGAACCAGATTCATCTTCTCTTTTTTTTCCCACCAGCCATGAGGGTCAGCAAGAGGTGACCCTGTAAGGGGAGTTATCTTCAGGGAGTAGGTCAGGAAAAGGCAAAGCTCTTGCCTCCAAATGGGCAAAGGTTACCAGCATGAGAAGAGGTACGTGCATATTTGCTGGGAGTTCCCTCTTTTCCACTGCTGTGCCTAGCTTACCTGGGCAAAAAAACAAACAAACAAACAAAAACCTGGAGAACTGAATCAGCCCAAACCTAAGAGGTGGAGAATCACTCTGCCACCCAAATATTCTAGCCCCCCGCCCCCAAAGAACCTGGGTTCCTGTGTGCTTATGTCTCATGACCTGAGGTTAACAACAAGGGCCATCCTTACTTATCATCACCAAGCCACCCCTTCAAAGCATCCCCAGGCTCTCCTAAAGAGCCCCTCTGCAGACTGCCAGAGCCCCTCCCCACTTCATCCTCCAAGTAACAGTGACCCCCTGCACGTTCCAGAAACGCCACACATCATATGCCCGAGTCATTCTGCCTGGACTGCTGTCCCTTCCCCTGCCTCTCCATGGTAAAGTCCCCATCCCGGAGACCCAGCTTGGGCCCTCTCCTGGAAGAAGGCCTTCCTGGACTGCTTAGGCACAACTGTTTGGTTAAACAAATGAGCCACTGCCAAAAGGCCCCCACCCCAGGCTTTCCCACTATTCTGACCCAGGACTCTGCCATCCCTGACTAGTAGCTGCCAGGAAGAGCCTGGTACAGAATACATTGTGAAGTGGGAAACTTCCCAGCCTGGGGCCGGGAAAACAGACACATCCAGTTTCTTCCAGACAGCAGGTGAGGGCAGTCCCTGCTCCCGGCAACCTTCCTCTGTAGCTGTCTTCGGAGGTCACACTGGCCAATTCATGACTTTCCTAAAGTAGCCCCCCTGCTAGGCATGGAAAGAACCAGGAGAAGATGCACATTTGAGAAACCTGCTGGGATTTCAGAGGCCAGTGGCTCTTAACCAAGTTAGCAAGGTGTGCGCTTACGGCCGCGAGCTTAATAAGCGTAAGGCACAGAACAGATGTTCCAGCAAGTGCTGGCTGATTGACTGATGGATTGCTCAAGGAATTCCTCTTGATGGCGACTGCCACACCCTTTTGAAATCCAAGGCGCAGGGGCGCCTGGGTGGCGCAGTCGGTTAAGCGTCCGACTTCAGCCAGGTCACGATCTCGCGGTCTGTGAGTTCGAGCCCCGCGTCGGGCTCTGGGCTGATGGCTCGGAGCCTGGAGCCTGTTTCCGATTCTGTGTCTCCCTCTCTCTCTCTGCCTCTCCCCGTTGTCTCTCTCTGTCCCAAAAATAAATAAACGTTGAAAAAAAAATTAAAAAAAAAAAAAAAGAAATCCAAGGCGCAGAAAAGAAGGTTGAAGATTTCCAGCCTGGTGTGAGAATGAGGTGTGAAAAGGCACCGCTGCCTGCTTTAGCAGGTGACCTCTACCCAGGGTTTCTCAGTTGCAGCATCGGTAACATTTGGGGTTGGATAATTTGTTGCCAGGGCTGCCCTGTGCGTTACAAGATGTTAAGCATCTACTCGCTAGATGCCACTAACACACACACCACCACCACCCCCCAGTCTGTGACAACCAAAAATGGCTCCGGATATTGACAAATGACTCCTGGGGAACAAAGCGTCCTAGCTGAGAAACAGTGCTGTGGCCCAGCTGTTCCCAGGGCAGCGCTAAGAAGCCAATTCCAGGGGAGTAACTCTCCCTCTGCTCAGGACTCTGCCTCCCAGTAGCCAGACTCAGTTTACCTATCTACAAAATGAGATCACAGTCTGCAAGTGACTTGCATGCTTCTAGCCATACAGAAGGCAGCCAATGATGGTTTTACATTGATTTGTACACAGTTCTCCTGAAAACCTCAAGCCAGAATCTTCGATCTCTCCCCAAAAGCTAGGGAGATACCACTGGAAACCCAGTAAGACCTAATGAGGGCTTCACAGCTGTCCAAACACTTTGGCCAAGTTAGACCACTTTGCAGGATCTATTCTAATGTAACGTTCAGAATTTCAGGTAAACACGTACATACGAGGACATCTATTCCAGCATTTTCTATCACAACTAAAACTATAAACAATCTAAATGTCCAACCACGTAAAGAGAGCAAAGTGAAAATGTGACAGAGTCAGACAAAAGAACATCCTGTAGACAACAAACCCCACAAAACTAGAAGTTATTCATTAATAAACATGGGAAAATGTCCATGATAAAATGCTGAGTGAATCAAGAGTCACATAACTATATATCATGTAATTTCAATTTTGTCAGAAAATACAGAGCAAAAATATTTCACACTGGGGGGTGCTCAGTCAGTTAAGCATCTGACTCTTGATTTCAGTTCAGGTCATGATCTCATAGGTTCGTGAGATCGAGCCCCACACAGGGCTCTGCGCTTACAGTGCAGAACCTGCTTGGGATTCTGTCTCTCTCCCTCTCTCTGCCCATCCCCCTCTCCTCTCTCTCTCTCTCTCCCAAAGTAAATAAATAAACTTAAAAAAAAAATAAAAAACAATAGAAAGAGACTGGAAGGATATTTAACAAAATTTCCTCTTTATGATGTTCCTTATCACAACTTTTTTTTTTTTTTTAACATTTATTTATTTTTGAGACAGAGAGAGACAGAGCATGAACGGGGGAGGGTCAGAGAGAGAGGGAGACACAGAATCTGAAATAGGCTCCAGGCTCTGAGCAGTCAGCACAGAGCCCGATGCGGGGCTCGAACTCACATACTGCGAGATCATGACCTGAGCCAAAGTCGGACGCTTAACCGACTGAGCCACCCAGGCGCCCCTATTTCACAACTTTTTAAAAAGTATGCCTTGGTTTTAAGATCTTGTGGGGAAACTACTTTGTTGTTGTTGTTTCTAATAGTTTTCTATCAGAAGAGAAGGCTCTGCTTGAAACCTCAAGGGCTAAATCAAAGCCCACGCCTTGAATACAGAGCCCCTAGCCATGCAAAAAGGATTTTAAACCTAAATAAAGGGAAACTCAAGGAAACAGAAACAGAAAAGGGACCCACAGGGCCTAGGCCACTGGGGAAACCTGAGGTCCCCACAGGGCGGGCTGGGCTGGGCTGGGCAGTGGGTGAGACCCAGGCCTGTCCTGTGCTGTCTGCCTGCCTGTCTGGACTACTGGCTGGGCCGCTTGGGTGCTCACTCAGGCAGCCAGCTCCGTGAGGCTTGGCTAGTAGATGCCTATGACCGGACACTGGTCGAGAAGCTTGGCTCTCACAGCTGAAATCAGCGAAAGCAGGAACAGGACTCATACCACAGGTGGGTAGTAGGGGTACAGGGCGGGGAGGCTGTCAGGACCCTCAAGCTCGGCAAACCAAGGCCTCCAAGCCATCAGCCTTGTGCTGCCTCTGGCTTTTCTGCCTGCCACCGACTACCCATCCAAGGTGGGCTCCTTGAAGATGGAAGAGGATGGCAGTGAAGAAGCACCACACTAGAGGGTGGGGTCGCGGCCTTTCCTGGTAAAGCAGCTGGCCAGAGAGCGCCGGGGGCCCGAGGGGCCCGGGCCTGAGGGCTGGGTCTGGAGAAGGATTCGGCACCCGGGTGTCGCGCCGCAGAGACCCGGAGGAGATGGGGACACCAGCAGCCCACGCCCCACTTCCCACAGGGCTCCCAGGGCCAGGGGAGCCATGAAGCGGTGTGCCCTCGCTCTGCCTCACAGTCTGCCCCCAGGAGTGTAGACCAAGCAGAGGAACTGAGCAAATGTGGACAGAAAATAATACCGCACCTTCAGACCCGCCGAATGCCTCCAAACGGCCTCCATCCAAACCAAGTGCACAAACAGACGAGCAGGAGTCCACAAGTCCCAAGTTGACACGTGTGAAAGTTTTCTTGTTTCCTGTTCTCTCGAAGTCCTTTGCCCAGGTGCACTTGAAGTATCAACATAAAGCTTAACACGGTCTACACTGCAGGACACTACAAATCACAAAACCCCTGAAAGCTGGTGCAGGCCGTCAGAGTCAGAGGCATGTATGTAAGAACCCAAGTGTCCCAGGCCAGCAGGGATTTAGTGACAGGAAAGGGCAACATTCTCGGGACCTTGACCTTGAGCGAGGGCCATGCTGGGCTCCAACTCAGAGCCTCATTTACTACTAACACACACCAGCAAGGCAGGTCAGGACTCCCACTCTGAGTTGAGAAGCAAGGGCCAGAGAGACACCGCGCCTGTCCTGATGTTCAGCTGGCCCACACTCAGACTCCTTACAGGTTCGTTTTGCCTTCTTACTCTGAAGAAGACTCAAGGCACAGTGAGACAGGACGTTCTTGAAATAGGCTGACGCCAGGGCCAGGGTACGGGCAGGGGATGCTGTGACGGGGGGTTAGGATGCCAGGCAGCGTTGCGCACTAGGGCTGCAGGCTGACCTCATAGGTGGAGGACCATTCCCCGGCCCATCCTCCCCTCGGGGCAGGCCCCTTCCACTGGCTCCCAGGCCTCAGGCCATCACAGCGTGGGCAGGGCAGCTGACACTGGCTCCTCTCTGCACCCACACTCCTGCCAGGCTATCTCTTTCCTCCCCTTCTTCGGAAACCATAAGAACACCCACAAGGTAGACCCTTCAGCCAAACCTCAGTGTGAATGGAAATTGCAAAATGCCTGCTCAAGCCGTGAAACTGAACTGGCCCCAAAGCGGGTCCAACTTCTGGCCACTGCAGTCATGAGCACTGAGACAGCTGTCATGATGCACACGAGGTTACCTACACAGGATAAAAAACAAAAACAACAAAAACAAAAACAAAAACAAAAAAAACAGGAGCCATCCTAGGGACCCTCAGGCCCTAACTACACACTTGATAAGCTCACTACACTCTGGTTTCTCGTGGGGCCTGAAAGCTGCCTTTCATAGTGAAAAAACCTTTCACAGTCCCATGAAAGAGAGCCTCTGCCCTAAAGTCCACTTCTCAGAACAGCTCAATTCTTGGCCAGCTTGCCCCAACCTCCAGTCCAGCAATAGCTGGGCCAGGCAGCTAAGTCTTACCATCTGCTGGGACCCATCCTGGGTTGTCCATCAAGCCTTACAGATGCGAATGCTCACCCCTTTCTTATTGCAAAAGTCACAAAGGAACTGGGGAACATCACAGGAAGCAAACACTCATCTGCATCACCCCACCCTAAAGATCCTTGATAAAATGCAGATCTCAGAACTCCACTCCACAGGAATTCTGTCTCATTCAGTATGTACTTCCTGGGGCCTGAAAATCTGCATATTTAACAAACTGCCCACCTGAACTTGATTCAGGAGTCCCAAGAACTCCACTTCGAGATACCTGAGGCCTTATTCTCAGATATGCCTCTATAACTCATCTCCTGTTCTGACATCGTTCTCTTACGCTATTTCTCTTTTTTGTGTTAAGTGCATCTTAGAAGAAGAAAAAAAAATCTAATTCTTATAGGGATCTGATAGTTAAGAGACTTACTGATATATATGTATTTCAGAATAAATACATATACACATCACACACCCCACATTCACACGTAACAGGAAGAGTAACTTAACACACTATATCACGTATGTGAGTAAACAGACTATATTATATGCACTTTCTATGGATGAAAACATCTGAATTACATTCAAACCGGAAAATTCCTGGCTGTGCAACCCTGGAGTCTGATTTCGCCTTTCCCTACACAAGCAAGGTAACACATGCACACACTCAGTCCGCGGACATCACAGACGTCCCCTCACCTTGATCTCTGCAGACAGTGAGGGCCGGCCCTAAATACGCTGTCACAGCCCGGACACATAATGTATCACCACGGTACAACCCACAGCTGTCTGCGGAAATGTCTGAGTGATGTGCCTTCAACCTGTCATCGGACCACAATGACCTCAATTTTTGGAGAAGTAAAGTCAAAAGTCTACTCTTATCTCCAGAGATCCGAGACATATTTATGTGTCAGCCTTCCTTCAACTTGTCCATAGCCTTCAAGAAAACTTGAAAAGGCCACCACAGGCCCTGTGCTGCCCCTGCCCCCAACACCCACCAATGTCCCAAGTCCACCCCCATCCATGGTCATGACATGACCACATCCCAGAGGTGCCCGAGCACTACAGTGGGCTAGGGAGAGTGACTGGTGGGAAGGCGGGGCATATTCCTTGAGCAGCATTGCATAACCTGCTCCCCGGAAGCCCGAGCAGTGGCGGGAGACCCCACGCTTTCTCCAAACTCGGGTCCTCCCACCCTGCCTGCTCTCTGATCCTTAGGGGTGGGTGGCGAGAGACGAGGTGCGGCGGCTCCCAAGGTTCTGAAGCCAAAGGATCTGAGCTCACCTTTGCCAAGGCCTGCCTTCCACACAGAGAGGCAAAAAGCAACCCGCACAGGGTCAGCCAGCTCTTGAATGACTGGTCTCCCTCTCCCCGAGGGTAACCTCAAGGGTTCCAGCTATTTTTCTTCATATGCGCTCATCCATCACGCTAACTCCCTTCCTCAACTCTTTCCAGAGGAAAACAGACTGAAAGACGAGGTATATAAGAAAGGGTTCCTAGCGGTTATGCGGGGAAGGGGGTGCCATCAGCAGTTCTCTTCCTCTGTCCAACTTTCTATACGGCTGCCACCTTTGTAGGCAGGTGTCAACGACTCGGTCTTACGATGGTCTTAACCAGTATAGAATTGTCGGATCACTGTACTGTGTGCACCTGAAACCAGTATAACATTGTATGTTCATGTAGATTTCAATAATAAATTTTTTTTAATTTTTTTTAACGTTTATTTATTTTTGAGACAGAGAGAGACAGAGCATGAACAGGGGAGGGGCAGAGAGAGAGGGAGACACAGAATCGGAAGCAGGCTCCAGGCTCTGAGCCGTCAGCCCAGAGCCCGATGCGGGGCTCGAACTCATGGACCGCGAGATCGTGACCTGAGCTGAAGTCGGACGCTTAACCGACTGAGCCACCCAGGCGTCCCAATAAATTTTTTTAAAAAACAGTCTTAACCAGCAAATGACAAAGACGGGGCAGGGGACATCAAAGGCCCTCACCCCTCTCCACCGGGCTCAGTCATATTCTTCCTTCAAGAGCAGTTCAAAACGGAAGCTCTTCGGTCCCAAAGCAAAACTAGTTCAATCCCCGGGGGTATGTTACCTTGATAGTCACATTGGAATTATTTAAACGCATTCGTGTCCTCCCTCAGCTGAAACTTGGTAAGACTTCCACCCCCTTCTTTTTAAGCACCTGCTTGGTGAATTGTAGACTCTCAAAGAAAGACTCAACAAATTAAGAGCTATTTTCCGGCCATCAAGGTCTGCCTATACTGCAAATACTCAAATACTAATCTCCCCATCTCAGGTTTAAAAATATGGACTTGGGTTTTTTTTGTTTGTTTTTAACTCCCAACATAATGAATGAGCTTAAATATTAGAAGTTGAAATTATTTAGTAAATCATTTCACCTGCAAAGCTTCTATTTGCATAACATTAATTCATGATGGCAGCTAAAACAAATTCATCACATTCTGTATATTAGAAGCTGATTTATGTAGGAATTGAAAAAAATCATGAGCTCAAAATTATGTTGACATGATGTACATGCTCAACGGAGAAAGATTTTTCTCTTTCCATCTTTTCCCTTTTTTTTTTTTTTTTTTAAATCATCTGAACAACTGAATTATGGTGAGGAGGAAAAGGATCTGAGCAGAGGAAGGAGGCGAAGGACTGGCATCTCAGAAAATGAATAATGCTACCGCCTCACGTGTGTGGCAGGCGCTTGGTGCGCATACACACACAGTCTCCGGTTATTAATGTCAAGTATGCCAAAGATACGCTGGAAAATCATTACCATTCATCGCCACTAACCGCCATTAAATTTCAATCAATTCAACTTAGCACAAGTGTACTTGAGCGGCCCTTACAGTTCCTTATAAATGTGGCTCAAAAGTCGGGCTGACTTATTGCATTGTCCACCGCACAAAGAAGCATTGCTAAGCATCTGCTTGGACCCGGGGACCGATGCTCTTTTAACATCCTCAGCATTCAAAGATCTTTCTTTTTCTGAGCTAAGAGGTCTTGAATCCCTACAGGTCAAGACGAATGGGGGTGGGGGTGGGGGAGGGGTGCGGACGATGCCGAGAGACCACCACTCTTTTCCAGCCTTTGGGGTGGGGACCGGGCAACAGGAGGCCTCCCTGGCTGTAGTCAGTCTCGCAGATGCCTTGCAGAAAAAGTTTCTGACGCCACCAAAAGTTTGGGAACATGTCGGCTGGCTCTGGTGAAATGCTCTCAACCCACTCTGCAAACTGAGCTGATCTCGAGTTCCCTTCCCCAGGAAGGGGGATGGGGGGGGGGGGGGGACGAGTCCATCGGGAGCGGGAGGGAGAGTCAGCCTGGGCCCCAGCTTTGGGAAAAGGCGCCCTTCCCAGGTGCGGGGACAGCGGGCCCGCGCGCTCCGGGGCGCTCGCCCGGCGACAAAGGCGGCGGTGGCGGCGCGGGCCCAGTGGGACCTGGCCCGCTGGCTTTCTTCCCGACTCGCCACGAGCACGGTCCGGCCTGCCGCCACTCGCCGGAGGCGGCCGGTGCGCCGGCTGGACAATGTGGCCATTGTTCGGGCGCCGCAAACCAGGCCGGCGGGCAGGTGGGAGGAAGGCGGCGCGGCCGGCGCGCGGGCACTCGGGGCACCGAACGTCCCCCGGCCGCAGGCACGGTCCCCACGGGCTGGGCACGCCGCCTCCCGGGCCAGCCCGCCTCGGGGCGGCAAGTGGAGGGGCGGGGACGGCGTGGGGGGAGGGGGAGATGGGAGGGGAAAGCAGAGAGAGAAGGGAAAAGATGGGAAGGGAGACAGGAGAGAAAAGAGAGGGAGAGAGAAACAAAGAGAGTTGGGAGAGGGAGAAAGGAGAGGGAAAAATAAAGCTGTTAAAGAGGAAATGGGGTAAGAGAGACATTAAAGGAGAGACAGAGGGGGCGGAGGAGGGAGTAAAAAGGAGGGGGGGGAGAGGAAGACAGAAAGGAGACAAAGAGGAGAGGGAGGACGGGAGAAAGGAGAGGAGGGGAGGGAGAGACAGACAGACAGACAGACGTGCCATAGAAGTGTACCACAGGCTACCCGGGAAGCCTCTGCAAAGAGCAAGAGTTCACCCTATTTCGTAGAGAGAAGCGGTTCCAAACCCAGCGGAGTCAGCAAAGTGTAATCACACCAGGGGCTTTGCTTAATTACAGGTTTCCCAGCCGGGCTGGAGGAAGAGAGATACTTAACTGTGTCCCCGGGAAGGCCTAGGCGGGCTCTCAACTGGTTTGTAAGGTTGGGGAGTACAAATACCCATCTCTACCCGCTCCCTGCCCAAAGCCCCCTGAGCCAGGATCCTGGAGGGGAGGCTGGGGTCTACAGCGTGGTAGACTCGGGCTGACCGGAAAGAGCCATCCTGTGCGGGCTTTGAACGCTCAGTTGCGACCGGAGTCCCAGGCTCACCAGTGCCGGTCATCGGTGAGGCCACAGGCCTGGGGAGGCCCCGCCTCAGGCTGCAGCAGCGCTGTCCGCCCTCCTACCCGCCCCCCCCCCCCACTCGCGGGAGGCCAGGGGCCCTCGGCCCAAGGGGGGAAATCAATCCCGTGCTAATGAATAAAAAGTCCCCTTTATTTCACTGCTGTTTTTGGTTCATTAAATTTTCCACAGATTTGCAGAGAAGAAAACATAATCAATAAACCCTGACAAAAGTGAACGTGTGAAAAAGGCCAGAGAATGGAAAAGCGAGATAAAAGTGATATCCGATCACAGATTTCAGCAGCAGATGACGAGCTGGGGGCTGCTGGAGAATCTCAATGGACCATCACCCTTTCGCGGCTTTCCTTCCCTTTGCTGAAACTCTTCATTCAAGACAATAGTAAATGCACTAAAACTTTTTTCTTATGCTAATGCATGAAACCGGGCACTCACAGTTAAAACACACTTCCCAGCAACCTGTTTTTTTTTTTTTTTAACAACACACATGCAAACACACAAAACCACATTAACTTATTCAATTTAAATGAAAATCTCAAAAATGGTTTAATATGTACTCTTTGGTCACACCTTCAATGACTTATTTTCCCCCGTTTGCATGTTTTTTAAGAAACCAGGATCAGAACACAACCAGGATTACTGAGGATGCTTTTGTGGGTGAAGAAATTGGGGGAAAATAAGACATTAAAAGCGAAGAAAGCATGCTGTTCTCATTGGTGCATTTTCTCAGGGTTTTAACCATCGTTTTGTAGGTGAAAGGTGCTTCTGTCACCCTCAGAATCTAAAAACAATGACCTATGATTTGTTTTTAAAAATCTTTTATATTCCACAGCAAACACCCAAATTAATTTTGGAGAAAATGAGTAATATTGAGTCTGGTGTCGTGTGTTTACTCAAAAACCACAAAGCTGTTACTCTCTACCAAAGGACACTACCAAACACCAGTGTCCCCTTCCCTTTGGGTCTTTGAAACAAGCCTCAGGAAACAATTACAGGGTCGCTTTCCTCCCCGAAGTCTTTAGACTGCTGCATATTCTGGTAGTGCGTACAGTCACCTATTCCGCCTCTGAATTTTCTGGAATCTGAGAATAGTTTCTCTCTTTGGCATTCTTCACGTGTTTCATTCGTCCCTGCCTCTGACACTTACTGAAAAGAAGAAAGGGGCGGTGGGGGGGGGGGGGGGACGGCTTCCCTGGGGTTCCCTTTCAAAGGACCCTGGCCCAGCGGGAACAGCTGTGGCCGTCCACAGCGACAGGGTCCACCTGGCCTGGCTATTGCTCCTGCACCAAGGACCGGGCTCTGGCACAGGTAGAAACCCCACCCCCACCCCCCAACACCGGGGACTGAAGAAGGAAGACTGGTTTGCTCTACCTCTCTCAAACCAGCGTCATGAGTGAGCGTCCTTCAGATGAACACAAGCCCTGATGAACACACACTTTCCCAAGAAAAAGCAAGCAGCCCTACCCGTAGTGTTCACAAGGATGTAGGGCTCCTCTCTGAGCGTTAACAAGCCCGCAGGGTGTGTAGGGGTCACACAGGCTTTCAGAGTGCACACGACAACCTCCTGGTCTCATTTAAAGGGAATTGCTGGCATCTGTGGGGTGAAGTCCCCCCCGCCCTGCCCCGGGATGGCCGAGGGAGGCCCTGACGGGAGAAGGGTGTTTATTAGACAAATATCCAATTTTGTCTGCCTGCCTGCTGAATCTCCTGGCTTGCTAATCCAGCCCTATGGGCCGCACTGTGTACAGGGCACTTGTGGGAGTACAAAAAGCATGAAGTATTTGTGTATTTTTCAGCCGGCAGTGCAAACAAGCCAGCTACAGTACACAGCCTCCAAGACCCCCACGGCCGGGCAGTGAGCCGCTGACCGGCAGCCCTGTGGCCCCCTCTTCCGTCCAGGCAACTCAAAGGATCTCCTCTGTCCGATGCTCTCCCCACAAGGCCTGGAGCACCCCCGAGAAAGTGGAGTGGCACTCCAGAAGGGCCTCGCCTAATTCCACACACACTTCAAGGTGGGGCCCAGTCCAGAGTTCCCTCCAAGGCCACGGCCAGGGTCAGTGCGAGCTGTAGAGGTTCCCCCCACAGCCTTGGGAGGTTCTGCTAAAGGAGTCTGGACCCCGCAAACTCCCCCTCGAAACAATTCCCACGGAGGATTAAAAACATCTCTAACGGTCCCACCCTGTTCCTCGGGAGCCTGGCCCGGCTTTGGGGGGCGGTGGTTCTCCCTCTCGGACTCACCCGCTCGCTGACTTGGAAAACAGACTGCTCTCACTGGTCTCTCAGATGCCAGAGCAAGGGCCAGACAGCTCACCCGAGGGCGATCCCGTGGGCAGGTGGGCTCCTCACCTACCTGGGACTCTTCCTGCATCAGGGTAGATCCCCCTAGAACCACTAAATCACCTCCCAAAGTCGGCGGGTTTCTCAGAGCAGAAGGAAAATACAAAACCAAACTTCAGTAATACGAAACAGTAACTAACTTTGAAACTCTTAGACAAGTGACAACTTTCCTTGTGTCTGGGTTCGAATGGAATCTAAATCGGGGAGAGAACACTTCCACAATTTCCAGTAACCCTCAGCCATGGGAGGGAGAAGCAGGCAAGTCTACGAAAACGGAAGCAAGAAAGATGAAGGAAGGAGAGGAGAAGTGTGGCCAGAGGCCCACGGGAGGGAAGCCTGCAGGGCACACATCTGCAAGTTCTAGAGTCCACATTCTAGAACAGCCCCAGGGCAGACCAGAAGCTGGGAAAAGCCCAAATGAAGAAAGTCAAAATTAAAAGCAGCCAAGCGTGGCCACGGTGCCCTCCCCTCCCCTGGGGAAGACCAGCCCAAGTAGCCACACAAAGAATTCCCTCCGGTGGGTGCAACTGGAAAGTCGCTCCCAGGCCCAGGGAGTCCTGCCCGCAGACACTAGGAAGTGGAGGGAAGGAAACTCCCAGCCAAGGTAAGGAAATGGGCAGGGAGGGGGCCCGGAGGTGAAGTGGCCAGAACAGATCTCATCAGGGGGACTTGCGACTAGCCTGCTCACTCCTCCGCTTTCCACCGCTGTATATTTTGGATTTCACAGTTTATTTACTTTACTTTTTGGCACTGGGCCCCCTGAGCATGCCAATACAATATTTGTTTAAACACTATTTTATGCCGCTTGCGAGGGAAACGTTTACTTTCAAATTCTCCAACATCCCCCAGAGCCTCGTCTGCAAACAGCATATGAGCGTTTTACAACTGCTCCCTTTATCTGAAGCTGTCGGGATTAAACCTTCACACGCCCGGCGAGGGCGGCGGGGCGGGGGCCCAGGACTCCGCCGCGGCCACCGGGCTGCAAAGCCCGCGCCAGAGGCCGTGCACCCAGCAGGATGCCCGGGTGGGAGGGCAGAGCGGCGCAGGAAACACCCCCCCCACCCACCCACCCCCCAGGGTCCGGCACCGGACTTGGGAAGGGTGTGCTTTTCCAGCAGGGATCTACCCAGAGAGCCACATGAAAATTATACAAAAGGGAGGGGAGTTAAGGGAGGCACCCAGGCGGGGTTTGGGGGGCGGGGGGGGGGGGAGGGGAGCGAGGCCCGCAAGCGCGTCCGCAGTCGGTCACCCAGGGTGAAGCGCGCGGGCTCCATCCAGAGCTCCTCGCGCTGTAAAAGTCGGGTTTCCTAGGAAATGACAGCAATTACTGCCGGGCTGAAAAGGCGCCGAGTAGGGTGGACTTTCAGCTCCCCGACGCGGCGGGCGCGCTCACACTCGCACACGCACACGCTCCCTTCCTCCTCCCCTCCCTACCCACCCTCCGCCCCCGTCCGGGAAAAACGCTCCCCTCTCTAAACCCTTAATAGGATTGGCGCCCAACTCTCTACGCGCCTCTCCCCATCCATCACACACAGATCAAGTTGCAGTAGTGGATTTTTCAAATTCCTCAGCAAATATACTTGTTGAGAGATTGGCCCTTCGGGGGTGGGGGGGAAGACGATGAGTGGGGGCGGGGATGAAAGTGAGGGGTGGGGGGACCCGAGGACCGGGCCAGGGATTACGTGCGGATCCCTTCGAGAAGTCAAGCGGATCTAGGGGCGGAGGGCAGGGGAGGAGGAGGAGTTGGCGGAGAGAAGCAAGGAGGGAGGCCGGAGAGGAGAGCCTGACCGAGGGGGAGGGGGGCGACAGGGCCCGAAGACCGGGAGGAAGGAGCGAGAAAGAAAGAAAGGCAGGGCTCCGCGACGGGTAGCGCGGAGAAGTGCAGTCAGAAGTTCCCAAGTGGCTGGCCGCAGCCCCTCCACACACCGCACACTCCCCTAAGTCACGCTCCCACCGTCCACCTCCGGGAGCTTCGCAGCATCCCAGCCTCCGGTGCTACCCACCACCTCCCGCACAAACAGCCCGCGTCTTAGACGCGGTGAAGACGGGTTGCGGGCCGGCCAGGCTGTGCACCGGGAGAGGACGGGCTCTTCCCCCAGGTAGGAAAGGGGATGCAAAATCGCCCACCGGCCACAAGTTCCTTGCCCTGGACCCCCCGCCCCCTTTTCGTCCCCGCCCGGCTTGGCCAGAGCCCGAAACGGCGCCGCCTCGCCAGCCCCCGGCCCCCCAAGCCCGGTGCCCCGATCCCTGTGCCGTGGCGAGGATACACGGCCGAGGGACCCTCCGAGACGGCGCAGCATCCCAGTCGCCCCGGGCTCGGACGGCGTAGGGGGCACTTCGCAACGAAAAGCAAGCAAAAGAAGGCCAATGCAACTTTACCGAGGGAGACAAAAGTTTGCCTCTAGCACGCAGGTGGCCTCTGGGGCGCCGGGCGGTGGCTTCGGGCCCCCATCCCAACTTGGCTGGCGCGGCGACCCGCCGCGGGCTGCCGTGTACCGGGGCTCAGTCCGGCCGGGGCGGGGCGGGGAGGGCCAGGCAGGGGAGGGGACCGAGAGGCGGGCGGGGGCCCAGCAGCCCCTACCGCCGGCGAGCCGGGAGCTCCCCTAGGCTCCCGCGCGCCGCGCGGCCCACGCTCCTTGCTTCAGCTCCTCCGGCTCCTCTGGCTCCCCCGGCGCCTCCTCGCCTTCCTGCGCGTCCGCCGCCGCCGCCGCCGCCTCCCGCTCCTCCTCGAAGTCTCATTGATGGGAGTTTGAAAAAAAGTCCGCGGAGCCGTGCTGCCTCGGCTGGCGAGCTCCGGCACTCCTGCAATCCATCAGCGCCGCCCGGGCGGCGCAGCGCCCCCGCGCGCACGGCTGCAGCACACCCGGGCGCCGCGCCCCCGCCCGCGCCGCGCGCCCCCGCCTCCGGGGGCACCCGGGGGACCCGGGGCCAGGGGAACCTGGGGGTGGGGGGAGGGGCGGCCGAGGATCCTCTTCCTCAGCACCGAGTCTCGAGAGAAAGCTACCTACGAACAAAGTTCGAGCAGGGAACGGAAGAACGCGCCAGTTTCCAACACTTTTTTTTTTCTTTTTTTAAGGCGCCGGCGTTGGGGGGGGGGGGGTCGCTAACTCAAGTCAGATGAGCTCCGGGGCTGAGGCGCAAGGACTGCTCTGTTTTCAATCTCTGAAATCACCCGCCCTCCCCACCTCCCTCTTCCCCTCCGCCGGGAGATGCCCGGGTCGCAGTTCCCAGTGCGCCCGCTCCTCCGGGCGCCGGGGCGGAAGCCGGGGACTGGAGGCAAAGGGGGGAGGGTGACCGGCTCCGAGCGGACCCTCTTCCAGCCGGCAGGGCGCGCAGGTGCCTGGGGTCCTGCCCGCGCCCCCCGCTGTGGCTCGCACGAGTCGCCTTCCGAGCGCCTGCAGGCGAGAGGCGAGAAGCCTTCTAGGTTTTGGTACATGTGTGTTTTGCAGGGAGGGTTTTTGTTTGTTTTGTTTGTTTTGGGTTTTTTTTTTTTTTTTTTTTTTTTTAGAGACTCCACTCTAGCTGCCACAGCCAGATGGAAGTAATCAGAACCCAACAACAACAGAGGAAGAAGGAAGAAAAAAACCTCACTGAATTTTGGGCCAAAGTGTATATGGGGGTGTGTGTGAAAGAACTCGCTGATGCAAACTGGGTGACTCGCTCGGGCCCTCAAGCCACACCATCGCCCAGAACTGAGCGGCCTCGCTTGGAGGAGCTTGGGAGCCGCTGGCTAAAGCGTCCCCTAAGTCCTCTGGGGCCACCATCCTGTCTTTGCTGACGGTTCTCCCCCAAAGAGTGCCTCACTGGGGGATTGTTTTTGTTTTTTAATGTTTCTTCCCAACGTTTGTGAAACACCATGTGCTAGGTGACGAGTAATCGTTCCTGACCAGTAACAACTCCTTTATATTATTTAACCTACAAAAGTCGGAGATTGGTTCACTTCCCCATTTTACAGCTGAGAAGACTGAGCTTCGAGGAGTTAGGTAACCTGTCTGAGGTCAGAGCACAGAGCCACCATCTGTGAATTTCAGTGGGTTGTACCATTAGGCCAACTAAATTGGCCCAATTGAGGCGGGTGGAAGCATCTCTCTCCCTCAGCCTCCTTCCCTGCAGTTGCTTCTTGTCTGGAATGCAAGGGGAAACAAAGGCTCGCAGGGGCAATTCCACACCCCCTGTGGGGGTGTGACCTTCACAAGCCCATTTTATTGATACACTCCCTTTGGGTCAGTAGCTCTCTCCATATACCATTGACCATTCCCTGACTTTATTTTTCACCTTTTAATCAAAGAGGAAGGAACAGTATGGTCCCCGTTCCCTACCACCTACCTTCCTTCTCTCCCCCTTATCTTTCTTCTTGACCTAGAGGAGAAAATATGCAGAACGATTCTGATTTTGTTTTTCCGCAAATGGGCTCCCCGGATGGGAAAGAAAACCCATAGAGTTTTTAAAAAGCAAAACTTGTAGAAGCCAATGCATTTATAAAGGGAAGCAGAGTTTGAAAGGGGCTTTTTCTTTAAATATGATCGGATTCACCATTCCTCTGTGCTATTTGTTTAAATTCCTGCTGAGCTTTTGGAACACAGACTCCAAGGAGACAGCAAAAGTAAACTCTCCCTCCCTGCCTTGGCCATATTTTAATGATCCTTTTCATATCTACCCCCATGAAATGCGGGGAATCATTTCGTGTTACGGGAATATTAGCTTCGTCGGCTGATTACTTCATTATAAGTGTGTCTCTGTTGGTTTCCCTGTGTTGTTAGGTTTGTGAAGGAGTTGAAACAAGTCCACATTTTGAGAGATTTCCTTTTTCTCTGTTTTTTCCTCTCAAACCAGCTCAACTCCTGCTGGAATCCAGGCACTCCCATAACCTTTCCTGGCTTCTTTCGGCAAGGAGGTGACTGTAAAGACGAGGGTGGAATGTTCTCGGTTTGAGGAGAGGCTCTAGACACCATGCCTTAATCTGTAGACAGAAGTTTGGACGCTGGAAAAAGCAACAAGGTTCACAGCAGAGAAAGCCTTCATCTGAGCGTTGGGACACTGAGTTCTGGTTCCAGAGCTAATACTAAACGTATGGCCTTGGGTAAGTCCTGGTTCATTCAGTCGGCAACTTTCTGTGAGCCAGGTGATGTGCCAAGTGACCCCACATCACAGTGAGCAAGACTGATGAGCGCCTTTCCTGCATGAACTTAACGTTTCATTAATGACCACAAATAGGGGCGCCTGGGTGGCTTGGTCAGTGGAGCATCTGACTGCAGCTCAGGTCATGATCCCCACGGATCGGATCGTGGGTTGGGACCCCGCATCAACCTTTGCACTGACAGCGTGGGAGCCTGCTTTGGATCCTCTGAGTCCCTCTCTCTCTGCCCTTTCCCCCACTTGCACTCTCTAAGATAGATAGACATTAAAAAAAATAACCACAAACAAATATATAATCAGAAACTGGGTAAAGAAAAAAAAAATGCAACGTGCTCCATGCTTGTGCCTGGTGACCTGAGCCAGAATGGGGGGCAGTGCAGGGCTCAGGGAAGACATTCCTGAGAAAATGAGGTTGCACTGGCGTGAAGAAGGAATGGACAACCAAGGCAAAAATAAGAGGTGGAACCACGTTACACTGAAAAGCTTCTGCACAGCGATGGAAACAACAGAGTGAAAAAGGCATCCTGGGGGCGCCTGGGTGGCGCAGTCGGTTAAGCGTCTGACTTCAGCCAGGTCACGATCTCGCGGTCCGTGAGTTCGAGCCCCGCATCGGGCTCTGGGCTGATGGCTCAGAGCCTGGAGCCTGTTTCCGATTCTGTGTCTCCCTCTCTCTCTGCCCCTCCCCCGTTCATGCTCTGTCTCTCTCTGTCCCAAAAATAAATAAAAACGTTGAAAAAAAATTAAAAAAAAAAAAGAAAAAGGCATCCTGTGGAATGGGAGAAAAATATTTGCCAATGATATATCTGACAAGGAGTTAATTTCCAAAATATATAAGGAACTCCTAAAACCCAATAGCAAAACCACAAATGACCCAAGTCAACATGGGCAGAGGACCTAAACAGACATTTCTTCAAAGAAGATATCCAGATGGCCAACAGGTACATGAAAAGGTGCTCAATTTCACTCATCACCAGGGAAATGGAAATCAAAGCCACGATGAGCTATCACCTCGCACCTGTTAGAGTGATTAGGGTCAAGATGACAGGCGGTAACAAGTGTCAGTGAGGTTGCAGTGAAATTAGAACCCTTGTGCATTGTTGGTGTGTATGGGAATGCGAAATGGTGTAACCGTTATGGAAAACAGTATGGAAGTTCCTCAAAAATATTCCAGATTAGGATACGATCCCCAATCCCACTTCTGCGTATATATCCAAACATACTGGAATTGTGATCTCGAAAAGATATCTGCACTCTCACTTTCATTACAGCATTATTCATGGTAACTAAGATCTAGAAACAACCCAAAAGTACATTATCAGATGAAGGGAAAAAGAAAATGTGGCATATACATGCAATGAAATACTAGTCAGCCTTAAAAAAGAAGGACATCTTGGGGTGCCTGGGTGGCTCAGTTCATTGAGCATCTGATTTAGGCTTAGGTCATGATCTCACCGATTGTGGGTTTGAGTCCTACGATTGTGGGTTTGCCCTAACAGCGCAGCACCTGCTTTGGATTCTATCTCTCTCAAAAATAAATAAAAACATTTTAAAAAAATTTTTTAAAAGAAGGAAATCCGGGGCGCCTGGGTGGCTCAGTCGGTTAAGCCGCCGACTTCGGCTCAGGTCATAATCTCGCGGTCCGTGAGTTCGAGCCCTGTGTCGGGCTCTGGGCTGATGGCTCAGAGCCTGGAGCCTGTTT